>NC_134398.1:198318040-198643875 GCF_050003625.1 Haematobia irritans
ATCATCGCGATTTGGAGTCACTACCTTCTTGTAAATCGATAGTCCGGCTCGTTTTTTGGCTCGATGCACGGTTGTAGACGATACACCCAGCTTATTTGCGGCATCTCGGAGAGAGAGGTTAGGGTTTCGCTTGAAACTACCGGCAACTCTCTTTGGCGTCTCAGCGGCTTCCGGTTTTCTTTTGTCTAATATATATCCCGCATGGACTAACATACAATTTAGAAAATGATGTTAAGAAGTTTTAAGATGCCTTGCCATCGGCCGCAACCCAAGAAATTCAATTGTGAATGACCGTCTTTAGTAGAAATGTCTACTCAATCCATGGTTGAGGGTATATAATAGAGGTGTGCGCGTGAGTGATTCACGCGTGAATCACGTGAGTCGTGAACAAAATTCAAAGCAATTCTCGCGAATGTGCATGAATGGGACTAAAAGAAATATGTCGTGCGTGAGCGTGCGTGAAAAATAAAATCGTTTCGTGAATGTGCGTGAATAAAATTTGTGCAAACTCACGCTCACGAAAAAAACCAAGATTTACTTCTTTCTCGTAGTTTAACTGAAATTTGTTTAGCCGTCGAACTATATTCTTTTCAGAATTTTGTTACCTTTTCTCATTTCCGATTGGAAAATCTCGTGAATTTGTCGTGAGTCACGTGAATTGTCGTGAATCGTGCGTGAGTACTTGTTTACATTTCGTGAACGTGCGTGAGTGTGATTGACTACACACGTATCGTGCGTGAATGAACATTTTTCTTCGTGAATGTGCGTGAAAATTCACTCACGCACACACCTCTGTTTAGTATATAAGATTCGGCTTGGCCGAACTAACGGCCGTATATACTTGTTTTTCAATACTTTATTTTGAAGACGATTTTACTTAAAACAGAATATTTTCTACTCGAAGTCGGGCTTGAATTTGTAAATTTAAGTTGCCCTTTACACGTTTGATTCTGATGCCACATAAAAAAATTTCAGAAAAAATGAATAAATTAGTATGTTTTTTATTTCTAGCACGCCACACTTACATATAAAAGAGAATTGTGTTGTTAATCCTCCGATTCTTTGGCTCGGAACCTATACCCAAATCGCGAGTGAAAACACAAGGTCTTAGGAACCGGATAGGTTTTTATTTCAGAGAATGAAGTTTCTCTTTAAAATCGAAAATTCTGTTTAGTTACGTACCCATTGATCCAAAACTGAGCTTTGTCACTGAATACAGTTTTTCGCGCTATAAAATGTCTAATCGATAAATTATAAAGACAATAAAATTCAATAATTTGCAAGTGTTGTTCGTTTGTAAGACGATTCAGGGTTAAATTATAGGTCAAACTGAAGATATTTGGTAGCTGGTTAAAACAGTGTTGCCAAATCGATAATAGCTAAAAAAAATCTGTCTTTACTATCTTGTGGATAAAATCAATTTGCTATACCTTAATTTGATGCTTAATATATTTTTTTATTGGACCACCGAATATGTTTTCGCATTCTGGTACTGCTTTTAAATAATGCAGTGATAATATCAAAACTAGTTTTAATTAATTTCTAATTGCATATGCTTTGTGGCACGTCAACTCTTCTTTATTATTCCTGTCGTGGAAAAATTTTAATTAGCATTGAAATGAAATAAAACCAGTATTCAAACGATTTGAGTTCTAGTGATAACTAAACTATAGTAAACAGGAATTTTGAAAATGTATTCATCAACTAAATGCGACGGATAGATATTAAGGTAGGTAAGCTTATAATACACTAATAAAATAGAATATCAAAACGGGTTTAAATAATTTTAAAACTTGGGTCTTTGGATCGCAACAAATGTGGGCAGAAAACAAATAAGGATTTAATAATTGGACTCTAATGTTAAGGTAAATTGTGTTTTTTCAATTTTTAATAGGGTGCGTAGCTCAATAGGTTAAGAAGGTAGACTTTTATGGAAATCAAAGTTACTTTTCTTGAGCTTGTGGAGAGTTCATCTTAACAAAATATTTTGAACTACATAAACTCATAAAAATATCATTTGAAAATATGATTGCTTTGAAGGATAAAATAAAAAAATAGTTGAATTGAATTAAATTAAAAACTGAATGCGGGCGTGCCTAGATCTAAAGGTATGAAGTGGTAGAGATCTGCCACCTTAGCTATCTTAATCTGCAAAGCACACCTGCACAACATTACTGGTCTTCGGAGAGTTTCTTGAATAGAATGAATGGTTGAGGATACCTAAGATTCGACATTTCCGAAAAATAGACGAAACATTTTGAGGTAGCTGTAATTTAGCCTGCTTCGCTCGACTCTACTATTTTTACTCCCACCACCATAATAGCATAGTGATGGGGAAAATCTTCCTAAGTCATTACTTTTAGTGTTCTTCTCGACATGGACATAGTTTTCATTTCACAAGAGTTTCTGCTCAGGTGATGTATAAAAGTCTGTTGTTTTACGCAGTTTTTGTGTTACGAGTTTTTTTGTTGATTAGTGCATATGTCCATGTATCTGTACGTCTGTCTGTCTGTGAATACATTAATGTAATTAAAGTCTAGGTCGCAATTGTAGTCCGATAGACTACAAATTTGGCACAAGTATGTGTGTTGCGTTAGAAAGAACTCTATTGATTTTGGAAGGAAAGAAATCGGTTTAGTTTTAGATATAACTCCCATATATATCTGTCGCCCGATTTACACTCATATCACCACAGAGACCAACGTTGTACTCTGATTTACGTGCACCTTTGCATAAGGAGTAGAACTAACGTTGTCAATGTACATGCACATTTTGGTTTAAATCGGTGCAGATTTAGATATAGCTCCCATACATATGTTTTTCTGATTTCGACAAAAATGGCCAAAATACCAACATTTTCTTTGTAAATTCGCCACTGCTAAGTCGAAAATTTTTAAAAATGACTTAAATTTTCTTATATTTCTAATACATATCTATCGACCGATAAAACATAAATGCACTTTTGCGAAGTTTAAACATGGCTTTGGAAGAATTTTAAATAAATTCTTTTTTTTTTGCGTTCCTCCCAGGACATTAGACGACTTAAATTTTAAGTCTATATATTTTGTAGAAGTCTAATAAATTGCATGCAGATCGAGACAAATTTAAATATAAAGGGTGATACGATCAAAATTTGGCCAAGGGAAAACGCGTGTAAATCGGTGAAATCGTTTATTTAAAAAATCAAATTAAATTTCTTTTTCAAGTTCAATTAGTATAAAATTCAGGAAAACTATTCAGTTAGGCTTTCGCTTTTCCAAATCCGAATTGCCGGGCCTCACGCTTGACACCTGCCATCAGATTTTGTACAGCCACCTTGTCCACCTTCTTCGCCGCATACAGCCAGTTTGCCTTGAACTGCTGCTGGTCCTTAGCAGTTTTTGTGGTCTTCTTTAGGTTCCGTTTGACAATAGCCCAGTATTTCTCAATTGGGCGGAGCTCTGGCGTGTTGGGAGGGTTCTTGTCCTTGGGAACCACCTACACGTTGTTGGCGGCGTACCACTCCATGGCCTTTTTACCGTAATGGCAAGATGCCAAATCCGGCCAAAACAGTACGGAACAACCGTGTTTCTCCAGGAAAGGCAGCAGACGTTTATTCAAACACTCTTTCACGTAAATTTCTTGGTTGACAGTCCCGGAAGCTATGAAAATGCTGCTTTTCAAGCCACAGGTACAGATGGCTTGCCAACCAGATATTTCTTTGCGAACTTTGACACCTTTCCCCTTCCTTTTGCCGTATAAAACTCCTGTCCCGGAAGCTGCTTGTAGTCGGCTTTGACGTAGGTTTCGTCGTCCATTACCACGCAATCAAACTTCGTCAGCATCGTCGTGTACAGCCTCCGGGATCGCGCTTTGGCCGTCGTATTTTGTTTATCATCGCGATTTGGAGTCACTACCTTCTTGTAAGTCGATAGTCCGGCTCGTTTTTTGGCTCGATGCACGCTTGTAGACGATACACCCAGCTTATTTGCGGCATCTCGGAGAGAGAGGTTAGGGTTTCGCTTGAAACTACCGGCAACTCTCTGTGTCGTCTCAGCGGCTTCCAATTTTCGATTTCCCCCCGATCCAGACTTCCTGGCTGTCGACAAACGTTCCCCAAACACTTTAATTACATTTGTAATGGTTGATTTGGAAACTTTAAGCGATTTTGCCAACTTTGCGTGCGAGTAGCTCGGATTTTCGCGATGCGCGAGCAAAATTTTGGTATGCTGCTCTTCTTGCTTGGACCGCATTTTGACAACTGAAGAGTGAATTCCAAAATCAAAATAGAAGCAACATTATACACACACACACCTTCAAAATGAGGGGTGTTCAGGTTTTTGAAATGCAAAATTGAAAGAAATACGTCAAGTTTATATTGACCAAATTTTGACCGTATCACCCTTTATGTATATGGGAACAAAAACTCTTTATATAGCACCCAACGCATTTGAAGGATTTGATTTGATATCAAAAATGTGCATCTACAACGTAGTGCAGGGTATTATATAGTCGGTCCCACGGCTGTGGAGTCGGAGCCGGAGTCTTGAAGTCGGAGTCTGAAGATTTTGCTAGAGTAGGAGTCGTAAAAAGTTTGCTCCACTCCGACTCCGGCTAAACTAATTTTTTTTTAACACTTCACATTTTTCTAACAAATAGTTTCCATTGCGTTATTCATTCGATCAATGTACGGTATGACTGTAAATGAAAAGCAACTTCCATTACGGAATGTAATTGGAAATTTCCTAGAATGTTAGACTAGCAGATGGGCTGAATCGATGCATTTTAATGCCCACCACCATAATTTTTTTTTTAATATTTCGAAAATTCTATTTTATTTTTTAATTTTATTTTATGACTATATACCTATATACATATGTCGAATATTGCCAGAAAATTCTTTCAAAATTTTATTTCTATAAAAAATTTAGTCAAATTTTTATTTCTATAGAAAGTTTTGTAAAATTTTTATTTCTATAGAAAAATTTGTCAAAATTTTATTTCTATACAAAATTTTGTCAAAATTTTATTTCTATAGAAAATTTTGCAAAATTTTATTTCTATAAAAAACATTGCAAAATTTTATTTCTATAGAAATTTTTGTTTAATTAATTTCTATAAACAATTTTGTCAAAATTTTATTTCTATAAAAAAAATTTTGTAAAATTTTTTTTTTCTATAGATATTTTGGTCGAAATTTTATTTCATAGAAAATTTTGTCAAAATTTTATTTTTACAAAAAATTTTCTCAACATTTTATTCCTATAGAAAATTTCTTCAAAATTTTATTTCCATAGCAAATTTTCTCAAAAATAAAATTTAAACATTTTATTTCTATAGCAAATGCTCTCAAAATTTTATTTCTATAGCAAATTTTCTCAAAATTTTATTTCTTACTGATGCTCACTTATACTCACTGCTAAGTCGGAAACTTGTAAAACTCAAATTTTCCTAGACCTCTAAATCATATTTATCGACTGATGAATCATAAAGGGTGAAACGGTCAAAATTTGGTCAATATATACTTAACGTATTACTTTCAATTTTGCATTTAAAAAACCTGAACACCCCTCATTTTGAAGGTGTGTGTGTGTAGAAATGCTCCTATTTTGATTTTGGAATTCACTTTTCAGTTGTCAAAATGTCGTCCAAGCAAGAAGAGCAGCGTATCAAAATTTTGCTCGCGCATCGCGAAAATCCGAGCTACTCGCACGCAAAGCTGGCAAAATCGCTAAAAGTTGCCAAATCAACCGTTACAAATGTAATTAAAGTGTTTGGGGAACGTTTGTCGACAGCCAGGAAGTCTGGATCGGGGGGAAATCGGAAACCGGAAGCCGCTGAGACGACAAAGAGAGTTGCCGGTAGTTTCAAGCGAAACCCTAACCTCTCTCTCCGAGATGCCGCAAATAAGCTGGGTGTATCGTCTACAACCGTGCATCGAGCCAAAAAAACGAGCCGGACTATCGACTTACAAGAAGGTAGTGACTCCAAATCGCGATGATAAACAAAATACGACGGCCAAAGCGCGATCCCGGAGGCTGTACACGACGATGCTGACGAAGTTTGACTGCGTGGTAATGGACGACGAAACCTACGTCAAAGCCGACTACAAGCAGCTTCCGGGACAGGAGTTTTATACGTCAAAAGGATGGGGAAAGGTAGCAGATATTTTCAAGCACATAAAACTGTCAAAGTTCGCAAAGAAATATCTGGTTTGGCAAGCCATCTGTACCTGTGGCTTGAAAAGCAGCATTTTCATAGCTTCCGGGACTGTCAACCAAGAAATTTACGTGAAAGAGTGTTTGAATAAACGTCTGCTGCCTTTCCTGAAGAAACACGGTTGTTCCGTACTGTTTTGGCCGGATTTGGCATCTTGCCATTATGGTAAAAAGGCCATGGAGTGGTACGCCGCCAACAACGTGCAGGTGGTTCCCAAGGACAAGAACCCTCCCAACACGCCAGAGCTCCGCCCAATTGAGAAATACTGGGCTATTGTCAAGCGGAACCTAAAGTAGACCAAAAAACTGCTAAGGACGGGCAGCAGTTCAAGGCAAACTGGCTTTCTGCGGCGAAGAAGGTGGACAAGGTGGCTGTACAAAATCTGATGGCAGGTGTCAAGCGGCAATTCGGATTTGGAAAAGCGAAAGCCTAACTGAATATTTTTCCTGAATTTTATACTAATTGAACTTGAAAAAAAAAATTAATTTGATTTTTTAAATAAACGATTTCACCGATTTACACGCGTTTTCCCTCGACCAAATTTTGACCGTAAATGCATTTTTGAAAAATTGCCTAAATATTATAACTATTTCTCATATTTATACCCTGCACCACACTGTGCCCAAGGCATTAGCTGTGCCCCAGATTTTGTAGAAGTCTGACAAAATATTGTCCAAATCGGGTCAGTTTTAAATATTGGTTAATGGGAACATAAACTTTTATATAAAGCACTCAACAAATTTGAAGGATTTGAGATTTTTATCGAAATGTAGATTTAAATACAAAGTTGTGCAGGGTATATTATAGTCGGCCCCGTCCGACTTCAGACTTTCCTTATTTGGTTTTTACTAAAATTGTGTTTCGTCCCATAACGTTAGGTTTAAATTTTAAGTACATAGATTTTGTAGAAGTGTATACAATTTTGTATAAATCGGTTCAAAATCTCTAGACTCAAAATCTAAATTGGTTAATGACCTGGACGGGCCACAATGTTAGCAAAAACAAGTAAGGAAAGTCTAAAGTTGGGCGGGACCGACTATAATATACCCTGCACCACTTGGTAGATCTAAATTGTCGATACCATATCAATCTGGAAACTATAATTCAGTTTCAAGCAATTTTCATTATCAGTGCACATGGACCGATATTCACCATTTTCGGCACACTTCTTTATGTTCCTAAAATACTTCTAGATTTAAAATCTCATGCAAATTTGATAAAAACTATGGTTTCTAAAAGCCCAAGAAGTAAAATCGGGAGATCGGTCTATTTGGGAGATAAACCAAAACATGGACCAATACACGCCATTTTCGGCTCTCATATTTAAGGTCCTAAAATACCTGCAGATTTCTCATTTCAGGCAAAGTGGACAACATTTACGGTTTCTAGAAGCCCAAAATTCAAAATACTCACAATTTTTATGGTCCTAAAATACCTCTAGATTTCCAATTTGAGACAAGTTGGATAAAAACTAGGGTTTCTATAAGACCAAGCATAAAATCTGGAGATCGGTCTATATGGGGGCTCTATAAAAACATGGTCCGATACTCATAATTTTCAGCACACCTCTTTAGGGTTTTAAAATACCTCTAGATTTCTGGAGGTAAAAACTGGAGATCGGTCTTTATGGGGGCTATATCAAAACATGGACCGATACTCACCATTTTTGGCATAAAATGGTGAGTGGTCATAAAATACTCTAGATTCCCAATTTCAGGCAAATTGGATAGAAACTAAGGTTTTTACAAGCCCAAGACCCCAAATCGGGAGGTCGGTTTATATGGGGACTATATCAAAACTTGGACCGATGGGGACTATATCAAAACTTGGACCCATCTTCGAACTTGACCTGCCTGCAGACAAAAGACGAGTTTGTGCGAAATTTCAGCACGATTGCTTTATTATTGAAGACTGTAGCGTGATTACAACAGACAGACAGACAGACATGGCTATATCGTCTTAGCATTTCTCCCTGATCAAGAATATATATACTTTATATAGTCGGAAATCGATATTTCGATGTGTTACAAATGGAATGACAAACTTATTATACCCCCCTCACCATTCTATGGTGGTGGGTGTAAAAATGGGAAACATTTAAATCTGAAACAATTTTAAGGAAACTTCGCAAAAGTTTATTTATGATTTATCGCTCGATATATATGTATTAGAAGTTTAGGAAAATTAGAGTCATTTTTACAACTTTTCGGCTAAGCAGTGGCGTTTTTACAAGGAAAATGTTGGTATTTTGACCATTTTTGTCGAAATCAGAAAAACATATATATGGGAGCTATATCTACATCTGAACCGATTTCAACCAAGTTTGGCACGCATAGGTACAATGCTAATTCTACTCCCTGTGCAAAATTTCAATTAAATCGGAGTTAAAAATTGGCATCTGTGGTCATATTGAGTGTAAATCGGGCGAAAGCTATATATGGGAGACATATCTAAATCTGAACCGATTTCAACCAAATTTGGTACAGACGGTTGGAATGTTAATTCTACTTCCTGTGCAAAATTTCAAGTAAATCGGATTAAAAGGTTGACCACTGTGGTCATATGATTGTAAATCGGGCGAACGATATATAAGGGAGCTATATCTAACTCTGAACCGATTTCAACCAAATTTGGCACGCATAGCTAAAATGCTAATTTTACTCCCTGTGCAAAATTTCAACTAAATAGGACCAAAAAATTAGCCTCTGTGGTCATATGAGTGTAAATCGGGCGAAAGCTATATATGGGAGATATATCTAAATCTGAACCGATTTCAACCAAAAATGGCATGCATAGTTACAATGCTAATTCTACTCCCTGTGCAAAATTTCAACTAAATCGGACCAAAAAATTAGCCTCTGTGGTCATATGAGTGTAAATCGGGCGAAAGCTATATATGGGAGATATATCTAAATCTGAACCGATTTCAACCAAAAATGGCATGCATAGTTACAATGCTAATTCTACTCCCTGTGCAAAATTTCAACTAAATCGGAGCAAAAAATTGGCCTCTGTGGTCATATGAGTGTAAATCGGGCGAAAGCTATATATGGGAGCTATATCTAAATCTGAACCGATTTCAACCAAATTTGGCGCGCATAGCTACAATACTAATTCAACTCCCTGTGCAAAATTTCAACTAAATCGGAGTAAAAGATTGGCCACTGTGGTCATATGAGCGTAAATCGGGTGAACGGTATATATGGGAGCTTTATCCAAATCTGAACCGATTTCAATAAAATTTGGCACACTTGACTACACTACTAATTGTACTCCTGGTACAAATTTTCAACCAAATTGGGGTAAAACTCTGGCTTCTGGGACCGTATTAGTCCATATTTGGCGAAAGATATATATGAGAGCTATATCTCGATCTGAACCGATTTCAATCAAATTTGGCACACCTGACTATGGTACTTATTGTTCTTCTGGTGCAAAATGTTAAGCAAATTAGGGTAAAATATTTAAATTGCATAAAATTTCTCAAGACTGCATTTATGATTTATCGTTTGATACATACGAATTAGAGTATAGGTAAATTTGAATAGTTTTTGCCACTTTTCGAATTAGCAGTGACGATTTTAAAAGGAAGATGTTGGAATTTTGGTCATATTTGCTAAAATCGGAAGAACATATATCAAAATCTGAAGCGATTTCAACAAAATCAGTATGCACATTTATAATGTTAATTCTACTCCCTGTGCAAAATTTCATGTAAATCGGAACAAAACATTGACTTCTGGGGCCATAGGAATGTAAATAGGGCGAGAGATCGTCTTTGAACCGAAAAAAGATCCTGGGCCAAATTTGAGTACGATCGGACATAAGCTGTGAGCTGTACTTGGCACACAAAAATACATGAACAGACAAACGGACAGAGAGACGGACATCGCTAAATCGACTCAGAATTTAATTCTAAAACGTTCGGTATATTAAAAGATGGGTCTAAGATAGGCCCTTCTTAGTGTTACATAGCAATGCACAAACTTATTATACCCCGTACCACAGTAGTGATGAAGAAGTATAAATAGAATCCCTTTTGTGGGCACCACAGTCTCATAGACTTGAAATCATCATTATCATATTCATATATTATGGTCATATGTAATCATACTATAGTCGTGGATACCGAAATAGCTTTTAGTTACTTTTCTGCATGTAATTTGGGAATGTGTGCATTATTATATGTGTGCGAATTCATGTTCGTATTCTCCAAATTGGGTGAGAAGGATTTTTGTTATGCGTAAATGATTGCGTTTATTTACAAATTGAACCTTTATCAATATCCGCCCAATTTAATAGTTCATGAATAAGCTGCGCCCTAGTCTACTCCCTGTATCGATCCTGATGAATCAAACTGTGACCATTTGTAATTGCACACCTTTTGTAGGTCCATATCGTTTGTGGCTACGTGCATGTTGTCCATCTATAATAGGACATCCTGACTACCTCAACTGTGAGTCGTAGTTCGAAAGTGGAATAATGGGAGAGTGGACTGGTGGCTTATCCCTCAAGGTAAAATGCCAATGGAAAATTGTCCAGAAATTGCCGTTATCACTTGTGTTTATAGTCCAGTGTGACCCACGTGCCCATTTCAGCTCTCAGGTAGGTTAATGTTTGAGCGACAACGATGATAGTTGGCCCATGAAATCAGTTACATGGTCACATTGCCAAGTGGCAAGTAGCAATTGCAAATTCGTTTTCCAATGACAATGAAACTGACAACTGTCTACTTTAAAATTCCATCGACGAAGTCTGCGTAAATGTTGCTATGATGCTCTGACCCTTGTGCTCTATAGATTATCATCATCTACATATACACATGATGTTAGTATTTTAAATCCTCTTATTGTGTGTCTACGTTATATGTTCACCATCGTCGGCTCGTGTTATTTGTAGCCATTTTTGTGGTGGTTATGGCTTTAATACTGCTACGTATTCGCCTTCGTCAGAGAGATATACTTTGCCGGATAAACATAAATGCACTGAGGACTGACTTAATGGCCAATGTTGTTCATAATTGTATAATTACTACAATTAAAAAAATATTTTATAAATTCAACCGACTATATGTGTGGGTAAAGAATTTCTCTGTTTGATATCTTATGAAAGCGATATAACTGAATAAGGTGAAAAATTATGATTCTGCACAGGAAACATATATCCCACATTAAGTAAGTCTGAACTTTAGATACTATATGGTTTTGCAAAACAAAGGGGGAGGTAAATATATACAATTAAGTTTTTTTTTTTTTATCCTCCAATTTGTTTTTCCGTTTTTCTTCTGATTTACACTCATACGATCACCGAAGTTTAAAGTTTCACTCTAATGTGATTCAAATGTTAAACAGAGTTTATAATTAGTATTCTAGCTACGCGTGGATTTTATTGGTCCCAGGGGCCAGAATTTATCCTTGGTTTGTTTTGAATAGTACACAAAGAGTAAAAATTGATACAAGTGTGTTAAATTCGGTTGAAGTCGCTTCAGATTTAGTTACAGCTCCCATATATATGTAGGCCAGATTCTAGGAAATATGGTAGAAAATTTCATATATTACACCCAAAATTTTATTCCAATTGACTTTTGGGACTCAGAATCACCTTCTGAGCATAGAATGAGGCCGACCCATTTTTGCCGTCGGCGATTGACACTAAATTTTTGCCTACGGCGGCGTCAACTTGATCGCTAAGTCGATATAAATTTGTTCATTCTGCGGCGGACAATTACCCGTTATAAAATCAACTTAAAGTTATTCGAATGGTATTGAGATTAGTTGTACAACCAATCCTACAAACAAATTTACCTTTCATTCAAATTTTCTGAGCTTTTTGCAAAATTATTATAGCAGCTTGAAAATGGATGATTGTGTTCAAAATTTTGGAAAAAAATACGACAATTATATATACATTTTTATACCCTCCACCATAGGATGGGGGTATATTAACTTTGTCATTCCGTTTGTAACACATCGAAATATTGTTCTAAGACCCCATTCTGGGTCGTGGTGCAACTCTGAGACGATCTAAGCATGTCGGTCCGTCTGTTCAAATCACGCTAAGTTCCGAACGAAACAAGCTATCGACTTCAAACTTGGCATAAAATGTTGTTATTGATGTAGGTCGGATGGTATTGCAAATGGGCCCTATTGGACCACTTTCACGTTTAGCCCCCATATAAACCGAACCGCAGATTTGGCTTGCGGAGCCTATTAGAGAAACAAATTTCATCCGATCCGGTTGGAATTTGGTGCGTGGTGTTAGTATATGGTCTCTAACAAGCATGAAAAAATTAGTCCACATAGAGGTGTGCACGTGACACGAAATTGTCGTAACCCACGAAAATTTTCGTGACTCACGCGTGAGTCGTGAGTCACGCTCATCGGAACGGCGTGAGTGTGCGTGAGCGTGATTAACAAACCAAAATGTCGTGCGTGAGCGTGAGTCACGAAAATATTATCTTTGTGAGTGTGCGTGAGTAAAGATTTACGCTCACGAAAATTTTAGTGACACCTGGGATGTTAAGAGTGTAATACCGCTCTCGATTTTAATAATGCTCATATTTTCAGACACGTCGTTTTGGATAAATTACCCAAAAAATTGTTCGTGAGTCACGACATTTTCGTGCGTGAGTACAAATTTTCTTCTCGTGAATGTGCGTGAGCGTGAGTCCTACCAAACAATATCGTGCGTGAGTGTGCGAGAGTAAGATTTTTCCGTCATGAGTGTGCGTGAGCAAAATATTACTCACGTGCACATCTCTAGTTCACATCGGTTCATAATTATATATAGCCCCAATATAAATAGATCCCCAGATTTGAACTCTGGAGCCTCTTGGAGGAGCAAATTTCATCCGATCCGCTCGAAATTTAGTACGTGGTGTAATTACGAGTATATAGTCTCTAATAACCATTCAAAAATTGGTACTTATAAAACGGTCCCCAGATTTGACCTACGGAGCCGTTTGGAGAAGCAAAATTCATCCGATCCGGTTGAAATTTGATACGTGGTGTTAGTATATGGTCATTAACAACCATGCTAAAATTGGTACATATCGGTCCATAATCATATATAATATTACTACAATCCAAATTATTCGATTGTGGATGACAGTCTTTAGTAGAAGTTTCTACGCAGTCCATGGTGGAGGGTGCATAAGATTCGGCCTGGGCGAACTTACGGCCGTATATACTTATATTTCATTATTTTAATGAAATGTGTCCTTAGTATTTTGTAAATTTCGCATCCTAAAATTTAGGTTGCGTAATTTTTAGTATCACGTAAACATTTTTTCAGTGTAGCTCTTACATAAGTACAATGCCCTATTTTCACAGTTTTTGATTTGTTACCTACACTAATTGAGCGATTTCCTCTTTTTCAATAATGGAATCTAATGGAATGTTCTTAAATAACCTCTACCAATGATTCCCCACAAATGTTTATACTTACTAATTCAGTAGTGTTGGTTTAGGGTATGATATAGTCGGTCCCTGCCCGACTTTCTACTTTACTTACTTGTTTTTTTTTTTTTTTTTTTGCTTTGGCAAGGATATGACTCTTTTCTTCTGCATCCTTCCCGAGTTTTCCGGCAAAGATTTCTCACTCATTGATAAAAGTGATGTTTGACACTTGTGATATCACAATTGACGGAATAGTCCACATGAGCCCTAAATATTGTGTACCTTAATATAAACCCAATTAAATACAAAAAGTTTGCCATCCCCAATATACCATAATATTAATATGCCCCTTAATCAAAAACTCATATCATCCCCTATCGCAATGACCACATATTATCATGTCATGTATTTACTTGATAATGTACAATGTTTACTTAAAGGATGTTACTCATGAGTGAAATTAGCCAATGTATCCATGCCATTGGCATTATCCTGTGTGAACAGCAGACATTGCTGATTAACAGTCAAAAGATCGCGACACGTACAAATATGTCCCATTAGGCCAAAGAACAAATACACAAGACAAGCATACATACACACGTGCACACACATACACTCCCAGAGATAATATTCATTAATGTTTATATTTTATTTACTTTTAGCATGTCATTTTATAACATCAGCTCCATTAAAATATTCAACAGATCCAGAGATAAGAGGACATGCAATATCAGCAACAAGAAAGTGCCCTTAAAAATATTGGCGATTAAAACGCGGTCTGTCTTATTTGCAAATATATGCGAATTTGCAAATGTGCACAGTGGTTTTAAATGAAGATTAAATAAATTTTAAAAATTAAGGTTGATTATTTATTTTTTTATACCCTCCATCATAGGATGGGGGTATATTAACTTTGTCATTCCGTTTGTAACACATCGAAATATTGCTCTAAGACCCCATAAAGTATATATATTCTGGGTCGTGGTGAAATTCTGAGTCGATCTAAGCATGTCCGTCCGTCCGTCCGTCCGTCCGTCCGTCCGTCCGTCCGTCCGTCCGTCTGTTGAAATCACGCTAACTTCCGAACGAAACAAGCTATCGACTTGAAACTTGGCACAAGTAGTTGTTATCGATGTAAGTCGGATGGTATTGAAAATGGGCCACATCGGTCCACTTTTACGTATAGCCCCCATATAAAGGGACCCTCAGATTTGGCTTGTGAAGCCTCTAACAGAAGTATATTTCACCCGATCCGGCTGAAATTTGGTATATGGTGTTGGTATATGGTCACTAACAACCATGCAAAAATTGGTCCACATCGGTCCATAATTATATATAGCCCCCATATAAACCGATCTCCAGATTTGGCTTGCGGAGCCTCAAAGAGAAGCAAATTTCATCCGATCCGGCTGAAATTTGGTACATGGTGTTGGTGTATGGTCTCTAACAACCATGCAAAAATTGGTCCATATCGGTCCATAATTATATATAGCCCCCATATAAACCGATCCCCAGATTTGGCTTGTGGAGCCTCAAAGAGAAGCATATTTCATCCGATCCTGCTGAAATTTGGTACATGGTGTTGGTATATGGTCTCTAACAATCATGCAAAAATTGGTTCCAATCTGTCCATAATTATATATGGTGCCCATATAAACCGATCCCCAGATTTGGGTTGCGGAGCCTCAAAGAAAAGCAAATTTCATCCGATCCTGCTGAAATTTGGTACATGATATTGGTATATGGTCTCTAACAACCATGCAAAAATTGGTCCACATCGGTTCATAATTATATATAGCCCCCATATAAACCGATCCCCAGATTTGGCTTGCGAAGTCTCCAAGAGAAGCAAATTTCATCCAATCCGGTTGTAATTTGGAACATGGTGTTAGTATATGATCTTTAACAACCGTGCCAGAATTGGTCCATATCGGTCCATAATTATATATAGCCCCCATATAAAACATTCTCCAGATTTGACCTCCGGAGCCTCTTGGAGTAGCAAAATTCATCCGATCCGGTCGCTAACAACCATACCAAAATTGGTCCACAAATCACACAAAATTGGTCCATATCGGTTCATAATCATGGTTGCCACTAGATCCAAAAATAATCTACCAAAATTTTATTTCTATAGAAAATTTTGTCAAAATTTTATTTCTATAGAAAATTTTTCAAAATTGTATTTCTAGAGAAAATTTTGTTAAAATTTTATTCGGTTCATAATCATGGTTGCCACTCGAGCCAAAAATAATCTACCAAAATTTTATTTCTATAGAAAATGTTGTCAAAATTTTATTTCTAGAGAAAATTTTGTTAAAATTTTATTCGGTTCATAATAAAATTTTCATCATTGTCAAAATTTTATTTCTATAGAAAATTTTGTCAAAATTTTATTTCTATAGAAAATTTTGTTCAAATTTTATTCGGTTCATAATCATGGTTGCCACTCGAGCCAAAAATAATCTACCAAGATTTTATTTCTATATAAAATTTTGTCAAAAGTTTATTTCTATAGAAAATTTTGTTAAAATTTTATTTCTGTAGAAATTTTTGTCAAAATTTTCTTTCTATTGACAATTTTGTCAGAATTTTTATTTTTATAGAAAACTTTGTGAAAATTTTATTTCTATAGAAAATTTTGTTAAAATTTTGTTTCTGAAGAAAATTTTGTCAAAATTTTATGTCTACTTTGTCAAACTGAATTATATACGTCTTGGATCGATCTTTTTTGATTTAATATATACCACGTATGGACTTACATACAATTTAGAAGATGGTGTTAGGAGGTTTTAAGATACCTTGCCATCGGCAAGCGTTACCGCAACTTAAGTAATTCGATTGTGGATGGCAGTGTTTAGATGAAGTTTCTACGCAATCCATGATGGAGGGTACATAAGATTCGGCCTGGCCGAACTTACGGCCGTATATACTTGTTTTTTATTACAAATTCCCTACTTATTTTGATTTAATATTGCAAGAAAAAAATCGACATGTTGTCAATGTAAAAAATCTGCTTTTTGCTCACCAAATAATGCCGCTTATTTCCAGTTCCATATCGAATCGAACCAAAAATTCGACCAAGTACATCGACATGGCAGTTTAAAGCTTTATACACCAAATATATGATTCAATCACGAAATCAATTGATCCAATTAATTTTTTAATTGAAATGTCTTCAATCACAGAAATGATAGAAGCAAAAATTAATTGAAAGTCTTTTAAAAATTAATTGATCCAATTAAAAAATTTATTTATATTATTAATTTTTGTGATTGATTCCTGTTTCCATTAAAATTTTTTGTTGAAACTATTAAATTGTTAATTGAATATTTTTTTTACTCAATTAAGACTTTATTTGGACAAATTTTCGTGACTTTTTTCTGTGAAGGTAAATGATGAGCATCACCGTTGTGCAACGGTTACCATGTCCGCCTTGCATACTTTGATTGCCGGTTTAATCCCAGTTTCGACCGAACGCAAAAGGTTGTACAGTTACTTCTCAGTACTGCTGGTGGTATTTCTGGGTGCTTCACAGATTTTGTGAAAGTTTTCCCTTGAAATTATACATTATCTTACGTATGTATATATCCAAAGTTTATATTTTCTTGATCAGGGAAAAAATGCTAAGAATTGTGCTTAAATTTAGCAGAGATTCTTTTTTATCTTCTAGCAGTTCAAGGACGAAGGTGAGCTATATCGATCCAGGTTTTGATATCGCCCCCATGCAAACTTACCACCCGAGTTGGGGATTTGAGCAACGTAAGTTTTATCCGATTAGCTTCAAATTCAAAATCTACTGTTATAAATAGTTTTGCAGAACATGGTGTGAACCGATCCATGATATTCTGATCTCCTGGTTTGAATTCTTGACCGTCTATATATTCCAATTTTTATCCGATTTGCCTGAAATTAAAAACCGAGACGTATATTGCGTCCATACACAAGTTTGCAAAAGACGACGGGAATCGTTTCTTGATTTGCTATAGCCCCCATATAGACCATTTTCCCGATTTCAATTCATGAGCACCCCAATTTTTATCCGATTTGTCTGAAATAATAAATGTATTGGTATTTTAGGTCCGTTCACAAGTGTTCCGCAGATGGCATGTCTCAGTCCATCTTCCGATTTGATTTATTGGTTTCTAGAATAAATAATTTTTATCAGATTTGCCTGAAATTGAAAATGCAAATAAATTTAGCTCCATAAACAAGTGTATCGAAGATGGTGCGCATCGGTCTATGTTTTCGTATAGCATCCATATAGCCCTTTTTTTGAGGTTTTATAAATCTAAATTTTTATCCGATTCGCCTGAAATTTAAAGAGGTATTGTAGGTCCATAAACAAATTATGGTGTGAATCGGCCCTTGGTTTGGTATAGCCCCCATATAGACCAATCTTCTTATTTGAATTCTTGACCGTCTAGGAACTCAATTTTTATCGGATTTGCCTGGATTTAAACTTTTTAAACTTTTTTGATACCCTCCACCAGAGAAGGGGGAAGATATTATCTTTGTCATTCCGTTTGGAACACATCAAAATATTGGTCTGAGACTCCATAAAATATATATATTCTGGGTCGCGGTGAGTCGATTTAGCAATGTCCCTTCGTCCGCTTGTTGAAATAACGCAAACTTCCGAACGAAACAAACTATCGACTTGAATTGACTTGACTTGGCACAAGTAGTTGTTATCGATGCAAACCGGCCATATCGGTTCACTTTTACCCCATATAAACGGACCCCCAAATTTGGCTTTCGGGGCACGGTTGCCACAGTTGGTAGAATTCTATCAAAAAAGGGTTGATTTTCTTTTGTAGATTTTGCAAATTATTTTCTATAGAAATAAAATTTTGACAGAATTTTCTATAGAAATATAATTTTGACAAAATTTTCTATAGAAATAAAATTTTAGTTTTTATCGAAATGAAAGAAATAAAATTTTGACAAAATTTTCTATAGAAATAAAATTTTGACAAATATTTCTAATGAAATAAAATTTTTCTATAGAAATGAAAGAAATAAAATTTTGACAAAAATTTTTCTCGAAATGAAATAAATATAATTTTGACAAAATTTTCTATAGAAATAAAATTTTGACAAAATGTCTATAGAAATAAAATTTTGACAAAATTTTCTATAGAAAAAAATTTTGACAAAATGTCTATAGAAATAAAATTTTGACAAAATTTTCTAATGAAATAAAATTTTGATAAAATTTTCTATAGAAGTAAAATTTTGACAATTTTTTCTAATGAAATGAAAAAAAAAATTTTTTTTGACAAAAATTTCTATAAAAATAAAATTTTGACAAAATTTTCTATAGAAATAAAATTTTGACAAAATTTTGACAAATTTTTGTAATGAAATAAAATATTGACAAAATTTTTCTATAGAAATGAAAGAAATAAAATTTTGACAAGATTTTCTAAGAAATAAAATTTTGACAAAATTTTCTGTAGAAATAAAATTTTGACAAAAATTTCTATCGAAATTAAAGAAATAACATTTTTACAAAATTTTCTAAATGTCTATAGAAATAAAATTTTGACAAAATTTTCTAATGAAATAAAATTTTGACAAAATTTTCTATAGAAGCAAAATTTTGACAAAATTTTCTAATGAAATAAAATTTTGACAAAATTTTTCTATAGAAATGAAAAAAATAAAATTTTGACAAAATTTCCTATGGAAATAAAATTTTGACAAAATTTTCTATAGATGTAAAATTTTGACAAATTTTTCTAATGAAATAAAAGTTTGAAAAAATTTTGCTATAGAAATGAAATTTTGAGAAAATTTTTCTTTAGAAATGAAAGAAATAAAATTTTGACAAGATTTTCTATAGAAATAAAATTTTAATTTTTATCGATATGAAAGAAATAAAATTTTGACAAAATTTTCTATAGAAGTAAAATTTTGACAAATTTTTCTAATGAAATAAAACTTTTCTATAGAAATGAAAGAAATAAAATTTTGACAAAATTTTCTATAGAAATAAAATTTTGACAAAATTTTCTATAGAAATAAAATTTTAATTTTTATCGATATGAAAGAAATAAAATTTTGACAAAATTTTCTATAGAAGTAAAATTTTGACAAATTTTTCTAATGAAATAAAATGAAAGAAATAAAATTTTAACAAAATTTTCTATAGAAATAAAATTTTGACAAAAATTTTTCTCGAAATGAAATAAATATAATTTTGACAAAATTTTCTATAGAAATAAAATTTTGACAAAATGTCTCTAGAAATAAAATTTTGACAAAATTTTCTATAGAAAAAAAAATTTTGACAAAATGTCTATAGAAATAAAATTTTGACAAAATTTTCTAATGAAATAAAATTTTGATAAAATTTTCTATAGAAGTAAAATTTTGACAAAATTTTCTAATGAAATAAAAGTTTGACAAAATTTTTCTATAGAAATGAAAAAAATAAAATTTTGACAAAATTTCCTATGGAAATAAAATTTTGACAAAATTTTCTATAGATGTAAAATTTTGACAAATTTTTCTAATGAAATAAAAGTTTGAAAAAATTTTGCTATAGAAATGAAATTTTGAGAAAATTTTTCTTTAGAAATGAAAGAAATAAAATTTTGACAAGATTTTCTATAGAAATAAAATTTTAATTTTTATCGATATGAAAGAAATAAAATTTTGACAAAATTTTCTATAGAAGTAAAATTTTGACAAATTTTTCTAATGAAATAAAATTTTTCTATAGAAATGAGAGAAATAAAATTTTGACAAAATTTTCTATAGAAATAAAATTTTAATTTTTATCGATATGAAAGAAATAAAATTTTGACAAAGTTTTCTATAGAAGTAAAATTTTGACAAATTTTTCTAATGAAATAAAATTTTTCTATAGAAATGAAAGAAATAAAATTTTAACAAAATTTTCTATAGAAATAAAATTTTGACAAAAATTTTTATCGAAATGAAATAAATATAATTTTGACAAAATTTTCTATAGAAATAAAATTTTGACAAAATGTCTATAGAAATAAAATTTTGACAAAATTTTCTATAGAAAAAAAAAATTTTGACAAAATGTCTATAGAAATAAAATTTTGACAAAATTTTCTAATGTAATAAAATTTTGACAAAATTTTCTATAGAAGTAAAATTTTGACAATTTTTTCTAATGAAATGAAAAAAAAAATTTTTTGACAAAAATTTCTATAAAAATAAAATTTTGACAAAATTTTCTATAAAAATAAAATTTGGACAAAATTTTCTATAGAAATAAAATTTTGACAAAATTTTCTATAGAAATAAAATTTTGACAAAAATTTTTATCTAAATTAAAGAAATTAAATTTTTACAAAATTTTCTATAGAAATTATATTTTGACCAAATATCTACAGAAATAAAATTTTGACAAAAGTTTCTAATGAAATAAAATTTGACAAAATTTTCTACAGAAGTCAAATTTTGACAAATTTTCTATAAAAATAAAATTTTGACAAAATTTCTATAATTTGCATATCTTGAAAATTTTTAATTTTCATGTAAGGTCGTGTAAAACCTTTAAAATTCGACACATTTACAATTAATGGAATATTTATACACCCGAAAAATTGTCGTTTATAGGTGGGATTATAGTATATAATATTGCAAATTCTGAAATAAACTTCAAAAATAAAATAATTACAAATTTCTTTGGAAAAGAGAACATTGTTTTTATGCTAAACACAAATCTTGGCCAAAATTTTCAAAATAAGTTTTTGTTAAATTTTGTAGATTATTGGGAAAATTTTCTTCAAGTTTTGTTAGATTATTTTTGGGACAAGTGACAACCGTGTTTCGGAGTCACTCAGAGAAACAAATTTTATCCGATCCGGTTGAAATTTGGTATGTGATGTTAGTATATGGTGCCTAACGTTCGTTCAAAAATTGGTCCATATCGGTCCATAAATATATATAGCCCCCAAATAAATCATCCCCAGATTTTGATTGCGGTCCCTATTGAAGGAGCAAATTTCATCTGAGTCGATCGAAACTTGGTAGGTGGTTTTAATATATGGTTTGTAACATATTATATATAGATCCCATATAAACCGCTCCCCAGTTTTGACTTTCACAACTTCTTGGAGGAGCAAATTTTATCCGATCAGGTTGAAATTTTGTACGTTCGGTTGTATATGGCCTCCATCAATGACGCGTAATTTGGTCCATATTAATCCGTAATTTTATATAGCTCCTATATAAACCCATTTTCAGTTTTGACACCAAGAGCCTCTTGGAGGAGCAAACTTCATCCGTTTCGATTACAATTTTGTAACTTGAGTTAATATATGGCCTCTAACAACCATGCATAAATTGCTTAATATCGGTCCATAATTATATAAAGCCTCCAAATATATCGCGCAAAAATTGGTTCATATTGGTTCGTAATTATTTATAGACTCCCCTACATCGGTCAAGAACTGAATGATAAACGTATGTAGTCTGCTTTTTTCCAACATATACCACATATGGACTAACCCAAGTAATTTGATTGGTGATTACAGTCGTTAGTAGAGAAGCTACTACGCAATTTAACATATGGTGGAGGGAACATAAGATTCGGCCCGGCTGAACTGACGGCCGTATATACTTCTTTTTTTACGATTTTTTATAGTGTACATCCGGCGATTACTAAGCAATAAAACAACTAATTTTGACTTAAATTTGGTTTAGTTTGGACCCGTAAATTGTCATATATTTCTTCTATCCAACAAATGTATTTTAACATAATTATGCTCTTTTTGGTTTTAGTAAAATTTAAAAAAATAAATTTTCACTTTCATCACATTAAAAATTCCAAATTACTTTTTGTCGTAAGTATCAGTGTGCAATGTATGATTGGTCAGTCATGCAGAGAAATTTTAAATTATTCACACTTGACATTATGACCATTTCGCTTAACCAACACTGTAACCTCACAGTTGTCCACGCTTGGGTCACGTAGAATGGCAGTGTGATGGCGATTGTTTAAATATATCTTCACACATCAGCAATCTCGAATTACAACATGTCGGAGAGAAAGAGAGAGATTGAATTTAATGCGATTTATTTGCAGATTGTTAAATTTTTAAATGCCTTCTTTGTCGACCATGAGTAGAGCTGGAGAGTTTTTTGCACACCACTCTTAGTGCTGTAATACAATCATCATTGAAAATCATGAGATTTATTGCAAGCTCGTCTGACAATTTTTTCATATTACTTTATATTACAGGAATTTTTCTGTAGTTAATTTTTCGTCATAAAAAAATGTGAAACTTAAAGTTCTCATTTTATCGCATGAAGGTCTTATAACTGAAATATATTGTTTTTCCACTCTATTTTTTTTTTTTTTTTTTCTAGAAAAACCAATTGTGAACAAATCTCAAATAAATTCTTCTCACTAAAATTGGGCAATGAATAAGAAATAAAATTTCGACAACTTTTTCTTTCATACATTTCTTATGACATGTCTAATGCTATATTGTGCTTTGCTATCATTTTGCAATGATGCTTGAACTATGGACAGAGTCAAACTCGATGGAAGGAATTTGCGATTTTGAAGCATATCAAATAACAGAAGAAAATCTTTTTTGAACATTTGACATCCAATATTATAAGTTTAAGTTGAAGTTCATTTTATTTGAATTGTTTTTTTTTCTACGGCTAATGATAATGGAGAGGAATTAATGCGTATTTTGACAAGAGTGTGAAATAATTGGATGTGGAATGAGAAGAGAAAATTAAAGTTGCAACAAAAATTGAAAACGAAAATTATATAGGACAAAGACAGCACACAGACAAAAATGTCACCAAAATATATGCAACTAAAAAGTTGATTGAAGTTGGAAATTTTTTCAATTAACAAATTAATTGATACAATTAACTTTTTAATCAAGTTAAAAACATTAAGTTAATTAATTAAAAAATTTATTTATTCAATTAATTTTTAATCAAACTCGGAAGACTAAGTCAATTAAAACAAGTGTGTAAAGTAGAAAGACGGGCGGGGCCGACTACAACATACCCTAAACCATACCTGAGGTAGCCACCGTGGTGCAATGGTTAGCATGCCCGCCTTGCATACACAAGGTCGTGGGTTCGATTCCTGCTACGACCGAACACCAAAAAGTTTTTCAGCGGTGGATTATCCCACCTCAGTAATGCTGGTGACATTTCTGAGGGTTTCAAAGCTTCTCAAGTGGTTTCACTAGAATGTGGAACGCCGTTCGGACTCGGCTATAAAAAGGAGGTCTCTTGTCATTGAGTTTAACATGGAATCGGGCAGCACTCAGTGATAAGAGAGAAGTTCACCACTGTGGTATCACAATGGACTGAATAGTCTAAGTGAGCCTGATACATCGGGCTGCCACATAACCTAACCTAACCTAAACCACCTCTACTGAATTAGTAAATATTGTTTGTGGGCTATTAATGTATAGGTTTGGGAGATATAGGAGATAGAAGAAATGTCTGACATTAGGAGCTATGGTTGAGTCTGAACCTACAGAGTTAGTATATTGAGTCCATAATTAAACAAATTTATACGGCCGTAAGTTCGGCCAGGCCGAATTTTATGTACCCTCCACCAGGGCTGTGAAGTCGAGCCAATTTTGCTCGACTCCGACTCCAGCATTTTTCATTAGCTCGACTCCGACTCCGGAGTCAACTCCGGGTAATATAACTAAATCTCATTTTAATACCACTAATTTGTAGTTCTATGGTGGGGATACCGTAAGTGGATCCATATAAAGTATAGTATTTATTTATGTGTGCAAAAAAGGTCTTAATTTCACATAAGATGCCAATTGTACTCTATATTTCAAATTTAGGGCAATGTTTAATAAATAAAATAATGCTATAAATGTCCATAATATGAGAAGATACCAACAGTATATGTATTTGTGGACCAAAATTATTGATACTATCTCAAATCCTTTAAATTTGTTGCGAGCTATATAAAGGTATATATTCTCATATGCATGAATTTGAATCTGAATCGATTTAGACAAAATTGTATATACTTCTATCAAACCTATGTACTTAAAATTTAAATCTAACGTTATGGGACGAAACACAATTTTTACAAAAAATAAAAATGCAAGGAAAGTCTAAAGTCGGGCGGGCCGATTATAATATACTCTGCACAACTTTGTATTTATTTAGATCTACATTTTGATACAATCTCAAATCAGACTTCTACAAAATATCGGGCAATATTTGGGAAATATTTATAATTGTTTAGACAATTTCGCAAAAATGCATTTATGATTCATTCATTGAAAAATTTGAAAATTTGAGTCATTTCTACAAGTTTTCGACTTAGCATTGAGTATCAGTAAGCATGCAATTTTGGAAAAATGTTTTTCTAGTAAATAAAATTTTGGCAAAATTTTCTATAGAAATCAAATTTTGACCAAATATATAAAAATAAAAATTTGAATAAAACTTTTATAGAAATAAAATTTTTATTGTTGTTTTTTTAATCTCAGCTTAAAGCCATGCATTGACTAAACTACAAGTGTAGCTTAACCAACAGAGGAAAAGTATGCTTGTCAAATTTATTTGGGCAAAGCCCTATAGACTACAAGATGGTTGGATGTACAGCTGTTTCGGAATTACCACATTCTTCATCAGCATCCTCTACTTGCAGCAAAACTATCAACCAATTATCAGAATAAATTCGGGTAATTCACTCAACCCAACGTGAACTACACTTGAACCTCCCGAAAAAGGGTTTGATAGTCGGCTACTGCCTAAACAAATTTGCCAGCATATCTCTTTTCCTTTGCCAAACTCAAATCATCGATTTGAATGTATTTGGCTGGGTTTGGCAAAATTTTTTATAGAAATAAAAGTTTGACAAAATTATCAATAGAAATATAATTTAAAAAAAAAATGTGTAACAAACAAAATTTTGCAAAATTTTTTATAGAAATAAAATTTTGCAAAATATTCTATAGAAACAAAATTTTGACAAAATTTTCTATAGAAATAAAATTTTGACAAAATTTTCTATAGAAATAAAATTTTGACCAAATTTTCTAATAAATAAAATCTATTACTATAAAATTTTGGCAAAATTTTCTATAGAAATAAAATTTTGACTTAAATTTTTACAGAAATAAAATTATCAATAGAAACAAAGTTAAAAAAAAAAAATGTGGCAAACAAAATTTTCCAAAATTTTCTATAGAAATAAAATGTTGCAAAATATTCTATAGAAACAAAATTTTGACTCAATTTTCTTAGAAAAAAATATTTCTATAGTAATAAAATTTTGAATAATTTTTTTATAGAAATAAAATTTTGTCAAAACTTTTTATAGAAATAATATTTTGACAAAATTTTCTATAAAAAACAGCTTTGGAAAAATTTTCTGTCAATATTCCACATATGTATATGGCCTTAAAATAAAATTAAAAAAAGAATAATTTCGATTGTTTGAAATATTTCAAATAAATTGATATGGGCATTAAAATGGATCGATCCAGCGCATCTGCTAGGAAACATAAAAAATAGCCGTAATTGGAAGTTGATTTTCATTTACAACCCTGCTGTACATTGATCGAATGAATAACGCAATGGAAACTAATTTGCATAAAAACTTGCTTAGTTACAAAAATGTGAAGTGTTTTAAAAAATTGGGTTTAGCGGAGTCGGAGTCGAGCAAAATGTTTACGACTCCGACTCCGACTCCAGCAAAATCTTCAGACTTCGACTCCGACGACGGCTCCACAGCCCTGCCTTCCACCATGGATTGCGTAGAAACTTTTACGAAAGACTGTCATCCACAATCGAATTACTTGGTTTGTGGTATCTTAAAACTTCTTAACATCGTTTTCTAAATTGAAATATGGGGGTTGCTTATATGGGGGCTATGTACAATTATGAACTTGATATGGACCAATTTTTGTGTGATTGAGGATCGATTTATCTGAGGGCTATATATAACTATAGACCGATATGGACCTAGTTAGGCATGGTTGTTAACGACCATATACTAGCACAATGTACCAAATTTCAACTGACTCGGATAAAATGTGCTCCTCCAAGAGGCTCCAAAACCAAATCTCGAGATCGGTTTATATGGGGGCTATATATGGACCATTTTTGGCATGGCTGTTAAATATCATATACTACCACCACGTACCAAATTTCAACCAGATCGGATGAATTTTGCTTCTCCAAAAGGCAGCGGAGGTTAAATCTGGGGATCGGTTTATATGGGGGTTATATATAATTATGGACTGATATGAACAAAATTCCTGCATGGTTGTTCGATACCACGTACTAACATCACGTACCAAATTTCAACCGGATCGGATGAATTTTGCTCTTCCAAAGGGGTTGGTCAAATCTGGGGATATATTTATATGGGGGCTATATATAATTATGGACCGATTTCAACCAATTTTTGCATGGGTGTTTGAGGCCATATATTAACACCACGTACCAAATTTCAACTGAATCAAATGAATTTTGGTCTTCCACGAGGCAAGTCAAATCTGGTGATCGGTTTATATGGGGGCTATATATAAAAATTTGCTTCTCCTAGAGGCTCTGCAAGCCAAATCGGGGGATCGGTTTATAAGGGGGCGATATATATTTATGGACCGATGAGACCAATTTTTGCATGGTTGTTAGAGATCATATGGTGACACCATGTACCAAATTTCAGCCGGATCAGCAAGCCAAATTTGGGGGTCCGTTTATATGGGGGCTATACGTAAAAGTGGACCGATATGGCCCATTTGCAATACCATCCGACCTACATCAATAACAACTACTTGTGTCAAGTTTCAAGTCGATAGCTTGTTTCGTTCGGAAGTTAGCGTGATTTCAATAGACGGACGGACGGACGGACGTACGGACGGACATTCTCAGATCGGTTCAGAATTTCACCACGACCCAGAATATATATATATATTTTATGGTCTTAGAGCAATATTTCGATGTGTTACAAACGGAATGACAAAGTTAATATGCCCCCATCCTATGGTGGAGGGTATAAAAAGAGCAAATCGGTAAATTGTGTGGGTAATAAATAAAAATTTGTAAAGCTTTAGAAATATATTTATGTAAGAGCTACATGTAAGTCCAACTACGATCGGCTAATACTTCAATATTAGAAATTTGAGTAACATTAATAAATAAGAGTAAATAAGAGTTAATAAATAAAAGTCTAATGACCACATTTGGGAAAATCGAGCTTTTCATATGTATGGGAGCTATATCTAAATCTGAACTGATATGGATGAAATGTTCCAAGTTTGGTGTATACAACAAAGGGTTACCGTGTGATAAATTTGAGTAAGATTGGTTACCAAATATTATGGTCAGAAATAAAGTTATAAGGGGTAAATTTTTGAAAACGGGCGATACATATATATGGAAGCTATATCTAAAACTGAACCGATTTGGATTATATTCTGCAGGTTTGGTTAATATTATAGGAGATTACCTTGTGCTGAATTTGTGTAAGATCGGTTAATAAATGAAGCCACTATAGTCAAAAATAAAGTTATAAGGGGGAAATTTTTCAAAATCGGGTACTACATATATATGGGAGCTATATCTGAATCCGAAACGATTTTTCACATATAGTCCATATCATAGAAGATTAGCGTAAGCCAAATTTGAGTACGATCGGTTGATAAATAAGTTTTATGAGCAAATTTGGCAAAATCTGGCGATATATATATGGGAGCTACAGTGCTGTTCAAAACATTTGCAACTAGCCCTAACATGAACTTAATCTAGGCATATCTCCCATAATAATAATTTTATTGTTGCGCTTCCACTTAAAAAAATAATCGTTATGGAGTGGTATTTCCAAATTCTAATTTGGGAAGTGCATGGGCTGTTATTAAAAATTGATATTTCATGAAAGGTAAAGAATCGTATGATTCGATCTGTTCACAACATTTGCAACTATCTAGCACCCTGTAATATTTTCTTCTTTAAGGGCATTATTTTTTGCATTTTTTACCTGAAATAGCTATAAGGACCTATAAGAAAATGGATTAAACGTACAAAAATGGCATTGTACGAATTTCGTTAAGTTTATTGCTTAATTTGGTCATAAACTGATTGGCATAGGCATTTATGCCCTATTTTTTTAATAATTCGAAAGAAAAACAAGTATATACGGCCGTTAGTTCGGCCAGGCCGAAGCTTATGTACCCTCCATCATGGATTGCGTAGAAACTTCATCTAAACACTGCCATCCACAATCGAATTACTTAAGTTGCGGTAACGCTTGCCGATGGCATGGTATCTTAAAACCTCCTAACACCATCTTCTAAATTGTATGTAAGTCCATACGTGGTATATATTAAATCAAAAAAGATCGATCCAATACGTATATAATTCAGTTTGACAAAGTAGACATAAAATTTTGACAAAATTTTCTACAGAAATAAAATTTGAACAACATTTTCTATAGAAATAAAATTTTCACAAAATTTTCTATAGAAATAAAAATTTTGACAAAATTTTCTATAGAAAGAAAATTTTGACAAAAATTTCTACAGAAATAAAAGTTTAACAAAATTTTCTATAGAAATAAACTTTTGACAAAATTTTCTATAGAATTAAATCTTGGTAGATTATTTTTGGCTCGAGTGGCAACCATGATTATGAACCGAATAAAATTTTAACAAAATTTTCTATAGAAATAAAATTTTGACAATGATGAAAATTTTATTATGAACCGAATAAAATTTTAACAAAATTTTCTCTAGAAATAAAATTTTAACAAAATTTTCTATAGAAATAAAATTTTGACAAAATTTTCTATAGAACTAAAATTTTGATAGATTATTTTTGGCTCTAGTGGCAACCATGATTATGAACCGATATGGACCAATTTTTGTGTGACTAGACCAATTTTGGTATGGTTGTTAGCGACCATATACTAACACCACGTGCCTAATTTGAACCGGATCGGATGAATTTTGCTCCTCCAAGAGGCTCCTTGACTTCTGGAGAATGTTTTATATGGGGGCTATATATAATTATGGACCGATATGGACCAATTCTGGCACGGTTGTTAAAGATCATATACTAACACGATGTTCCAAATTACAACCGGATTGGATGAAATTTGCTTCTCTTGGAGACTTCGCAAGCCAAATCTGGGGATCAGTTTATATGGGGGCTATATATAATTATGAACCGATGTGGACCAATTTTTGCATGGTTGTTAGAGACCATATACCAATATCATGTACCAAATTTCAGGCGGATCGGATGAAATTTGCTTCTCTTTGAGGCACCGCAACCCAAATCTGGGATCGGTTTATATGGTCGCCATATATAATTATGGACCGATGTGGACCAATTTTTGCACGGTTGTTAGAGACCATATACCAATACCATGTACCAAATTTCAGCCGGATCGGATGAAATTTGCTTCTCTTTGAGGCTCCGCAAGCCAAATCTGGGGATCGGTTTATATGGGGGCTATATATAATTAAGGACCGATATGGACCAATTTTTGCATGGTTGTTAGAGACCATATACCAACATAATGTACCAAATTTCAGACGGATCGGGTGAAATCTTCTTCTCTTTGAGGCTCCGCAAGCCAAATCTGGGGATCGGTGTATATGGGGGCTAAATATAATTATGGACCGATGTGGACCAATTTTTGCATGGTTGTTAGAGACCATATACCAACACCATGTACCAAATTTCAGTCGGATCGGATGAAATTTGCTTCTCCTTTAGGCTCCGCAAGCCAAATCTGGAGATCGGTTTATATGGGGGCTATATATAATTATGGACCGATGTGGACCAATTTTTGCATGGTTGTTAGAGACCATATACCAACACCATATACCAAATTTCAGCCGGATCGGATGAAATATGCTTCTGTTAGAGGCTCCACAAGCCAAATCTGAGGGTCCCTTTATATGGGGGCTATACGTAAAAGTAGACCAATATAGCCCATTTTCAATACCATCCGACCTACATCGCTAACAACTACTTGTGCCAAGTTTCAAGTCGATAGCTTGTTTCGTTCGGAAGTTAGCGTGATTTCAACAGACGGACGGACGGACATGCTTAGATCGACTCAGAATTTCACCACGACCCAGAATATATATGCTTTATGGGGTCTTAGAGCAATATTTCGATGTGTTACAAACGGAATGACAAAGTTAATATACCCCCATGCTATGATGGAGGGTATAAAAAAATGACCGGAAATAAGCAATATAATAAAAAGCAAAATATCGATGATTTTAAAGTTGGGATATCACAAAAAAGAATTTCGGAAGAGTACAATATGCAAAAACCAACTGCGTCTCGAGTTATAAACAGCGCATGTACCAAACTGTATACTGGGGTAGAAGAAAACCTAAGACTATGCAACAATTCAATCAAATATCATCTAAAGAAGTCAAAAACTAAATTCAACTGGGTATATCTACCAGAACGATCAGAGGTAGAGCATAAGAAGTCGGAGTGCCATTAAACAAAAATGTCAAAAATCACTTATTTCAAAGAAAACTAGGTTAACGCGCCTTCAATTTTCACAAAAATACCTTAAATGGCCTCAGGAGCAGTGGTTCTTCAGGATCGTATGGTAGAAATTTAGTACGAAGGCTGCAAGGAAAGTCTTAATCCAAGATATGCAAAAAGTTACGTCAATCATGGTGGGGCCAATATTATGGTCTGGGGGTATTTTTCTGGACAAGTTATTGACCCGATTTATAGATTCGATGGTATTATGCTGTCGGAAGTCTACAAAAACATTTTCACCCATGTAATATTGCCGTAAGCATTCCGGGAAATGCCGTCTGCATGGATTATTCAGCGCGATCATGACCTCTAGTACACGTGTAATGTGTTAAAACAATGCATTTCCGATGAAAAATTTCAGATGCTTGACTAGCTTGTTCAGTCGCCTAAAGTAAAAGTCATAACACAACATTTGGAAAGATGTAAAGCGAAAAATTGGTACGAAATTTTTGCAAAAGGCTTACGAAATCTATTTGAACCTGAACCATAGGATATCATTGGCCATTTAATCCTAACCAATGGCAAAAAGTTGCGCAGAAGTAATCAAACGGCATGGCTTTAGTATCAACTATTAACATTTATCGTTAAAAGTTACAAAAACATTAATTATTTTTAAGTATATGTGACACTTAATATTAGTTGCAAATGTTTTGAACATGCGTAAACTCTAATTAAAAAAAAAAATATAATTTAGCAAAAATCTTTATCGTTAGTTCCGTTATTTCCTTTAATCTTTAAAATTGATGTAATAAGCAAAAATATTTCATAAAAATTTTTGTTTTAGTATTTTTATTTTCTATAATTACGCTTTATTTTTAACAGGGAATGTAGTTGCAAATGTTTTGAACAGCACTGTATATATAAATCTGAACCGAAGCCATCATGTATATTTGTGATCAATCGACTTCAAATTTTACAAGAAGTTAAAATAATATTCTGAATTTGTTTGATAAACTGTATAACGTTCGGTTTAAATGACCAATATTTCTTTCAATGTTATCTTTTAGTTTTACTTGGCTTATTTTCCCTACTGCCAATATAAAATTTATATAAATTTAATTCATTTATTAAATTATTTCTAATTATTATACCCTCCATCATAGGATGGGGGTATATTAACTTTGTCATTCCGTTTGTAACACATCGAAATATTGCTCTAAGACCCCATAAAGTATATATATTCTGGGTCGTGGTGAAATTCTGAGTCGATCTAAGCATGTCCGTCCGTCCGTCCGTCCGTCCGTCCGTCTGTTGAAATCACGCTAACTTCCGAACGAAACAAGCTATCGACATGAAACTTGGCACAAGTAGTTGTTATCGATGTAAGTCGGATGGTATTGAAAATGGGCCACATCGGTCCACTTTTACGTATAGCCCCCATATAAAGGGACCCTCAGATTTGGCTTGTGAAGCCTCTAACAGAAGTATATTTCATCCGATCCGGCTGAAATTTGGTATATGGTGTTGGTATATGGTCACTAACAACCATGCAAAAATTGGTCCACATCGGTCCATAATTATATATAGCCCCCATATAAACCGATCTCCAGATTTGGCTTGCGGAGCCTAAAAGAGAAGCAAATTTCATCCGATCCGGCTGAAATTTGGTACATGGTGTTGGTGTATGGTCTCTAACAACCATGCAAAAATTGGTCCATATCGGTCCATAATTATATATAGCCCCCATATAAACCGATCCCCAGATTTGGCTTGTGGAGCCTCAAAGAGAAGCATATTTCATCCGATCCTGCCGAAATTTCGTACATGGTGTTGGTATATGATCTCTAACAATCATGCAAAAATTGGTCCCAATCGGTCCATAATTATATATGGCGCCCATATAAACCGATCCCCAGATTTGGGTTGCGGAGCCTCAAAGAAAAGCAAATTTCATCCGATCCTGCTGAAATTTGGTACATGATATTGGTATATGGTCTCTAACAACCATGCAAAAATTGGTCCACATCGGTTCATAATTATATATAGCCCCCATATAAACCGATCCCCAGATATGGCTTGCGAAGTCTCCAAGAGAAGCAAATTTCATCCAATCCGGTTGTAATTTGGAACATGGTGTTAGTATATGATCTTTAACAACCGTGCCAGAATTGGTCCATATCGGTCCATAATTATATATAGCCCCCATATAAAACATTCTCCAGATTTGACCTCCGGAGCCTCTTGGAGTAGCAAAATTCATCCGATCCGGTCGCTAACAACCATACCAAAATTGGTCCACAAATCACACAAAATTGGTCCATATCGGTTCATAATCATGGTTGCCACTAGATCCAAAAATAATCTACCAAAATTTTATTTCTATAGAAAATTTTGTCAAAATTTTATTTCTATAGAAAATTTTTCAAAATTGTATTTCTAGAGAAAATTTTGTTAAAATTTTATTCGGTTCATAATCATGGTTGCCACTCGAGCCAAAAATAATCTACCAAAATTTTATTTCTATAGAAAATGTTGTCAAAATTTTATTTCTAGAGAAAATTTTGTTAAAATTTTATTCGGTTCATAATAAAATTTTCATCATTGTCAAAATTTTATTTCTATAGAAAATTTTGTCAAAATTTTATTTCTATAGAAAATTTTGTTCAAATTTTATTCGGTTCATAATCATGGTTGCCACTCGAGCCAAAAATAATCTACCAAGATTTTATTTCTATATATAATTTTGTCAAAAGTTTATTTCTATAGAAAATTTTGTTAAAATTTTATTTCTGTAGAAATTTTTGTCAAAATTTTCTTTCTATTGACAATTTTGTCAGAATTTTTATTTTTATAGAAAACTTTGTGAAAATTTTATTTCTATAGAAAATTTTGTTAAAATTTTGTTTCTGAAGAAAATTTTGTCAAAATTTTATGTCTACTTTGTCAAACTGAATTATATACGTATTGGATCGATCTTTTTTGATTTAATATATACCACGTATGGACTTACATACAATTTAGAAGATGGTGTTAGGAGTTTTTAAGATACCTTGCCATCGGCAAGCGTTACCGCAACTTAAGTAATTCGATTGTGGATGGCAGTGTTTAGATGAAGTTTCTACGCAATCCATGATGGAGGGTACATAAGATTCGGCCTGGCCGAACTTACGGCCGTATATACTTGTTCTAATTTCAATTTGTGTCCTGTGTGTATTTCTCTTCAATTTTCCAGCATTGTCAACCAATATAACAAACTAAGGAAGTCTTCTAACGCTGAGCAAAAAACGCAAACACAAAGCGAAACTCTCCTGCCAAGCCAATGAAGTAATATCTTCTTAGCTCACTGCATCTTGTGCTTATTTCACAAAAAGCATTATAAAATGTGACAGCTAAATAACAAGAAAACGACAAGAAGTCGAACAAAAAGTCCATGGGAAGAAAACAAAAGTATTTACATGGCAACTCAAAGACACATGGTGCCAACTGAACATTTTTCAATTTCACGTTAAATTTAAGCTAAAAGACAGACACAAGACACTCTATGGCGTATCACCACTACCAAACACATCTGACGATGTTGCTGTTGATAATGATGTTGATGATACTGCTATGCCACCGTTGTTGTCACAAATAAAGTCGAAGAAAACATTGGCAGCAGCAGCAGTGGCACGAGCTACTGCAACAGTTGCCAACATGATGATGTTGTTTCAAGTTGGTTGTAGTTGATGAAAAATTTCCTCTGTTGTTTGCTACTTTGAAAGCTAAACAAGACTAACAACCGCATTCGCACCCACATAGACACACACACACGCACCAGCACATAGACTATGGTGCTTAAGTATGCGAAAGAACTTGGTTGACAACATGAACACACTCACACACACACACACAAACACACGTAGTGGGATCTTTGATAAACAACGCGAATACTTTTCATCAACATGCCTAAGTTACAACACCATGCATGCAAATATAGATGACATAGAGGATCAGGAACACAAATTCAAAGGTAATTCTGGTTGTCCTTTCTAGAAGGCATTTTGTATACAGGGTGGCTTCTATGTAATGCAATAAAGGAAATCAAGCAAAGTCGTCGATATGTTCATTATACCCACCACCATAGGATGGTGACGGGGGTATAATACGTTTGTCATTCCGTTTGTAACACATCGAAATATCGATTTCCGACTATATAAAGTATATATATTCTTGATCAGGAATAAATTCTAAAACGATATAAGCATGTCCGTCTGTCTGTCTGTTGTAATCATGCTACAGCCTTCAATAATGTCGCTATCGTCCTGAAATTTGGCACAGATTCGACTTTTGTTTGCAGGCAGGTGAAGTTCGAAGATGGGCAATATCGGTCCAAGTTTTGATATAGTCCCCATATAAACCGACCTCCCGATTTGGGGTCTTGGGCTTACAAAAACTGTAGGTTTTATCAAATTTGTCTGAAATTGGAAATCTAGAGGTATTTTAGAACCATCAAAAAGTGTACCGAAATGGGTATAGCGCCCATATGGACCGATTTCCCGATTTTGCTTCTTGGGCGTCTAGAAAGTGTATTTTCTATCCGATTTGCCTGAAATTGGAAATCTAGAGGTATTCTAGGACCATAAAGAGGTGAGCCAAAAATGGGGTGTATGGGTCCATGTTTTGATATAGCCCCCATATAGACCGATCTCCCGATTTTACTTCTTGGGATTCTATAATCCGTAGTTTTAATCCAATTTACCTGAAATTTGAAATCTAGAGGTACTTTAGGACCCTCAAAACGTGTACAGAAAATTGTGAGTACCGGTCCATGTTTTGATATAGCCACCATATAGACCGATCTCCCGATTTTATTTCTTGGTCTTCTAGAATCCATAATTTTTACCTAATTTGCCTAAAATCGGAAATCTAGAGGTATTCTAGGACCTTAAAGAGGTGTGTCGAAAATGGTGAGTATGGGTCCATGTTTTGATATAGCCCTCATATAGTCCGATCTCCCGATTTTATTTCTTGGGCTTCTGGAATCCGTAGTTTTTACCCAAGTTGCCTGAAATTGGAAATCTAGATGTATTCTAGGAAAATAAAGATATGTGGAGAAAATGGTGGTTATCGGTCCATGTTTTGATATAGCCCCCACATAGACCGATCTCCCGATTTTACTTCTTGTACTTCTAGAATCCGTAGTTTTTACCCAATTTGCCTGAAATTGGAAATCAAGAGATTATCTAGAAGAGATATTCTAGAACTACAATTAAATGTGCTGAATACTGTGTGTATCCTTCCATGTTTTGGTATAGCCCCCATTACACCGGACTCCCGATTTAACTCCTAGGGTTTCTAGAAATTGAAGTTTTTAACCGATTTGCCACAAATTGAAAAAATACTGGCATTTTAGACCCATAACAAAGTGTATATGATTTAGTTTTATCGGTCCATTTGATAAGGCCTTCATATAGACCGATTTCACTTATTGTGGGGTATAGAAGGCGCACTGATCATGAAAATTGCTTGAAACTGAATGCAAAATTTCCAGATTTTACTTCTCGTAGTCATTCAAAAAATAATTGGAATGGAAATTCATTTTAGGTTTCATTTTAGATTTCAGATCAAGGCGTTATTTCATCATTTTCCTGCACTTACAAAAGATGTTTATGATTCCTCAAACAACAAATGGTTCTTATAAATTCATATAAACCGATTTGGACACAATTTTTAACGCCAATAAAATATAGGAAACTATTTTTGCTCCTATTTATGTGTACTTAAAAAGGGTAATAGGTAACATAATTGTAAATAAAATTTTCATTATTCTGTATTAACCACCGTGATATGAGATATCAATGGGTGCGTATGTGTAACAATATTCTCGATAAAGAAAAAATATACGCAACCACGTACTCATAAATTATTTTTGATATACCCTCCACCATTGGATGGGGGTATATTAACTTTGTCATTCCGTTTGTAACACATCGAAATATTACTCTAAGACCCCATAAAGTATATATACGAGTATTCTGGGTCGTGGTGAAATTCTGAGTCGATCTAAGCATGTCCGTCCGTCAGTTGAAATCACGATAACTTCCGAACGAAAAAAGCTATCGACTTGAAACTTGGCACTAGTAGTTGTTATTGATGTCGGTCATATGGTATTGCAAATGAGCCATATCGGTTCTTACGTATAGCCCCCATATAAACGGACCCCCAGTTTTGGCTTGCGGAGCCTGTTGAAGGAGCAAAATCCGATCCGGTTGAAATTTGGTACATGGTGTTAATATATGGTCTCTCGCAACCATGGTCCAAATCGGTCCATAACTATATATAGCCCCCATATAAACCGATCCCCGGATTTGGCTTGCGGAGCCTCTAAGAGAAGCAAATTTTATCCGATCTGGCTGAAATTTGGTACAAGGTGCTAGTATAGAGTCTCTAACAAACATGCAAAAATTTTTCCACATTGGTCCATAATTATATCTAGCCCCCATATAAACCGATCCCCAGATTTGGATTGCGGAGCCCCTAAGAGCAGCAAATTTCATCTGATCCGGCTGAAATTTGGTACATGGTGTTGGTATATAGTCTCTAACAACCTTGCAAAAATTGGTCCACATTGGTCCATAATTATATACAGCCCCCATACAAACCGATCCCCATATTTGGCTTACGGAGCCTCTAAGAGAAGCAAATTTCATCCGATCCTGCTGAAATTTTGAGCATGGTGTTGGTATATAGTCTCTAATAACCACGCAAAAATTTGTCTACATCGGTTCATATTTATATATAGCCCCTATATAAACCGATCCCCAGATTTGGCTTGCAAAGCCTATAAGAGAAGCAAATTTCCTCCGATCCGGTTGAAATTTGGTACTTGGTGTTAGTATATGGTATCTAACAACCATGCCAGAATTAGTCCATAATTATATATACTCCTTATATCAACCGATCTCCAGATTTGACCTCCGGAGCCTCTTGGAGGAGCAAATCCGATCCGGTTGAAATTTTGTACATTTCGCTTGTAAATGGCCGATAACAACCATGCCAATATGGGTCCGTATCGATCTATATTATACATAGCCCCCAAATAAACCGTTCCCCAATCACAGAAAAATCGATTGCCACTCGAGTCAAAAATAATTTTATTGCCATGGAAAATTTTGACAAAATTTTATATTTCTATGGAAAATTTTGTCAAAATTTTATGTCTTTAGGAAATTTTGTCAAAATATAATTTCTATACAAAATTTTGTCAAAAATTTATTTCTATAGAAACCTTTGTCAAAATGTTATTTCTATAGAATTTTTTTTTTTAATTTTATTTCTGTAGAAAATTTTGTCAAAATGTTATTTCTATAGAAAATCTATAAAGCATTTCATAGTTGGAGAGGAATATTCTGCAAAATTTTCCAAAACATCAAGAATTCTATCAATCTAACAAACAGTAAAGAATCTGCCATTTTTGGTAGACTCGTGTTCATACCCTCGTATTTCAATTCTGGCTCTATAATTACAGCACAAAAGTTCATATCGGTTCGTAATTATTTCTTCCCTATGTATACCGGTCAAGAACTGTGTTCATTATCCCAATGTATTGGGTATTGCGACTGCAATCACTGGGATCCTCGTTGGAGCAAAGTGGGAACTTACCAAAAACACAGTCACACAGAAAATACACTCTTTAGCACAAAAATGTCAATTGGATGTAAATCAAGAGCGTAAAATAAAACAATAACTTTTCAATTCACTTCACTTCAAAATTCAGGAATTTTATTTTGATTGAATTTAACTTTACAATCTTCTATCGATTTAGCTAGTAATACGAACGCTCGTTAACAAAACTAAAAAAAACAACTTATCGAAAAAAAAAACAAAACAACTAGTAAACAAAATATCCCATACATCCGCGGGAGTAGCCATATTAGAGAAGTTCACGAATCAAGCCTTAAGATTCCACTCCAACTTCCTAGACTCCCTAGATGGCGTTCTCCGAACATCCCGGCCCATTTGCAGGATCCTGCAATCCAACAAAGGTTCCTCGACACATCCAAAAAGATTCCGAAAGCACGTAATTCAGTAAACTTGATAAAAATTATTTCCATTAACAATAAAATCGAGGACTGTAAAATTACTCCAAATTTCAAAATTTCATGGTTAAAACAAAATGAATCATAATGTAATACATTTAAAGTGCACAAGCTCCTGTTATTATATATCCAAATATAGTGAATTGTGCAAGAGGCTTACCAAGTGACCCTCCACTCAAACCATTCCGAATAATTTTTGAATAGACGTCACTTCCTAAAGAGAGTCCCAAAGAAGATGAGACATAAAATCGAGGATCTGCAAGTTGAAGTCCTGGGAATTCTTCTGCGACCCGAGCATCCACGGATTTACTCGGAGTCACTATAGAATATTTTCGGCGAATTTCTGCATATACTTCCACAGATTCTTTCGTGGCACTATTTCCCCGGAGCTGCAATAAACACTTCATTTTGGATCCAACTCTAATCGTCTTCTTACTCATCCTACGTGCCAAACTCTCATCTATAATTGACCCCTCTGCATTCGGATCAATCAGAACTCTCTCACGAAAAATACGTTCTCCGCAAATAATTTTTACAATTGCAGTTGGCCTCAAAGTAACCGTCTCAACAATGCGATAGCATGATAACAATGAGTCTTCTCCTCCACTTCTCCTTCTATGGGAGCTACAAGCTTTGGAGGAACGTGGAACAACCGCTTTGGAGAACACGGTATCATTATTTCCATATCTAGGCGAACGAGGCCTTTTATTTCCACTTGAGGACGCACGAGGCCCCGTGGAAGAAGATCTGGATGAGCTGGTTTCGACTTTTGGCTCGGACGATCTAGGTCCTAACCGTTTAGCCAACCTTCCCCTGGACGAACATGGTCCAGGCTTATGAAGTAGGGTATGGTGCATATCCCCACATTTCTTACATCGCCCTTGACTCTTACAAATGCGCCAAGTGTGATCATGGGCCAAACATCCAGCGCAGTGTCTGTACAACGAAACAGTGTGCATTCTTTCAGAATAGTCCATGCTTAAGAATTTGCGGCAAAAACGTAGAGGGTGATCTTTTAAGCAAACCCGGCACACCATTCTAGGCTTTCCAACACGATTCTCGGGTCTGTAATTTTTTGCTTTAACCATGATTCTGAAGAAATAAAAAAATTAACATAAAAGAATATTCATTGTTAGTTTGTTGGCAAAACCACTAGTTTAACAATAGGCCGGACAATAGGACCCCGTTCAGTCCGGATCTCTGCAACTCTAACCTGCTGATCCTCCCCAGGCAAAACTTTGATAATTCTACCCAACCTCCAAGCGTTTGGTGGTAAGTTGTCTTCTTTAATAATAACCATATCATTAACTTTCAAGTTCTCTTCTTGAGTCTGCCATTTATATCGTCTCATCATTTCCTTTAAATACTCCTCTTTCCATCGGATGCATAATCTTTGGTTGAGGGCCTTTACTCTCTGCCAACGGTTTATTATGGAAACTGGTTCTTCGCCGATAACTGGCTCAGGTGGAAATAATATAGGGCCACCCACTAAAAAATGACCGGGTGTCAAGGCATCCAGACATGAGGCATCGTCTGACAAGGGACAGAGAGGTCTTGAGTTCAGACACGATTCTATGCGTGCCAAAAGCGTGGAAAATTCTTCGAATGTGTACTTTAAATTCGAAGCAATTCTCTTAAAATGATGCTTAAAGGACTTGATTCCGGCTTCCCAAAGCCCTCCCATATGCGGGGCGCCCGCAGGATTAAAATGCCAATTAAGCCCATAATGGCTATGAGTGCGAGTAATCTCAGAGGCTGTGTTCCGCAGAAAAGTACGACATTCTAATCTAAGTGCTTTGGAGGCCCCAACAAAGTTTGTACCGTTGTCGGAAAACATATCCTTAGGGCATCCCCTACGAGCGATAAACCTTGCAAACGCAGCCATGAAAGTAACGGTCGACAGATCACTCACAGCTTCCAAATGAATCGCTCGCGTTGCAAAACATATGAAAAGACAGACATAACCTTTAGTAATCAAACAAGCCCTCCCCGTATAATTTTTTATGTCATACGGTCCAGCAAAATCTACTCCTGTCCGTGTGAAAGGTCTGTCAAGTATTGTCCTTGATAGCGGCAAAGGCGCCATAATCTGGCTACGTGACTCCTTCGCAAAAATCGTGCATATCCTGCAACGGCCAATCACTGCCTTTATTAAACTTCTCACCCGAGGAATCCAAAACTCCGATCTTATCACCTTCATCATTAATTGGTTTCCTCCATGCAGCGTAACTGCGTGAACAAAACCCACTAAGAGCCTCGAGAATCTGCAATTATTCGGTAAAACTAAAGGATGTCTCTCACTAAAGCGTAAATGCCTAGCATTTTCTAACCGTCCACCTACTCTTAGCAATCCATTCCCGTCAATAAAGGGACTTAAACTAAGTAATGGACTATTTCTGGAAACAGTTTCACCCTTCGATAACATATAATATTCCTTTGGGTAATATGCCTTTTGCGAAATAACAACTAACCGTTCTTATACGCCTTGTAATTCCGTGGAAGAAATTCGTACTTCTGCGTGTGCCTTTTTTCTCCCCTTTGTCGCATTAATAAACCGGTAAACATATGCCATAATACGTAGCGCTCTTGAATAGCAAGAAAATCTATCAAGAATATCGTCAAAATCCTTAATATACGCAAAATTGACCTGCACCTTACGACCCTCTTCCTCTGTGTGATAATTCTTCGAAGAACCCCGCCACCACTCGTCATCAGATCGAAGCCAAATCGGCCCATGCCACCATAACACATTCTCATACAATTCTTGTGGCGTGGCCCCTCGGCTAATTATATCGGCTGGGTTGTCTTCGGACCTAACGTGTCTCCAATTCTCCTTTGCTATATTTCTAGTAATTTTGGCGACCCTGTTACCAACAAAAGTCGCCCATGATGATGAAGGCTTCTGAAGCCAAGCAAGAACTATTTCAGAATCACTCCAACAAAACAAACGTGTTTTCTTTTTCTCCAACCGTAAATCCGTCTTAACAGCACTCATCAAGTCAGCCAATAAAACAGCCCCGCACAGCTCTAATCGGGGTAGCGTGATTGTTCTTAAAGGGGCAACTCTGGACTTAGCCAATAGTAAGTGCGTTTGGATACCCCCATCGCGAGATTTTATACGGACATAAACGCAGGCCCCATATGCCTTTTCGGAAGCATCCGCGAATCCATGAACCTCGCAAAAGGAATTTGTCTCAAAACCAATCCATCGTGGTAGCTGTATGTTATTCAGAAAATTATAATTATGAATAAATAGACTCCATTGTTTATGACTGATTTCCGATAAGTTGTCATCCCATCCTGTCTTCTCACTCCAAATTTGTTGCATCAATATTTTGGCTATCACGATGGTTGGACCCAACCACCCAGCCGGATCAAACAAACTCGCTATTATCGATAAGACTTCCCTCTTTGTAAAGGCCGTTTTTATTTCAATGGGTTTCACCGCAAAATAGAAATAGTCCCCTTTAGCGTTCCACCGTACACCTAATGTTTTCGCTTTGCTCTCATCCTCAATCTCAAGAAACTTTTCGTTGAGAAGATGTGCTGCCGGTAAACCGTCCAAAATCTTATCGTCATTCGCTGTCCATTTTCGCATTGAAAATCCAGCAGAGGACAGTGCTCTAATCAATTGATCACGTGCCTTAACTGCCACATCTATCTCATGTGCTCCCGCCAGGGCATCATCAACATACATCATTTCACGTAGTATCCTGGCAGCGTATGGAAGCTCTTTCTCAACATCTGAAGCCAATTGTAATAACGTCCTAATAGCTAAAAATGGCGCGCAGTTCACACCAAATGTGACAGTCTTCAACTCAAATTCTCTCAAGTCTGCATGGGAATTTTCGCGAAAAACAATACGCTGGAAACATGTATCGCCATCTTCAACATATATCTGTCGATACATTTTTTCGATATCTCCATTGAATACGTACCGATAAAATCTCCATCGCGTAATTAGAAGCATCAAATCATTTTGCAAAACCGGCCCAGGGTATAGGACGTCATTCAGACTAAGACCACTTGAGGACGGGCAAGAGGCATTGAACACTACTCTTACTTTAGTCGAAGTACTTTGGGGTTTAAAAACGGCATGATGAGGTAAGTAAAATGATGTATCCGAATCCGACTGCTGCTTGACCTCAACCATATGACCAAGAAGTGCATATTCACCTAATACCTCATCGTAAATTTTCTTCAATGCCGGTCGTTTAAGTAGCGATGTCTCGTTACGAAAAAATTGACGACATGCCTTCCACTTCGATACTCCTAACACTTGACCATGATTGCTGTATGGCTTAAACGGAAGTGACACAACATAACGGCCGTTCGGTAAGCGTTTAGTTGTCCTAACGTAGTAATCTTCACAATATTCATCTTCTGCTGTGACCCGCGATGCCATTGGAGGTTCCTCCAAATTCCAAAACTTTTCCAACTGCTTATCTAGATTTACACTAGTACAAAAAGAAACGCAGGTGGTGAAAATGGTACTCTGACAATCCCCGCCTTCAACCAATGGCCCTGTCAAAACCCATCCAAATATTGTACTCTGGGCAACGAGAGACCCCAAAACATCCCGACGGACTCCATCCAGAAGAATCTGAGGATAAATGTCTCCTCCTAGAAGAATGTCGACATTGTCACTTTTAGCAAAATATGGGTCGGCAAGATGTAGCCCGTCAATAGCTGTCCTATTTGGAAGATCCACCGTGTAACTCGGGATTTTACCGGTTAAATGTGGTAAAACCAGAGCAGATACCTCCAGTTGGACCGTTCTATCAATAGGTGAACCCAGGGTGAATTTGCACTGCATCTGAGCAGACCCCGAAACCGAGTTGTTTAGTCCTGTTATAAAAGCATTTATCTTGTTGGCTGGCAACCCTATACGATTCCTTAATTTTTCGGATATAATGGTTGCTTGCGAGCCTGAATCAATCAAGGCTCTTGCCGTATAAATAACTCCATTTGCCTCCACATTAACCAAAGCTGTACCTAAAAGCACTTGTCTGCGAGTGGTAACAAAGCAATTTTGAATGTGTTGACCACCCCCTTCGGTATTCTGCCCCATTTCCTGGCTAGTACTTGGCCTATTACTCGAATCCTCGCCCACATGTGAGCTAATCTGGGAATCCGACTGTCTATGCAATAATGTATTATGTTTCGAACCACACTTGGAACAGCTAAGTCGATTCATACATTGGTTGAGCCTATGATTCGGACTAAAACAATTGATACACAAATTACATCTTTTAACAGCTAGAAAGCGGTCCGCCGGGCTCATCTCTAAAAACTTAGAGCACGTCTTCAAGTAGTGATCCTGGCTACAAACGTGACACGTTATTTTGTTAACCTTGCCCGAATATGCCTTAACCTTTCTAGCAAATCTAGGGTTTTGTGCGACATCTTCTACGTTGGTCACACGCGTAAGATCAAAAACAGTCTCAAGGGACTGAAAACGAGCTGTTAGAAAGTCATCCAAATCCGACCACTTTGAAATTTCTGTCTTGTCCTTTACAGAATGTTCCCATAAAGACAAAGTGTCTACTGGTAATTTTGTGGAACACAAAAACACAAAAATTGGGTCCCAGGAACCAATATCAATATTATGCGATCTTAAGGCATTCATGACATTATTAATTTCCCTCTGAAGTCGTTTTATTTCGAGTGCTGCTTCAGATTTCACCGGAGACAGATTGAACAAAATCTTCAACTGACTATTGACAAGAACGCGTTTGTTCTCATACCTATCTCTGAGGTTAGCCCAGGCCGTCTCAAAACCCTCATTTGTTAAGGGTGATTTCTTAACTATTTCTAACGCCTCCCCTTGGGTTGTCTGTCGCAAATAAAACAGTTTCTCAACCGGAGATATAGACATGCAATCAATGTATACGGCCTTAAACATGTCCCTAAAGGACGGCCATGCGATGTAGTCTCCTCGAAAAATCTCAGTTGTGCATGGAGGCAGACGCAAACGTGGCTCCGAAAATCTGTCTTCCCTCAAATGTTGTTGACCCTGACTAGGGCCGAGAACCGTAGATGTGAAAAGAGATTGGTTCGTAAACGTCTGGGATAACGCGCCCATTTGAGCAGCACATGTAATATATGCCTGTCTACATTGCCTAAATAGGTCCGAGGATCCCTTTTCCTCCTCTTCAGAAAGGTCATGATCAAGGGTAAGCTTTTCATAGGCATCTTTAACTTTGGTCCAAAGACCCTTGAACTCCTCCTTGTGTAAATCAATAGTAAACATAGTGTGGCTACCTTCGGACAAGTCATTGTATTCCTTTTCAAAATTTAAAAACATTTCAGCAAATTTATTGAATCTACGTAACTGGGTCCTATTAGCCATTTTCCGTGTGGTAACAATTCAAATTCGTATATATAAATAAAAACGTATTCTTGAACACAGGAAAGGTGATAACAAAATTCGCCCAATAAAATTTAATTGCAATAAAAAGTATATATATATATATATATTATATTCAATTGAGAAAATAACTGAATTTGTTTATCTATCTAATGATTTTCTTTTTCTTATATTTTTTTTAATTGATTGGGGTTTATATAAAAAAAAATCACAAAAGATAAGAATTAACTAAATTTATTTATTTACTTATATATTTATTTATTTTGTTGATTGATATTATTTACGTGATTGGAAATTCAACAAATTCAATGAATGAATTACTTCCGTTATTAAAGCGAAGAAAGGAAAAAAATAACTGATATGGATAAGTATAGGTGATTTTTGACTTTAATATACACCCATATACAAAAATCTTTGAAAAACAATGAGCCAATTATCACCACGTAAATTCCCACGATACATATGGGCAATAATATTCTATTCGAATATTTAAGCTATGCGAAACCTCTTGATATTACAAGTCTCCTTTCGAATATTAATTCCAAATAAAAACTGAACGGATAGAAAATATCAATATCAGTGACAATATCAATACCAATATACACACTCTTAAACTATTAAAACTCCATCGAATATACGACAACCCTTGGAAATTTCATCCCAAATATTCCTACAAGATCTCCTCACATAAATAGATGATTATTAGTGAAAACACGCCTATTAAATTACCACTCTTATGTATGATTAATTTCATCAATGCGATCCACAAGAGAGAAAAAAATAAGAGATAATTCCGCACACGTTCTCTTCTTATGTCTCTTCCACCACCATTAATTATGCATAACAAGAGATTATACGCACTCTTGTTTATCACTCTTACCAGTATGAAACAAAAGAGCAATAGGAGAATATAAATAGAGTTTAATAGGCGTGATTCATATAAGGCACAGCAGAAGATAAAACATCACCTACCTTGGGAGAATATATTTTATACGTATGAAGACGTGTGAACTTTCCACTTTATTGTTGTAGTGTTATTAACAAAAAAGTAAATGCAGAAAGTCTCAATATCCCAGGCCGAACACCACAACAACTATTCACAAGGCACTGAGATATAGTGGGGGATATGCAGGTAGAGTTGCCAGATCATGAACTAAACACACACTGAAACCGTGATTGACTGCAAAACGGCAGTATGATTTTCACACAATCGATCGGAAACAAGTTATAAAAAATTGAAATTGACTTTAAACAGTCTACAGTATTTATAAATATGTTCCTCTTGCTCCGGATCCGGTTCGAAGGACAATGTTCATTATCCCAATGTATTGGGTATTGCGACTGCAATCACTGGGATCCTCGTTGGAGCAAAGTGGGAACTTACCAAAAACACAGTCACACAGAAAATACACTCTTTAGCACAAAAATGTCAATTGGATGTAAATCAAGAGCGTAAAATAAAACAATAACTTTTCAATTCACTTCACTTCAAAATTCAGGAATTTTATTTTGATTGAATTTAACTTTACAATCTTCTATCGATTTAGCTAGTAATACGAACGCTCGTTAACAAAACTAAAAAAAACAACTTATCGAAAAAAAAAAAAACAAAACAACTAGTAAACAAAATATCCCATACATCCGCGGGAGTAGCCATATTAGAGAAGTTCACGAATCAAGCCTTAAGATTCCACTCCAACTTCCTAGACTCCCTAGATGGGATATACGTATTTAATCGACCTTTATTTCGTCTACTATATATATCCCGCATGGACTAACTTACAATTTAGAAGATGATTTTAAGATGCTTTAAGATGCCTTGCCATCGTCCGCAACCAACGTAATTTAATTGTGGATGACCGTGTTTATAGAAGTTTCTACGCAATCCATGGTAGAGGGTACATAAAATTGGTACTGGCCGAACTTACGGCCGTATATACTTGTTATACCCTGCGTCACTCTGTAGAACAGGGTATTGTAGGTTAGGTTAGGTTAGGTGGCAGCCCGATATTTCAGGCTCACTTAGACTACTCAGTCCATTGTGATACCACATTGGTGAACTTCTCTCTTATCACTGAGTGCTACCCGAGTCAATGTTAAGCTCAACGACAAGGGACCTCCTTTTTATAGCCGAGCCCGAAAGCGTTTCACATTGCAGTGAAACCACTTAGAGAAGTTCTTAAACCCTCAGAAATGTCAACAGCATTACTGAGGTGGGATAATCCACCGCTGAAAAACTTTTTGGTGTTCGGTCGAAGCAGCAATCGAATCCACGACCTTGTGTATGCAAGGCGGTCATGCTAACCATTGCACCACGGTGGCTCCCGTGTAAGTTAGGGCATATGTTTGCAACATCCAGAAAGAGGTGAAATAGACACATGGTGCCTTTGGTAATAATGCTCAGGGTCGCTCTCTGAGTTGATCTAGCCATGACCGTCTGTCTGTGAACTCTTTTTTGTGATCAAAGTGTAGGTAGCAGTTTTGTTTCAATCACCATCAAATTAAGCACAAGTATGCGCTTTGGGTCAGAATAGATATAGCTCCCATATACATGTGTCGCCCGATATCCACTTATATGGACCCAGAAGCTAGAGTTTTAGAATGATTTTGTTTAAATCCGTTCAGATTTAGATATAGCTCCCATATACATATATCTTTCGTCCAATTTACACTCATGTGAGAAGCCAAAGTTGTACTGCGATTTACGTCAAATTTTGCACACGGTGTAGAAATAACATTCCGATTATGTATGCCATTGAAATTTGGTTGAAATCGCTTCAGATTTAGATATACCTTCCACATATATCTTCCACCGATTTGCACTAATATGCCCGCTGAGGCCATTGTCGTACTCAAATTTATATGAAATTTTGCACAGGGAGTAGAAATAATATTCCGATTATTTAGTTAATATCGGTTCGGATTTAGGATATAGCTCCCATATATATCTTTCGTCCGATTTACACTCATATAACCACAGAGGTTAAATTTGAAATTCGATGTTCGTAATATTTTGCACAGAAAGTAGATTAACCTTGTAACTATGAAAGCCAAATTTGATTGAAATAGATTCATAATTAGATACATTTGGGCAAATGTCGCCATTTTTCTTGTAAAATCACCACAGATAAGTCGAAAACTTGTAAAATTTACTAAAATTTCCATGTACCTCTAATACATATTTGTCTGCCGATAAATCGTAAATGCACTTTTGCAAAGTCGCACACAAATTGCTTTGATATAAATATTTCCCATATCTATACCCTGCGCCACACTATGGAGGATAATTTTGTTCCACACCAGGGCATTACCCGTCTCAAAATCTATAGAGATTGTAAAAGTCTAACAAATTTTGCCCAGATAGGTAAGGGAACATAATTATTTGTGACACCAGACAATTTTCAATGATTGGAGATGGTATCGAAAATTAAGATCTACAAAATTGACTTTCCTTATTTGTTTGTACTAAAGGGTGATACGGTCAAACTTTGGTCAAGGGAAAACGCGTGTAAATCGGTGAAATCGTTTATTTAAAAAATCAAATTAAATTTCTTTTTCAAGTTCAATTAGTATAAAATTCAGGACAAATATTCAGTTAGGCTTTCGCTTTTCCAAATCCGAATTGCCGGGCCTCACGCTTGACACCTGCCATCAGATTTTGTACAGCCACCTTGTCCACCTTCTTCGCCGCAGAAAGCCAGTTTGCCTTGAACTGCTGCTCGTCCTTAGCAGTTTTTTTTTGGTCTTCTTTAGGTTTCGCTTGACAATAGCTCTGGCGTGTTGGGAGGGTTCTTATCATTGGGAACCACCTGCACGTTGTTGGCGGCGTACCACTCCATGGCCTTTTTACCGTAATGACAAGATGCCAAATCCGGCCAAAACAGTACGGAACAACCGTATTTCTTCAGGAAAGGCAGCAGACGTTTATTCAAACACTCTTTCACGTAAATTTCTTGGCTGACAGTCCCGGAAGCTATGAAAATGCTGCTTTTCAAGCCACAGGTACAGATGGCTTGCCAAACCAGATATTTCTTTGCGAACTTTGACAGTTTTATGTGCTTGAAAATATCTGCTACCTTTCCTCCTTCCTTTTGCCGTATAAAACTCCTGTCCCGGAAGCTGCTTGTAGTCGGCTTTGACGTAGGTTTCGTCGTCCATTACCACGCAGTCAAACTTCGTCAGCATCGTCGTGTACAGCCTCCGCGATCGCGCTTTGGCCGTCGTATTTTGTTTATCATCGCGATTTGGAGTCACTACCTTCTTGTAAGTCGATAGTCCGGCTCGTTTTTTGGCTCGATGCATGGTTGTAGACGATACATCCGTTTGTGGCATCTCGGAGAGAGAGGTTAGGGTTTCGCTTGAAACTACCGGAAACTCTCTTTGTCGTCTCAGCGGCTTCCGGTTTTCGATTTCCCCCCGATCCAGACTTCCTGGCTGTCGACAAACGTTCCCCAAAAACTTTAATTACATTTGTAACGGTTGATTTGGCAACTTTTAGCTATGTTGCCAGCCTTGCGTGCGAGTAGCGAGCAAAATTTTGATACGCTGCTCTTCTTGCTTGGACGGCATTTTGACAAATTATGGGTGTTCAGGTTTTTTAAATGCAAAATTGAAAGAAATACGTCAAGTTTATATTGACCAAATTTTGACCGTATCACCCTTTAACATTGTGTTTCGTGCCAGGGGTTTAGCCGATTTAAGTAAAGGGTGATTCTTTTGAGGTTAGGATTTTCATGCATTAGTATTTGACAGATCACGTGGGATTTCAGACATGGTGCCAAAGAGAAAGATGCTCAGTATGCTTTGACATTTCATCATGAATAGACTTACTAACGAGCAACGCTTGCAAATCATTGAATTTTATTACCAAAATCAGTGTTCGGTTCGAAATGTGTTTCGCGCTTTACGTCCGATTTATGGTCTACATAATCGACCAAGTGAGCAAACAATTAATGCGATTGTGACCAAGTTTCGCACTCAGTTTACTTTATTGGACATTAAACCAACCACACGAATGCGTACAGTGCGTACAGAAGAGAATATTGCGTCTGTTTCTGAGAGTGTTGCTGAAGACCGTGAAATGTCGATTCGTCGCCGTTCGCAGCAATTGGGTTTGTGTTATTCGACCACATGGAAGATTTTACGCAAAGATCTTGGTGTAAAGCCGTATAAAATACAGCTCGTGCAAGAACTGAAGCCGAACGATCTGCCACAACGTCGAATTTTCAGTGAATGGGCCCTAGAAAAGTTGGCAGAAAATCCGCTTTTTTATCGACAAATTTTGTTCAGCGATGAGGCTCATTTCTGGTTGAATGGCTACGTAAATAAGCAAAATTGCCGCATTTGGAGTGAAGAGCAACCAGAAGCCGTTCAAGAACTGCCCATGCATCCCGAAAAATGCACTGTTTGGTGTGGTTTGTACGCTGGTGGAATCATTGGACCGTATTTTTTCAAAGATGCTGTTGGACGCAACGTTACGGTGAATGGCGATCGCTATCGTTCGATGCTAACAAACTTTTTGTTGCCAAAAATGGAAGAACTGAACTTGGTTGACATGTGGTTTCAACAAGATGGCGCTACATGCCACACAGCTCGCGATTCTATGGCCATTTTGAGGGAAAACTTCGGAGAACAATTCATCTCAAGAAATGGACCGGTAAGTTGGCCACCAAGATCATGCGATTTGACGCCTTTAGACAATTTTTTGTGGGGCTACGTCAAGTCTAAAGTCTACAGAAATAAGCCAGCAACTATTCCAGCTTTGGAAGACAACATTTCCGAAGAAATTCGGGCTATTCCGGCCGAAATGCTCGAAAAAGTTGCCCAAAATTGGACTTTCCGAATGGACCACCTAAGACGCAGCCGCGGTCAACATTTAAATGAAATTATCTTCAAAAAGTAAATGTCATGGACCAATCTAACGTTTCAAATAAAGAACCGATGAGATTTTGCAAATTTTATGCGTTTTTTTTTTAAAAAAAGTTATCAAGCTCTTAACAAATCACCCTTTATTAATTGTAGAGAATAATGCGGATATAATGCAGATAATGTTCGAAGGATGTTCTTACGATTTGGTTTGAGGCAAATTTGAAAAAAAAATCGGAAAATAAATATGATGCTATTTATGGAATTCCGGCGAAGATAACAAATAGCAGCCATATCAAAATTTGCAAATTTTAATACAGCAGAATTTTTCTTACGAAACGTAAACAAAAAATGCAATATCTTAACCTTCAGCAAAGTGATTGATTCGTTGTAGATTCTAGGGCATTATTAAGTCCTAAATTTCTACGTCTCCAATCTGCCCTCAAATGTATATTAGGGCATGACTCTCATCGTGGTGTAAAATATAAATACTTAGAAAAATGTTGGAGAAATAAGGCAAGGAAAATATTTATCGACATCATCACGAACAGTAAAATGCCAACGACAATTGCATTCATATTTTCAACTCTCATTTCCAGTTGTATTAGTGCAAAAGTGCCCAACCCAAATTGAAAGTGCTGGAAAAAAAAACACACAACTCGAAGAGGACAGCGAAATCTCAAATTCAGTTGAATGTGACAAGGAAAAATGTGAAACACTCACATATTGATATCAACATAATAATATTACATACACATATATGTGTGTGCGTGTTCATATGAATATATATGGACAATCATGCCCCTTTGAACATACAGCTGTACACAATCACTAGCAATCACATATACTATGATTGTACATACTCTAACTTCCTTATCTCATATCCTGTAAAGTTGAACATGATTATCTTGTCACACGAATGGCGGGTAAGGTTTTAAAAGTTTTTGTAAATATGCAAATAAAATTTAAAATTATATGGGATCGACTAAACGCTATTCTTAACCATTTGTCTGAATATCATTTTTGTTCTCTATGCAAAATTTTTCACAGATGTTGAATCGAATAATACCTACATCAAAAAAATTTACTATATCCGCCTAAATCAACAAATATCTTCTCGGGCTTATATCAATTGAACGAAATTCAGAATTTGTACTGATGGACAACAACAGTGAAAAAGGCACTTCGGTGTAGCTATGGGGTCTTGGGGGTGCTAAGGCTTTCCCTTAAAAAAATACAATGGGGGGATGTTTTCATAAGGGCCACAGAAAAACGGACTGGATAAACTATATAGACATCTGTCTAATCCACTAAGATAGACTTCAATGTTAGTAAAGACAAGCAATGAAAGCCTAAATCGGACGGGAAGATATATAAAAGTTTATATTTAGAATCCCTTATGACTCGTTGTGGTCTTTACTGAGCTAGTAAGTTCCTGCTGACCCATTTGCAATGTAATATTAGCTGTGATTGGATTAAAAAAGTTATATTTTGTAAAGTCCTGGCAGCTACTAAATATAGATATATATTTAATTACGTATGTATATTTAATTATTTACATAATTAAATTTCTATATAAATAAAATTTTGCCAAAATTTTCTATATGAATTAAATTTAAAATTTTTAGGTTTCTATAGAACTAAAACTTCTATTTATTTTTTAAGAATAAAATTTTGATTTTTTCTATAGAAATAAATTTTTGACAATATTCTCTATAGAAATACATTTTTTACAAAATTTTCTATAGAAATAAAATTTTGATAAACCTTTTTACAGAAATAAAATTTTGCAACAATTTTTTATAGAAACAAAATGTTGCTAAAATTTTCTATAGAAATAAAATGAATAAAATTTAAAATTTTTAGGTTCCTACAAAAGTAAAACTAGTATTTATTTTTTAAGAATAAAATTTTTAATTTTTCTCTAGAAATAAATTTTTGACAAAATTTTCTATAGAAATAAATTTTTGACAAAATTTTCTATAGAAATACATTTTTTACAAAATTTTCTATAGAAATAAAATTTTGACAAACCTTTCTACAGAAATAAAATTTTGCCAAAATTTTCTATATGAATAAAATTTAAAATTTTTAGGTTTCTATAGAACTAAAACTTCTATTTATTTTTTAAGAATACAATTTTGACTATTTCTATAGAAATAATTTTTTGACAAAATTTTCTATTGAAATAAATTTTTGACAAAATTTTCTATAGAAATAAATTTTTGACAAAATTTTCTATAGAAATAAATATTTGACAACATTTTCGATAGAAATAAAATTTTGACAAACCTTTCTACAGAAATAAAAATTTGCAACAATTTTTTATAGAAATAAAATTTTGCCAAAATTTTCTATAGAAATAAAATTTTAAATGTTTAGGTTTCTATAGAACTAAAACTTCTATTTATTTTTTAAGAATAAAATTTGACTTTTTCTATAGAAATAAAATTTTGACATAATTTTCTATAGAAATAAATTTTTGACAAAATTTTCTATAGAAATAAATTTTTGACAAACCTTTCTAAGAAATAAAATTTTGCAACAATTTTTTATAGAAATAATATTTTGCCAAAATTTTCTATGGAAATAAATATTAAAATTTTTAGGTTTCTATAGAACTAAAACTTCTATTTATTTTTTAAGAATAAAATTTTGAATTTTGCTATAGAAATAAATTTTTGACAAAATTTTCTATCGAAATAAATTTTTCCAAATTTTCTATAGAAATAAATTTTCGACAAAATTTTCCATAGAAATAAATTTTTGACAAAAATTTCTATAGAAATCAATTTTTGACAAAATTTTCTATAGAAACAAAATTTTGACAAACCTTTCTACAGAAATAAAATTTTGCAACAATTTTTTATAGAAATAAAATTTTGCCAAAATTTTCTGTAGAAATAAAATGAATAAAATTTAAAATTTCTAGGTTTCTATAGAACTAAAACTTCTATTTATTTTTTAAGAATAAAATTTTGACTTTTTCTGCAGAACTAAATTTTTGACAAAATGTTCTATAGAAACAAATTTTTGACAAAATTTTCTATAGAAATAAATTTTTGACATAGAAATAAAATTTTTACAAACCTTTCTATAGAAATAAAATTTTACAACAATTTTTTATAGAAATAAAATTTTGCCAAAATTTTATATAGAAATAAAACTAATAAAATTTTAAATTTTTAGGTTTCTGTAGAACTAAAACTTTTATTTATTTTTTAAGAATAAAATTTTGACTTTTTCCATAGAAATAAATTTTTGACAAAATTTTCTATAGAAATAAATTTTTGACAAAATTTTCTATAGAAATAAATTTTTGACAAAATTTTCCATAGAAATAAAATTTTGACAAACGTTTCTACAGAAATAAAATTTTGCAACAATTTTTATAGAAATAAAATTTTGCCAAATTTTCTATAGGAATAAAATTTAAAATTTTTAGGTTTCTATAGAACTAACATTTTGACAAAATTTTCTATGGAAATAAAACGTTGGCAAAATTTTCTATGGAACTAAAATTTTTACAAAATTTTCTATATATTCAATTTTTTTTAATTTTCGTGTTGATCCACTTCGTTAAAGTCGATTGTAAGTAAGTTCTCCCTTTTTAGAGAAGTAGTAACTTTCCCGTGTTGGTGCAAGCTAAACCAATAAAACAAAATTAGACGCAATTACAATTTAAGGGATATTTGCACACCCAAAGTGTGGCACAAGGTATAAAGAGCCGATACCTATAAAAACGTACTGATTTGATTTTGTGGCCCCAAAGTAAGCCTACGATCCACATTTTAGTCAAATCGAATGAATGTGGAGGCGCTCATCACCTATATAAAAATCTGGACCGAGAGGATTCATATTTTGAAAGGGATCTCAAATTCTGGTAAATGGAATGAGAATTTCAGATTGGCAAAAATTGGTAGAGATTTTAGTAAAACCAATATCACCTTTTACAAAACATTGAATATTCTTCATTATTGGAAGGTTCACCGCAATTACAGTCATTGCTGAAGGGACTGAAGTATTTTGAGTTTGTGACATTTGCTACTTTTTCTACATTTACGACGCGTATGGGACGTCTACGACGTTTACAACTTTGTGACAGTCGCAAACCTAAAAACCAGACCACCTCTGCTCGGAGCCTTATCTAAATGTTAACTGTCCTGTACAAAGTCTGTCATTACAATGTGTAGGAAATGACTAAAATATTGTTAAATCATCAGGGAAGTGTATAAAATTGTGGGTATCAAATTCGAAGCTCTTATATAAAATGTTAAATATATTCTCTGTGTAGAATACCAAGCCAATTCGAGTAAAATGCCATTGAAAATTGGTGTAAAATATGAAATGTTTACCATATTTCCCCAAAATATGGCGTACATATACATATATGGGGGTTATATCTAAATCTGAATCGATTTGAACTAAATTACTAATCTGTTTATTCTACTCTCAATGCATAATTCTAGGTAAATAGGAATGGAACTCGGGCCTTCGGTGATTATAGGAATATAAATATATATCTAAAAGCAATATATGAGACCTATATCTCAATATGACCCGATTTGAATTCACTTGACGATACCATCTGTTGTAGTTTCTGTACAAATTTTAAGCAAACCCATGCCAAACTATGGCCCGGAGCCTGGGGCCATATAACTGTATATCAGGCAAAATGTATATATGGGAGCTATATCTTTAACAGAACCAATTTCAACCAAATTTGGTATGTATAGCAACTTTGCCAAATTTCACGTAGATTGGAGTAAAACTTTTACCACTGTGGTCATATGAGTATAAATGAGAAATGAGAGCGTGCAAAAATAATTTATCGGTACGTAGTTGCGTCTACTTTCTCTTTATCGAAAATATTCTTCTATATATATATATATAAAATTCTGGAAAAATTTGCTAAAACAATATTTTGAAAAAAAAATTTTTTTATAAAAATAAAATCTTCTAATTTTGACAAAATTTTCTATAAAAATAAAATTTTGACAAAATTTTCTATAGCAATAAAATTTCGACAAAATATTTTATAAAAAAATAAAATTTTGATAAAATTTTCTATAAAAATAAAATTTTGGTAAAATTTTCTATAGGAATAAAATTTTGACAAAATTTTCTATAAGAATAAAATTTTGACAAAATTTTCTATAAGAATAAAATTTTGACAAAAATTTCTATAAGAACAAAATGTTCATAAAACTTTCTATTAGAATAAAATGTTGACAAAATTTTCTATAACAATAAAATAATTTTCTAAAAAAAATACAATTTTGACAAATTTTGCAAAATATTCCTTTCCAACTAAGAGCACAAAATTTTCTATAGAAATAAAACTTTGACAAAATTTTCTATAGAAATTAAATTTTGAGGAAATTTTCTATAGAAATAAATATTTAACAAAGTTTTCAATAGAAATAAAAGTTTGACAAAATTTTCTATAAAAATAAAATTTTGGCAAAATTTTTTATAGAAATAAAGATTTAACAAAGTTTTCAATAGAAATAAAATTTTGTCATTTTCTATAAAAAAAAAAAAAAAACAATTGACAAAATTTTCTAAAAAATAAAATTTTGTCAAAATTTTCTATAAATTTTTCTTTTTTGATAAAATTTTATACAAATATAAAATTCTGACGAAATCTTTAATAAAAATTATTTTTTTATAAAATCTTCTATAAATACAAAATTCTGGAAAAATTTGCTAGAAAAAACATTTTGACAACATTTTCTATAAAAATTAAATTTTTCTAAAAGAATACAATTTTGAAAAAAAAAAAAATTCTATAAGAATAAAATTTTGACAAAATGTTCTATAAAAAAATTTGACAAAATTTTTAAAGAAATAAAATGTTGACAAAATTTTCTATAACAATAAAATTTCGAAAAAATATTTTATAAAAATAAAATTTTGATTTTAGCTTGATCGACGTTGGCAAAGGAAAAGATATATGTTTGTAAGAATTTATTTCAGCATAAGCCTGCTATCGTGTAAACCTTTTTTTTTTGGAAGGTTCAAGTGTTCACTTTTGGGTTTAGTGAACTGCCTGAATTTATTCTGATAATTGGTTGATAGTTTTGCTGCAGGTGGAGGATGCTGATGAGGAATGTGGTAATTCCGAAACGTGCGACCATCCAACCACCTTGCAGTCTATATGGCTTTGCCCAAATAAAGTTGACAAACATTATTTTCCTCTGTTGGTTAAGCTACACTTGTAGTTTAGTCAATGCATGGTTTTAAGCTGAAATCAAAAACAACAACAATGACTAAAGAGAAAAAAACCAACAATAACAAAACAAAACGAACGAAAATAAAATGTTGACAAAATTATCTGTAGAAATAATATGTTGACAAAATTTTCTATAACAATAAAATTTTGACAAAATATTTCATAAAAATAAAATTTTGATAAAACTTTCTATAAAAATAAAATTTTGACAAAATTTTTTAAAGAAATAAAATGTTAGCAAAATTTTCTGTAGAAATAAAACTTTGACAAAATTTTCTATAAGAATAAAATTTTTACAAAATTGTCTATAAGAACAAAATTTTCTATAAGAAAAAAAATTTTGACAACATTTTCTATAAGAATAAAATTTAGACAAAATTTTCTATAAAAATAAAATTGTGACAAAGCTTTGACCAAATTGGATACCCTATACTAACATCACGTACCAAATTTCAACCGAATGGGAAGAATTTTGCTCTTCCAAGGTGCTCCGGAGTTCAAATCTGGGAATCGGTTTATATGGGGCCTATATATAATTATGGACCGATATCGACCAATTTTTGCAGGGGTGTTAGAGACCATATACTAACACCATGTACCAAATTTCAGCCGGATCGGAAAAAAATTTGCTTCTCTTAGAGGCTCCGCAAGTCAAATCGGGGGATCGGTTTATATGGGGGCTATATATAATTATTGACCGATGTGAACCAATTTCTGCATGGTTGTTAGATACCATATACTAACACCATGTACCAAATTTCAGCCGGATCGGATGCAATTTGCTTCTCTTAAAGGCTCCGGAAGCAACATCGAGGGAACGGTTTATATGGCGGCTATATATAATTATGGACCAATATGGACCAATTTTTGCATGGTTGTTAGAGACCATATACTTATACCATGTACCAAATTTCAGCCGGATCGGATGAAAATTGTTTCTCTTAGAGGCTCTGCAAGCCAAATCGGGGGATCGGTTTATATGGGGGCTATTTATAATTATGGACCGATATGGACCAATTTTTGCATGGTTGTTAGAGACCATATACTAACACCATGCATCCAATTTCAGCCGGATCGGATGAAAATTGTTTCTCTTAGAGGCTCTGCAAGCCAAATCCCGGGATCGGTTTATATGGGGGCTGTATATAATTATGGACCGATGTGAACCAATTTTTGCGTGGTTGTTAGAGACCATATACTAACACCATGTACCAAATTTCAGCCGGATCGTATGAAATTTGCTTCTCTTAGAGGCCTCGCAAGCCAAATTTAGGGGTCCGTTTATGTGGGGGCTATACGTAAAGGTGGACCGATATGACCCATTTGCAATACCATCCGACCTACATCAACAACAACTACTTGTGCCAAGTTTCAAGTCGATAGCTTGTTTCGTTCGGAAGTTAGCGTGATTTCAACAGACGGACGGACGGGCATGCTCAGATCGACTCAGAATTTCACCACGACCCAGAATATATATACTTTATGGGGTTTTAGAGCAATATTTCGATGTGTTACAAACGGAATGACAAAGTTAATATTGTCCCCATCCTATGGTGGAGGGTATAAAAAGATTGGGACTAAAATTCTTTAGAAAAAAAATTACCGACATAATGTTTGTAAAAATAAAATTTTGACAAAATATTTTTGTTTGTTTGGTCGTTTTTTGGTAGAATTTAGTAATTTATTTTTGGCTCGAGTAGCATCCGTGATTTTAATAAACATTAATGAAATTTTTATTTAAGTAAGCATGTTAATTGTACTACCTGTGAAAAATTTGACGTAAATTAATTTCAATATATATGGAAGCTATATCTAAATCGGAAACGATATCTTTCAAAATCAATAGGGTTCCGTTCCGACACAAAAGACATTTTTGTGGAAAGTTTGATGTCGATCGGACTAAAAGTGGGACCTGGATATTGATCACAAATATGTGTTCACAGATAGAAATAGACTCTCATTCTGGGTGTTGAAAATATGTGCACTAACTTATTATACCTTGTTTCACAGTGTACCGCAGGGTATAATGAACTGCCAGAGGACGCACCCTAATGTTAGTCGTAAGAGAGCTATTCACACTATCTCGGTGGCTCTCTTATATTACTCAGGATCTTTCTGTAATCCTCAAATTTTCAAAAGCTCATAAATAAATAACTGCACTCGTACTTATGTTTCTTCACTAAGCTATGTGTAATGATATCCTAGAGCATACATCAAAAATAGATGACAAATGCACACAGAGTCGTATTGGAGTGTATAAGAACGAATATGTGTGTGTAGCTCTTCAAGGTTTTCAGAGATACAAAACACACACACACACAAACAGTCATACTCGTATACATTGGCAAAAGTCTCATATGCAATATTCAATTTAAAATTCATAACAGAAGTCATAGAGAACAAATGAAATAAATTTTCAACATGGCCAGGAATACAAGAGGGAGAGTTTGAGAGTATCTGTATACATTCTCGAAACCCTATAAAAAAATCTCTGGCCATATGTGTGTAGGAATCTTTTGTTGTCTCTCAAGTGTGCGTACAAAAGTCGAAGTACTTGTAGTTCATTTTGTAGTAACTTCCGTTTCCGTTTATCTAGCATTTTTATCAATTTATTTTTTTTTCCTCTATCACCAGCATATAGTGCAGTATGCATTATTGTTCCTTGTGATATATTTCTTTTTTTTTTTTTGGATTTACGTTTATTTAGAAATTGTGTATTTGTTGTGAGATTTGTTTGATTTGTTTGCTTAGTAAAATTTCAAAATGTGAAAAGGCAGGTGCATTTGGCAGTGTAATGGATAAACTTGTTTCTGTCATTTAATATTAATAATAATAAAAATTTTCCAACTGAATTGTGTACGCTGGAAAGTGTTGTGTATGTTTTTTACAATTTCCTCTTTTTGTATTTTAATAAAAATTGCTATATTTCGAAATTATTGGATAATGAATTTTCCATTTGTTTAACTTTACTTCTGCAATAGTGAAAGCAGTTCCTGTGTCTTTAATCTTTAAGCTTAGTTATGCATTCAACTTTTCCGCCAGTTTTATCTATTCTCACGCGTAAATACACAAATCAAACGAATCAAATCAACCACATTCCTAGCCTAGTATCACCGAATATGTATATGGCAATGTATAGCTGAAAATACGAGGTTCTTATGATAGTGTAAAATTTCATTCGAAAATGTTAGGTTTTAGAGGATGACAACAATTCTTAAATCGAATTGGTGTCCACTTAAAGGGTGATACGGTCAAAATTCAATTTTGCATTTAAAAAACCTGAACAGCCCTCATTTTGAAGGTATGTGTGTGTAGAATGTTGCTCCTATTTTGATTTTGGAATTCACTCTTCAGTTGTCAAAATGCCGTCCAAGCAAGAAGAGCAGCGTATCAAAATTCTGCTCGCGCATCGCGAAAATCCGAGCTACTCGCACGCAAAGCTGGAAAAATCGCTAAAAGTTGCCAAATCAACCGTTACAAATGTAATTAAAGTGTTTGGGGAACGTTTGTCGACAGCAAGGAAGTCTGGATCGGGCGGAAATCGAAAACCGGAAGCCGCTGAGACGACAAAGAGAGTTGCCGGTAGTTTCAAGCGAAACCCTAACCTCTCTCTCCGAGATGCCGCAAATAAGCTGGGTGTTTCGTCTACAACCGTGCATCGAGCCAAAAAAACGAGCCGGACTATCGACTTACAAGAAGGTAGTGACTCCAAATCGCGATGTTAAAGAAAATACGACGGCCAAAGCGCGATCCCGGAGGCTGTACACGACGATGCTGACGAAGTTTGACTGCGTGGTAATGGACGACGAAACCTACGTCTAAGCCGACTACAAGCAGCTTCCGGGACAGGAGTTTTATACGGCAAAAGGAAGGGGAAAGGTAGCAGATATTTTCAAGCACATAAAACTGTCAAAGTTCGCAAAGAAATATCTGGTTTGGCAAAGCCATCTGTACCTGTGGCTTGAAAAGCAGCATTTTCATAGCTTCCGAGACTGTCAACCAAGAAATTTACGTGAAAGAGTGTTTGAATAAACGTCTGCGAAGAAGGTGGAAGAGGTGGCTGTACAAATTCTGATGGCAGGTGTCAACCGTGAGGCGCGGCAATTCGGATTTGGAAAAGCGAAAGCCTAACTGAATATTTTTCCTGAATTTTAAACTAATTGAACTTGAAAAAGAAATTTATTTTAATTTTTTAAATAAACGATTTCACCGATTTACACGCGTTTTCCCTTGACCAAATTTTGACCTTATCACCCTTTAGACCACTAAAGGTCGATTGTGAATATTCGAGATAATTTTCTCAATTTCTTCTTTATGAGGTAATCTCTTTTAAGGCCGCTTACGAACACCCATTTATCTATCTTATCTAGAGGCCCTGATGATGGGTATGTTTTTTAAGTCACACTGCATTTGGTCACATATGCCATTCGGTCACATATGACCGAATGTTAGGCCAGACCGAATCTCATGTCTCCTCCGCTAAAGATTGCGTACAAAGTTCTTCTAAGGATTGTCCTCCGCAACCCTCATCTACAATGAATTTTACATGGGCTTGCCATATGACGAAAGTACTCAAGTTTTGAATTCTTTGCATTGCTTTAGAAGTTGTGCCTCGGAAGTTCATTTAAATGAAGAAATTAAAAAAAAAAAAAAAAAAAAAAAAACAAGTATATACGGCCGTAAATTCGGCCAGGCCGAAGTTTATGTACCCTCCACCATGGATTGCGTAGAAATTTCTAATGAAGACTGTCATCCACAATCGAATTACTTGGGTTGCGGTAACACTTGCCGATGGCAAGGTATCTTAAAATTGCAAAGTAGTCCATACGTATTATATATTAAACTAAACAAGTAAGGAAAGTCTAAAGTCGGGCGGTGCCGACTATATTATACCCTGCACCATTTTGTAGACCTAAATTTTCGATACCATATCACATCCGTCGAATGTGTTGGGGGCTATATATAAAGGTTTGCCCCAAATACATACATTTAAATATCACTCGATTTGGACAGAATTTGATAGACTTCTACAAAATCTATAGACTCAAAATTTAAGTCGGCTAATGCACTAGGGTGGAACACAATGTTAGTAAAAAAATATGGGAAACATTTAAATCTGAAGCAATTTTAAGGAATTTTCGCAAAAGTTTATTTATGATTTATCGCTCGATATATGTATTAGAAGTTTAGGAAAATAGAGCCATTTTTACAACTTTTCGACTAAGCAGTGGCGATTTTACAAGGAAAATGTTGGTATTTTGACCATTTTTGTCGAAAACAGAAAAACATATATATGGGAGCTATATCTAAATCTGAACCGATTTCAACCAAACTTGGCACGCATAACTACAATGCCAATTCTACTCCCTGTGCAAAATTTCAACTAAATCGGAGTTAAAAATTGGCCTCTGTGGTCATATGAGTGTAAATCGGGCGAAAGCTATATATGGGAGCTATATCTAAATCTGAACCGATTTCAACCAAATTTGGCACGCATAGCAACAATGCTAATTCTACTCCCTGTGCAAAATTTCAACCAAATTGGGGTAAAACTCTGGCTTCTGGGACCGTATTAGTCCATATCGGGCGAAAGATATATATGGGAGCTATATCTAAATCTGAACCCATTTTAATAAAATTTGGCACACTTGATTATAGTACTAATTGTTCTTCTTGTGCAAAATTTTAAGTAAATTAGGGTAAAACTCTGGCTTCTGGGACCATGTAAGTCCATATCGGGCGAAATATATATATGGGAGCTATATCTAAATCTGAACCGATTTCTTCCAAAATCAATAGGGATCTATTCTGAGCCAAAACACATACTGGTGCCAAATTTGAAGTCGATTGGACTAAAACTGCGACCTAGACTTTGATTACAAAAATGTGTTCACGGACAGACGGACAGACGGACATCGCTATATCGACTCAAGAGCCCACCCTGAGCATTTTTGCCAAAGACACCATGTGTCTATCGCGTCTCCTTCTGGGTGTTGCAAACATATGCACTAATTTATAATACCCTGTTCTACAGTGTGGCGCAGGGTATAAAAATGCCGATCAAATACGCATATAATTAAGTTTCACAAAATTTTGTACAGAAATAAAATTTTGATAAAGGTTTCTATAGAAATAAAATTTTGACAAAATAAATTTTTGTCAACATTTTCTATAAAAGTAAAATTTGGACAAAATTTTCTATAGAAATAAAATTTTGTCAAAATTTTCTATAGAAATAAAATTTTGACAAAAATTTCTATAGAAATAAAATTTTGACAAAATTTTCTATAGAAATAACATTTTGACAAAATTTTCTATAGAAATAAAATTTTGAAAAAAAATTTTCAATAGAATTAAAATTTTGACAACATTTTCTATAGAATTAAAATTTTGCCAAAAATTTTCTATAGAAATGAAGTTTGACAAAATTTTCTATAGGAATAACATTTTGAAAAAATTTTCTATAGAAATAAAATTTAGACAAAATTTTCTATACAAATAAAATTTTGGTAGATTATTTTTGAGTGGCAACCATGATTATGAACCGATATGGACCATTTTTTGTGTGACTGGGGATCGGCTATATATAACTATAGACCGATATGGAACAAATTTGGCATGGTTATTAGCGGCCACATACTAACACCACGTTGCAAATTTCAACCGGATCGGCTGAATTTTGCTTCTCCAAGAGACTCCGGAGATCAAATCTGGGGATCGGTTTATATGGGGGCTATATAAAATTATGGACCGATATGGACCAATTTTTGCATGGTTGTTAGAGATCGGATGAAATATGCTAATCTTATAGACTCTGCAAGCCAAATCTGGGGGTCCTTTTATATGGGGGCTATACGTAAAAATGGACCGATATGGCCCATTTGCAATACCATCCGACCTACATCAATAACAACTACTTGTGCCAAGCTTCAAGTCGATAGCTTGTTTCGTTCGGAAGTTACCGAGATTTCAACAGACGGACGGACGGACATGCTCAGATCGACTCAGAATTTCACCACGACCCAGAATATATATACTTTATGGGGTCTTAGAGCAATATTTCGATGTGTTACAAACGGAATGACAAAATTAATATATCCCCCATCCTATGGTGGAGGGTATAAAAAAGAAAAAAACTTTTTTTCCAAATTCTCTTTTTTATTTTGTTTGCTTCCACCGGGTGTTCCATCCTGGGTCTGTTGGCACCATAACAGAATGCCTTAGCACACTCAGCCACAAAATTTTACACGATGCATCCAAACGTCTATTCAAATGTTTGTGATATGGACCTAATATGACACCACGGCATGACATTCTTACTACTTTCTGAGATGTTCTTTATTATTATGAAAGAAAAAATAGAGAACGCTAGTTTATACCTCACAAGCGGCAATTTTTTTATTAAATAATTTTCTAAAAAATTATTTTTATATTATACATCGTTTTTATACCCACCACCATAGAATGGTGACGGGGGTATAATAAGTTTGTCATTCCGTATGTAACACATCGAACTATAGATTTCCGACTATATGAAGAATATATGTAATCTTGTTCAGGGAGAAATTCTAAGACGATATAACCATGTCCGTCTGTCTGTTGTAATCACGCTACAGTATTCAATAATGCAGCAATCGTGCTGAAATTTTGTACAAGCTCGTCTTTTGTCTGCAGGCAGGTCAAGTTCGTCCAGGTTTTAATATAGTTTCCATATAAACCGACCTCCCGATTTGGGGTCTTGGGCTTATAGAAACCGTAGTTTTTATCCAATTCGCCTGAAATTGGAAATCTAGAGGTATTTTAGGACCATAAGGAGGTGTGTCAAAAATGGTTAGTAACGGTCCATGTTTTGGTATAGCCCCCATATAGACCGATCTCCCGATTTTACTTCTTGGGCTTATAGAATCCGTAGTTTTTATTTAAATTACCTGAAATTTTATCCAATTTACCTGAAAGCTAATCGACAAATCGTTGAGAGTAGACGTGTTTTGCTTGAGCTCCTGAATAAAATTATTTAAAACCAGCAAAAAGACTAAGTTCGTTAACTTCTATTGTTCTAATTCTAAATCTGTACACCCTGTGTCTGCCAGCTTTAAAACAAAGCTCGTTGTGTAAAGTTCAGTGCTTTAAAGTTAAAAAACATTTTTCTCATTTTAATCGCACTTGTGAAAACAATTGATATACACAAACATACAAACATAAACAAGTAAACAAAAGCCAATGCAAATACAGGAGAGAGTCCATAGTGAGAGACTAATTGACAAAAGACTTTTTGATATGACCTTCATATAGACCGGTCTCCAGATTTTACTTCTTGGTCTCATAAAACCGTCGTTTTTGTCCAATTTGCATGAAATTTGAAATTTAGAATTATTTTAGGACCTTAAAGAGGTGTCCCGAAAATTATGAGTATCGGTCAATGTTTTAGTATAGACCTCATAAGACCGATCTCCCGATTTAATTCCAAATTTGCCTGAAATTTTAAATGTACTGGTCTGTTAGACTCACAAAAATGTGTATAGGATTTAGTTTTTATCGGTCCATTTGGTAAGGGCTCCATACAGAATGGTTTCACTTCTTGAGGGTATAGAAGGCGCTTTGATCATGAAAATTGCTTGAAACTAAATGTAAAATTTCCGGATTATTCTTCTCGTAATTATTTAAATAATAGTGGTGAAAATCTACAGATTTCATATTTCAAATCAAGGCGTTATTTCATCATTTTCTTGGACACTTACAAGCGATGGTAATGATTCTTCTAAAACTCAAACAAAATGATTTTTATAAATCCAGAATCTGATATAGTCTTCAGAAGTAAAATCTTTAATCTTCGGGAAGTGTACTAGTTTGACTGCTCTGCTGTGGAGAATATCTGTCTTCAAACCCCCTTTAAAATTTCAAAGAAAACTATAATATTTGATTCATGGTGGTGGGTATTTAAGATTCGGCCCGCCCAAACTTACTGCTGTATATACTTGTTAACAGTATTTTGGTTATACCTACTTTAATTTGCTTACTAGCGTAACCCGGCCCGCTTTGCTGCGCCTTCCGTAGCGTATTTGTAGGAACATTTTTCGTTAACTTTGTCAACCATATCCTTCGTGCTGAAAACAAATTCGAAAAGATTTGAATTCTTTCAAACAAATCGGACTACTTGCTTTTTCGTTTATAGGTACAAATACGGCAGATATGCATATGTAAAATGGTTCGTTTTAAAAAATGTTGTACCCTTTCCTCAAACTTTTTTAAATAATGTTCTGTATTCAAGTAGTTGGACAATTTTTTATATTTCTTGTGAATTTTAAGTGTGGTTTGTCAAGGAAAGGCATCCTTCTCCTCAACATATCTGAATATTAAGCACTATATTATAATAACATACAAAGTATTACTGTTTCCCATCCAATAAATCGGAAAAAGCAAATGTAGTAAAAAATGTTACCACATTAACATTTGCTAAAATGATGCACCCTCTACTTTGGCTGCCAATTTCATGTAAATTTAAGTTCTTTAATAAAAAGAAGTCTGGCAGAAGCCTGTGCAAAAATCATACAATTATGTACCGTGTTCCTATTTACGGACAACCCTCTACTTTCAATTTAAAAAAAATAACGGACAAAATGGAATCCTCTCCCCACCTTCGCTCCACTCCGACCTGATATCGGACTATCACGCACCCTATATTAATTTCGCAACTACTCAATGGTCCCTATAAATTCTATCGAAGTAAATCGACAAAGTTTATTTCAATTTTCCCCTTCCCCAACCAGATATCGAAAAATTATATACTAATTTAAAAATCATGTATAAATTTAATCACCTCCTCCCACGTTCCCTGTAAATTTCAAGTAGATCGGAGATGTTTGTTTTAAAGGAACGTCACTTTCCCCGATACAATATCGACAAACACCGTAGTGAATAGCACCCCTAAACTTCCCTGAAAATTCTTGAAACTTTCCTTCAAGTGTGAGGCAAGGAAGGTTGCCTTTTCATTCATAACCCTCCCCCACTGCCTTTGTAAATTTCAAGAAAACATAAGATTTTTTTTTGCAATTTTAGAGGAGGACCTCCTCCCCGACTAAATATCGAAAAGTGATGTAGCGTATCTTTTGTAAACGTCCCAGAAAATGTCAATCAAATTATAAGCCTAAAGGGGCGGCCTCTCTTCCGTCCAAATATCACAAAATCAGGTATCAACTATTAATAATCGTAACCTCTCCCCAGTCCTCTGTAAATTTTAAGTAACTCGGTAAAGTTTAATTGTTTTTCTGTAGGTACTTAAGAGAAGCGGATGTCTCCCAATGCACTTTTATTTGTATTAAAAAATCAGGAACCTGATATAAATTTCAAAATCTCACCCATTTTGTCCGCAAAATTTCAGTCGGGGGAGTTTAGTTTTGTTTTCACTGTACTTTAAAAAGGAAGTCGGGCAAGGGGGTGGTCCCCCTCCCCGAGCAAATATCGAAAAATAATGTAGCGGATTTTTGTCTAGATGCCAACCCCAACATTCAATGAAAATTTCAAGCAAATCGCATAATTTTGTTCCAAGTTTAAAAAAGTAGGGCAAGGGGGAGGTCCCCCTCCCCGTCCACATATGAAACCATCAGGTACCCCATATTAATTCCATAACCTCACCGCATGTTCTCTGTAAATCTCAGATAATTTAGAGAATTTTAGTTTTTCCAATGTACTTTAAAAAAAAGCCGAACAAAGGGGAGGTCCCCCTCCGCCAACAAATATCGAAATATAAAGTAGCGAATCTTTGTCTAGATACCAAACCAAACCTTCAATGAAAATTTCAAGCAAATCGGGCAACTTTGGTCCAATTTTCAAAAAGTCCGACAAAGGGGAGGTCCCCCTCCGCGATCAGTTGTCAAAAAATGAGGTACCCTATTTTCACCACATGAATGCCCCCTACGATCTCTGAAAGTTTCAAGTAAATCGGTTCAGCCGTTTCGGAGCCAACTCGGAACATACAAACAAACAAATAAACAAACATAAATTGAATTTTATATATAGATAGATTATCTAATTACAAATTGAAAAAACTTGTTCGCTTCCACTGGGGGTTGAACCGGGGTCTGTTGACACCAGTACGTCTATTCATTTATTTGTGATATGAACCTAACATGACTTCCTGAGATGTTCTTTGTTATTATAAATGAAAAAATAAAGAAAAATTATTTTTTTTTTATATTATAAAGCCCTATAGACTGCAAGATGGTTGGATGTACAGCTGTTCCGGAAATTCGGGTAATTCACTCAACCCAAATTGAACTGCACTTGAACCTTCCGAAAACAGGCTTGATAGTCGGCTACTGCCTAATCAAATTTGCAAACATATCTCTTTTCCTTTGCCAAACTCAAATCATCGATTTGAATGTAGTTTTGTTTGTTATTGTTGGTTTCCCTTCAATCATTATTTTTGATAATTGTCCAAAACTTAAATTTTCACTTAAAACGGCCTATGACTTGTTCAAAGGGCTGCATCGGAAGTGGAAAAAAATCGATAGGCGATCACGGAGTGTGCTTTAAAAGAAATGTTTGTGGGCTTGTCCAAAAGGCCTGCATCAGAAGTGGAAAAAAATTTATGAGGGATTCCGGGATGTGCTTTAAAAGAAATGTTTGTGGACTTGTCCAAAAGGACAAAAATTGATGGGGGATTCCGGGATGTGCTTTAAAAGAAATGCTTGTGGACTTGTCGAAAAGACTGCATCGGAAGTAGAAAAAATCGATAAGGGATCCCGGGATGCGCTTTAAAAAAATGTTTGTGGACTTGTCCAAAAGGACTGCATCGCAAGTGGAAAAAATTTAAGGGGGATTCCGGGAAATGTTAAAAGAAATGTTTGTGGACTTATCCCAAAGGACTGCATCGGAAGTGGAAAAAAATCGATAAGCGATCCCGCAGTGCGCTTTAAAGGAAATGTTTGTGGACTTGTTCAAAAGGACTGCATCGAAAGTGGAAAAATTGATGGGTGATTCCGGAATGCGATTTAAAAGAAATGTTTGCAGAACACTTCCAATTTTTTTGCAGTGCTATATATAATTATCGACCTATATTGACGACTTTTTCCATGGTTGTTAGAGGCCAAATTCTAAAATCATGTACTAAATTTTGCTATTTCTACAGTTCTTTGTTCAACGTCCTCATCATAGTTTATCACATTTTATATCAATCCTGTAAAGATATGAAGACAACGAATCAAAAACGTTCACAAGGATCGTATACATGGACCGATATATATCATCTTCGAACGCGACCTGTTTGCTGACAATAGAAGAATCAGTGCCAAATTTCTAGTAGCCCAAGGAATTAAATCGGCTATACCGAAACATAGACCGATACACACCATCTCCGGCACAATAGTTTATGAAGCTGAAATACAGATTTACGCTTTATTTATTTTTTTTTATTAAATATAAATCACCTTGTACATATAGGAGTCGAGTATATATCTCAACCAATGTGCTTAATTCAAAACATCAGTCCTGCTGTAAAACAAAAACAGTCTTTATTAAATTTTATTTGGACCGTTTAAAAATTGCGATCTCTACGAGTATGTTACGAACAACAAATCTTCAGATGAAAAGATTAACGGATAAAACTGTGCCATGAACGAAACTGACCCAGTAAGGGATTCTGTGCAATTAAGGCTTAAAGATCTAAATTAAATATATCCAGACGCTATAGTAGTTCAGATTATACAAATATTCAATAAAGTCTTTCAACAACAAAATAATTTGATGTCACAATTGTCATATGACCCTCGAAATCTTATGCAAAAAGATTTTGTTTTTTCTATGCTTTTTTGAAATGCAAACAAATCCGCTTTAGAAAAATCTGCTGGCATAACATCAACATCAAAATCCACAAATCCACATCCGTTTCCTGTAGTTCAATGCATCATAACGCTAAAACACCCAAACAAAATCACATATGGACACACACAACGACAACACATACACATCTATACATAGGCATGATTTGTTTGCGAATAAAAAAAAAAAAAAAACAAAAACAAAAAGAAGAACATAGCTGCTGTTGATATATTAACTTTGTGACTCAAATCCACTCAGTCAGTTTGAATCTGTACAAAGCTCTATGCATCGATAGCTGCATTGCATTCTATGGAATTTTGCACTAGGATAGATTTCGTTATCGGCAGTCATTCATGGATTGTGAACAATTTACGCGGCATCGATGTATAGCACCATCAATCGCATCAGCAATATTTTCCCTGAGACGCCTGCAAAAAGAAAAAACAAACTGTAGAATATTTAGCGGCAACTGATGGAGCAAAACTACCTCTAAGAAAATAAATCAACGAAAATCTTTTCACAAACCAAACATGTTTAAATTATCCGTAGATAGTTTATTCCATAGAAATTTTTCCATAAAACAAATTTTTGGATATTCGAAGAGGAGTTATAAATAAGAAAGAATGGGTTATGTGTTGGGCAGAAGCAAATGTATGATATCTAAATTTACGGTATTGAATATTTATTCGGCAATTTTTAAATATATTAAATCTTCATTATTTTAGTTTATTTAAAATTTACCCTGTACAAAAAAATATATATGTAATCAACAAAAAATTAGTCATTAACAAGTATATACAGCCGTAAGTTCGACCAAGCCGAATCTTATTTAGCTTCCACCTTGCGCAGAATTTTCTACTACAAACGGTCATCTACAATGGAATTACTTGGGTTGCGGCCGATGACAAGGCATCTTAATACTTCTTAACATTATCTTATAAATAAGTTTAAGTTAGTCCATGCGGGATATATATTAGAAAAAACAAAGGCCGATTAAATACGTAAAAATATATATATGTATATATATATATATATATATATATATATATATATATATATATATATATATATATATATATATATATATATATATATATATATATATATATATATATATATATATATATATATATATATATATATATATATATATATATATATATATATATATATATATATATATATATATATATATATATATATATATATATATATATATATATATATATATATATATATATATATATATATATATATATATATATATATATATATATATATATATTTACGTATTTAATCGGCCTTTGTTTTTTCTAATATATATCCCGCATGGACTAACTTAAACTTAAACTTAAATATGGGGGTCGTTTTATATGGGTGCTATATACAATTATAAACGCAATTCTACCAAAAATGGCAGATTTTTTACAGTTTGGTAGATTGGTAGAATTCTTTATATTTCGGAAGATCTTGCAAAACATTCCTCTACAACTAAGAGGTGCTTCATAAATTTCCTATAGAAATAAAATGTTGACAAAATTTTCTACAGAAATTAAATTCTGAAAAAATTTTTTATAGAAATAAAATTTTGACAAAATCTTCTATATAAATAAATTTTTAACAAAATTGACTATAGAAATTATGTTTTGACAAAATTGTCTTAAGAAATAAAATGTTGGCAAAATTTTCTATGGCAATTTTGGTGAATTATTTTTGGTTCGAGTGACAATCGTGATTATGAATCGAAAATGGCCAATTTTTCTGTGATTGGGGATCGGTTTATCTCGGGGCTATATATGACTATAGATTGATACGGACCAATTTTGGCATGGTTGTTATCGGTCATATACTACCTCAATGTACCAAATTTTAACGGGATCGGATGAATTTTGCTCCTTCAAGAGGCTCCGGAGGTCAAATCTGTTATCGGAGCTATATATAATTATGGACCGATATGGACCAATTCTAGCATAGTTGTTAGAAACCATATACTTACATTGTATACAAAATTTCAGTCAGATCGGATGAAATATGTTTCTCTTAGAGACTCCGCAAGCCAAATCTGTGGATCGGTTTATTTGGGGGCTATATATAATTATGGACCGATGTGGACCAATTTTTACATGGTTGTTAGAGAGCACATACTTACACTATGTACCAAATTTCAGCCAGATCGGGTGAGATATGCTTCTCTTAGAGACTCCGCAAGCCAAATCTGGGGATCGGTTTATATGGGGGGCTATATATAATTATGGACCGATGTGGACCAATTTTTGCATGGTTGTTAGAGAGCATATACTTACACTATGTACAAAATTTAAGCCAGATGAAATATGCTTCTCTTAGAGGCTCCGCAAGCAAAATCTGGGTATCGGTTTATATGGGGGCTATAAATAATTATGGACCGATGTGCACCAATTTTTGCATGGTTATTAGAGAGCATATACTTACACTATGTACAAAATTTCAGCCAGATCGGATGAAATATGCTTCTCTTAGAGGCTCCGCAAGCAAAATCTGGGGGTCCGTTTATATGGGGGCTATACGTAAAAGTGGTCCGATATGATGCATTTGCAATACCATCTGACCTACATCAATAGCAATTAAGTCGATAGCTTGTTTCGTCGGAAGTTAGCGTCATTTCAACAGACGGATGGATATGCTTAGATCGACTCAGAATTTAACCACGATCCAGAATATATATACTTTATGGGGTCTTAGAGCAATATTTCGATGTGTTACCAACGGAATGACGAAGTTAATATATCCCCCATACTATGATGGAGGGTATAAAAACCATAATTAAAGCAAACAATAAAATATTATAAATCCCCCGATTTATGTTACTATAGGCACATATTGAAAACTGAAAAATCCTTGTGTGTAAATGTGAGCCGCCATAATGGCACAGTAAAACGAAACAATAGTATGCCTTTTAAAAGAAACTTCGGAAATTTTTAATAATTAGACCTAAGATAACTACCACAGTATTCGAAACATCAAAATGCCTATTTTCAAAAATTTCAAATTTAGACTTTAGGAAATGTTGAAAAATTTAATTATGGACTTTTTCGATGTGAATTTCGATTGGTCAATTAAGAAAGTTACAAAAATTCCACATTAAAACTTAAAATTTAGCTTGTCTAGACGATTACCTCAAATTGTTCACCTTTCATAAGTTTTCGTAATTTGGAAATGTTGATTAGCATGCAAGACTAATATGCATAGCACTTCCTTAGCTTCCTGGTTAAGACTAATTTCATAAGTGCAAAAAAATCAGTCTTCGACCATTACCAAATCTGACAGAAAATTTTTATACCCTACACCACACTGTGGTACAGGGTTAGGTTAGGGTTACAGTTAGTGCATATGGTTGCAACACCCAGAAGGAGACGAAATAGATACATGACGTCTTTGGCAATTATGCTCGGAGCTCCTGAGAACGGTTGTCACAGTTGGTAGAATTATACCAAAAATGGTAGATATTTTACTGTTTTGTAGATTAGCAGAATTCTCGCTCGATCGGCAGATCTTGTAAAATATTACTTTCCAACTAAGAGGTAATTCATATAATAGAAATTTTCTACATTTTTGAGAAAATTTTCTATAGAAATAAAATTTTGAGAAAATTTTCTATAGAAATAAAATTTTGGACAAAAATTTTCTATAAAACTAAAATTTTGAGAAAATTTTCTATAGAAATAAAATTTTGAGAAAATTTTCTACAGAAATAACATTTTTAGAAATTTTTCTATAGAAATAACATTTTTAGAAAATTTTCTAAAGAAATAATACAATTTTGTTTGGTAGTTTTGAGGTAAAATTTTCTCCAAATTGTAGTAGATTATTTTTGGCTCGAGTGGCAACAGTGCACCTGGTCGATCTAGCCATGTCCGTCCGCCCATCTGTCTGTGAACACGTATTCGAGATCAAAGTTTAGGTCGCAGTTTTACTCCGATTAACTTCATATTTAGCACATGTATGTGCTTGGGTCACAATAGAACCCTATTGGTTTTGGAAGAAATCGATTCAGATTTAGATATAGAGCTCTTATATACATATATCTTTTGTCCGATATGCGCTTTATATGGCCCCAGAACCCAGAGTTTTACCTTGATTTGCGTTATATTTTTCACTAGGAGTACATGTGATATTGTCGTAAAGTGTGCTTAATTTGGTTGAAATCGGTTCAGATTTGGATAAGCTCCCATATATATTTCACACGATATGACTACAAAGGCCAAACTTGTAATCCGATTTTTTTCACACAGGGAATAGAATTAACAACCGGCTTTAGAATTGTAATGTTCTGGTATAAAACAGGGTATTATAAGTTAGTGTATATGTTTGCAACACCCAGAATAATATTCCTCAGGATAGGTCCCTGAGTCGATATAACTATGTCCGTCCGTCTGTCGGTCTGTGAACAGATTTTTATACCCTCCACCATAGGATAGGGGGTTATTTTAACTTTGTCATTCCGTTTGTAACACATCGAAATATTGCTCTAAGACCCCATAAAGTATATATATATATATATATATATATATATATATATATATATATATATATATATATATATATATATATATATATATATATATATATATATATATATATATATATATATATATATATATATATATATATATATATATATATATATATATATATATATATATATATATATATATATATATATATATATATATATATATATATATATATATATATATATATATATATATATATATATATATTCTGGGTCGTGGTGAAATATCGTCCATATCCGTCCGTCCGTCTGTTGAAATCACGCTAACTTCCGAACGAAGCAAGCTATCGACTTGAAACTTTGCACAAGTAGTTGTTATTGATGTAGGTCAGATGGTATAGCAAATGGGCCATATCGGTCCACTTTTACGTATAGCCCCCATATAAACGGACCCCCAAATTTGGCTTGCGAATCCTCTAAGAGTAACAAATTTTATACGATCCGGCTGAAATTTGGTACATGGTGTTAGTATATGGTCTCTAACAACCATGCAAAAATTGGTCCACATCGGTCCACTTTTACGTATAGCCCCCATATAAACGGACCCCCAAATTTGGCTTGCGAATCCTTTAAGAGAAGCAAATTTTATCCGATCCGGCTGAAATTTGGTACATGGTGTTAGTATATGGTCTCTAACAACCATGCAAAAATCGGTCCATAATTATATATAGCCCATAATTCTTATATATAGTCCATAATTATATAAACCGATCCCCTCATTTGGCTTGCGGAGCCTCTAAGAGAAGCAAATTTCATCCGATCCGGCTGAAATTTGGTACATGGTGTTAACATATGGTCTCTAATGACCACGCAAAAATCATCAGATTTGACCTCCGGAGCCTCTTGGACGACCAAAATTCATCTGATTCAGTTGAAATTTGGTACGTGGTGTTAATATATGGCCTCAAACACCCATACAAAAATTGGTCGAAATCGGTCCATAATTATATATAGGCCCTATATAAACCGATCCCCAGATTTGACCTCCGGAGCCTCTTGGAAGAGCAAAATTCATCCGATTCGGTTGAAATTTGGTACCTGAAGTTAGTATATGGTATCCAACAACAATTCAGGAATTGGTTCATATCAGTCCATAATTATATATAGCCCCCATATAAACCGATCCCCAGATTTAACCTCCGGTGCCTTTTAGAGAAGCAAAATTCATCCGATCTGGTTGAAATTTGGTACGTGGTGGTAGTATGTGATATTTAACAACTATGCCAACAGTGGTCCATATCAGTCCATAATCATATATAGCCCCCATATAAACCGATCCCGAGATTTGGTTTTGGAGGAGCAAATTTCATACGAGTCGGTTGAAATTTGGTACATTGTGCTAGTATATGGCCGTTAACAACCATGCCTAACTAGGTCCATATCGGTCTATAGTTATATATAGCCCTCAGATAAATCGCCAATCACACAAAAATTGGTCCACATCAAGTTCCTAATTGTATATAGCCCCCATATAAGCGACCCCCATATTTCAATTCTGGCTCTCTACGTATTGCCTAATATATACCACGTATGGAATAACTCACAATTTTGAAAACGATGTCAAGAAGTTTTAAGATACCACAACCCAAGTAATTCGATTGTCGATGACAGTCTTTCGTAGAAGTTTGTACGCAATCCATGGTGGAGGGTACATAAGATTCGGCCTGGCCGAACTTTTGGCCGTATATACTTGTTATTTTTCTCAATATTGAAAAATTCGAATACTTTATAAACTTCATATATACGACTTATAAACCCTTCACCATAGAATGGGCGTATACTAACATAAAATTGCCATTGGGTTTGTAACACATCGAAATATTGGTTTCATATATAAATTTTGGGTCGTGGTGAACTTCTGAGGCGATGTAACGTTGTCCGTCCGGCTGTCCGTTCGTATTTTGAAATCACGCTAACTTCCGAACGAAACATGATATCGACTTGAAACTTGTCGCAAGTAGTTAAAATTGATATAGGTTGGAAGATATTGTAAACGGGCTCTATTGAACGATGTTTTGCTATAGCTCCCATATAAACAGGCTCCCAAATTTGACCCTTGGACAAATAAAATTCAGCCGATCCCGCTAAAATTTGATACGCGATGTTAGTATATGACTTCTAAAAATCATGCGAAAATTTGTTCAGATAGGTCCATATTTGTATATAGCCCCCATAAAAAACCCGTCCCCCAACTTGACCTCCGGAAATCTTTGTAGGTGTAAATTTTATCCGAATCGTTTGAAATTTCGTACGTGACGTTGGTATATGCCTTATAAAATCCATGGACAATTTGGTCCTCCATATAAACCTATTCTCAGATTTGTCTTGCGAAATTTTGTACGTGATGTTAGTATATGCCCTCTAACAAGCATACAAGACAATGTTAAGAAGGTTTATTGCCATCGGTAACTGTTACCACAACCCAATTAATTCGATTGTGGATGATAGTCTTTAGCAGAAATTTTGTACGCAATCTACGGTGGATTCGGCATGGCTAAACTTTTGGGCGAATTTACTTGCGTGTTATGGAATAGACGAGATTTTATGTCACCAATAAACCCAGAGCTCTACATTCCATAATATTTAAAATCAATTCGTAATTTTAAATTTATAACAGTAGCAATAGGCAATCTATATACTATAGGACGCATGGTAACCACGCAAACATTGTTATCACCAATGTAAAGCAAACACTTCACCCTAGAAGAAGATAATATTTCGGCTATTGATTTATATCTAAAAAATATAAAAATGTTCACAATTCCCATTATATCCTTATATTTTTATCACAAATAGCTTATCTTTTTGTTCCACTTTTAACTTCCTCCGCATAAACTGGGCACTGTGATAAAGATTAAGCACCAAAAGTTATGTTCTTCTTGCAGTAATTATATGTTTTTACCAAGATATAAGACTTCAATTATGAGAGTATAAATTGACTGCGTGTATACAATATTTAAATTATTTTAAGTAATTAAAATAAAATTTGTTGAAGAGCAAAAAATTTCAAATCAGAATTTCAAACAGGTGTAAATGATAACAACCCAGCAAAAAAAAATTGGAAGTTCTTCTTAACGCACAACTTTAAAAGCACTTCCAAAAATGTCCTCCCAAAGATGTTCTTTATTTCAGCAGCGCAGGAAGTTCATTTGAGTCAATTCTCGTTTTTTTTCATATTTTTAATGGGAAATTTAAAATTTTATTGTTTCAAATGAGTTAAAAACAGTTTGAAAATTATTAAAATAGTGCAAGTTATTTAAATTTTACCGAAAAAAATGTTAAATCCTTTCTAGACAAATTACGAATTTTTGAAAATATTTGATGTCAAACGTTCCATAGAAGCGTTATAATGCATTAAAAAAAATAAAAAAAATTTAAATTTATTTATTCGTCAAAATATCACAAAATTTCTTTATTCACATCCAAATCACTGGATTCGCATCACACTTTAAGAAGTGATGCAAATTCTGTGCAACGGCTGCTGAAATGTTGGACATCCGTCCTATGACAAGCCGATGTTAAAATCATCGCTTCTGCGCCAATTTTGCACCACTTCCGGATCCAAAAAGAATATTTTTACTACTTTTTTGGAGACGCTTTTTTTCTGGGAAGTTATTACCCTCAATTTTCTCTGAAAATATCAAGAAAACTTACAAGCTTTATTTACATTTCCAAACAGTCAAGCAAGATGGCTCCACTTTGTTATAATAATATTAAAAAATCAAGAATACAAACTCCAAAAAAAACAAGTAAGGAAAATCTAAAATCGGGCGGGGTCGACTATATTATAGCCTGCACCACTTTGTAGATCTAAATTTTCGATACCATAACACATCCGTCAAATGTGTTGGGTGCTATATATAAAGGTTTGTCCCAAATACATACATTTAAATATCACTCGATTTGGACAGAATTTGATAGACTTTTACAGAATCTATAGACTCAAAATTTAAGTTGGCTAATGCACTAGGGTGGAACACAATTTTAGTAAAAAACAAGTATATACAGCACTAAGTTCGGCCGGGCCGAATCTTATATACCCACCACCATGAACTAAATATTAGGGTTTCCTTTGAAATTTCAGGAGGGCTTGAGGAATTGAAGACACTTCCCGAAGATAAATATAAAGATTTCTATGAGGACTATATCAGATTCTGGATTTATAAGAACCATTGTTGTTTGAGTTTTAGAGGAATCATTAACATCTCTTGTAAGTGTGCAAGAAAATTATAAAATAACGTCTTGACTTGAAATCTTAAATCTGTAGATTTTCACCCGAGAAGTAAAATCTGGAAAGTTTACATTGAGTTTCAAGCAATTTTCATGATCAGTGTGCCTTCTATACTAAAATATGGACCGATACTCACCATTTTCGGCACACCTCTTTATGGTCCTAAAATACCTCTAGATTTCCAATTTCAGACAAATTGGATAAAAACTACGGTTTCTATAAGTCCAAGACCCCAAATCGGGAGGTCGTTTTATATGGGGACCATACCAAAACATGGACCGATACTCACAATTTTTGGCACACGTATTTGTGGTCCTACAATACCTCTAGATTTCCAATTTCAGGTAAATTGAATAGAAACTGCGGTTTCTATAAGCCCAAGAAGTAAAATCGGGAGATCGGTCTACATGAGGGCTATACCAAAATATGGACCGATACTCACAATTTTTGGCACACGTATTTGTGGTCCTACAATACCTCTAGATTTCCAATTTCAGGTAAATTGAATAAAACCTGCGGTTTCTATAAGCCCAAGAAGTAAAATCGGGAGATCAGTCTATATGGGGGCTATACCAAAACATGGACCGATACTCACCATTTTCGGCACACCTCTTTGTGGTCATAAAGTACCTCTAGATTTCATATTTCAGGCAAATTGGATAAAAACTACGATTTCTATAAGCCCAAGACCCCAAATCGGGAGGTCGGTTTATATGGGGACTATATCAAAACCTGGAAGATGGGCTATCTTCGAACTTGACCTGCCTGCAGACAAAAGACGAGTTTGTGCAAAATTTCAGTACGATTGCTTCATTATTGAAGACTGTAGCGTGATTACAACAGACAGACAGACAGACAGACGGACATCGTTATATCGTCTTAGAATTTCTCCCCGATCAAGAATATATATACTTTATATAGTCGGAAATCGATATTTCGATGTGTTACAAACGGAATGACGAACTTATTGTACCCCCGTCACCATTCTATGGTGGTGGGTATAATAAATATGGGAAACATTTAAATCTGAAGCAATTTTAAGAAAACTTCGCAAAAGTTTATTTATGATTTATCGCTCGATATATATGTATTAGAAGTTTAGGAAAATGAGAGCCATTTTTACAACTTTTCGACTAGGCAGTGGCGATTTAACAAGGAAAATGTTGGTATTTTGACCATTTTTGTCGAAATCAGAAAAACATATATATGGGAGCTATATCTAAATATGAACCGATTTCAATCAAATTTGGCACACATGACTATATTACTAATTGTACTCCTAGTGCAAAATTTCAACCAAATTCGGCCAAAAATCTGGTTTCTGGGGCCATATAAGTCCGTATCGGGCGAAAGATATATATGGGAGCTATATCTAAATCTGAACCGATTTCAATAAAATTTGGCACACATGACTTTACTACCAATTTTACTCCTTGTGCAAAATTTCAAGCTAATCGGGATAAAACTCGGGCTTCTGGGTCCATATAAGTGCATATCGGGCGAAAGATATATATGGGAGCTATATCTAAATATGAACCGATTTCTTCCAAAATCAATAGGGTTCTATTCTGACCAAATTAGGAACATGCGCCAAATTTGAAGGCGATAGGACTTAAATTGCGACCTAGACTTTGATCACAAAAATGTGTTCACAGACAGACGGACACACGGACAGAAAAACATATATATGGGAGCTATATCTAAATCTGAATCGATTTCAACCAAATTTGGCACGCATAGTTACAATGCTAAATCTACTCCCTGTGCAAAATTTCACCCAAATGGAGCCAAAACTCTGGATTTCAGGACCATATAAGTCCATATCGGGCGAAAGATATATGTGGGAGCTATATCTAAATCTGAACCGATTTCAATCAAATTTTGCACACTTGACTATACGACTAAGTGTTATGTTTGTACAAAATTTCAAGCAAATCGGTATAAAACTCTGGCTGCTGGGACCATATTAGTGCATATCGGGCGAAAGATATATATGGGAGCTATATCTAAATCTGAACCGATTTCTTCCAAAATCAATAGGGTTCTATTCTGACCCAAATTAGGAACATGTGCCAAATTTGAAGGCGATTGGACTTAAATTGCGACCTAGACTTTGATCACAAAAATGTGTTCACAGACAGACGGACATGGTTATATCGACTCAGGGACCCACCCTGAGCATTATTGCCAAAGACACCATGTGTCTATCTCGTCTCCTTCTGGGTGTTACAAACATATGCACTAACTTATAATACCCTGTTCCACAGTGTGGCGCAGGGTATAAAAATTAAATTGATGTCCCCTTTAACCAATTTTACAAAATTGGAATTAGGCACAAAGTAATTTCAAAAACATCAAATGGTCCATCTCAAATTTCTTTTCTGCATTTTACGAAATTTAATTTTAAGCAACAAAAAAAATTACTTATGATATGTCCAATACATTTTCTAAAATTTGTTGAAAATATTTTCTTTATCTAGAACCTTCATTTTCTTTGCTGGTTGGTTATTTTTTTAAGTGAAACAAATGCATGTATACGTCCCCATGAAATCGAAGAGATCTGTTTTAGCAGCATAATATGAAATGCACCCTTCTGACGTCTACATCAAGCCACCATATTAATTTAATGAAGAACATTAAAAAGTTTAAACATGAAATATGTTAATAACCTAGAAAGAACGAAGAAACTTATTTGTGGTTGGTTTATAGTGATAAGAATTAAAATAATATAATGAAGTATTATAATTATACAGCATGCATAATCGCTGATAAAAAGATATTGTGGTTAATTTTCACAAATAAGGCTATATGGCTATGCGAAATCACAAAAGGAGAAAAATATCAAAAATATTTATTAAAAATAGAAATTTTGTCAACATTTTATTCCTGTACAGTTTTTTGTCAAAATTTTATTTCTATAGAAAATTTTGTCAAAATTTTATTTCTGTACAAATTTTTGTCAAAATTTTATTCCTATACAAATTTTTTCAAAATTTTATTGCTATACAAAATTTTATTTCTATAGAAGATTTTGTCAAAATTTTATTTCTATAAAAGATTTTGTCAATATTATATTTTTTTAGAATATTTTGTTAAATCTTTATATCTATGGAAAATTTTGTCAAAACTTTATTTCTATTGAAAATATTGTCAAAATTTTATATCTATAGATAATTTTGTCAAAATTTTATTTCTATTAAAATTTTGTCAAAATTTTATTTATATAGAAAATTTTGTAAACATTTTAAGTCTTTAAAAAAATTGTGAAGAAGTTGAAAAGGATTTTTTTGCAAAATCTACCAACACACCAAGAATTTCACCAAACAGTAAAAAAAATTACCATTTATGGTAGAATTCTACCAACCCTGTACTACAGTAGTGGTGAAGGGTATAAAAAAGTAACCATTATACCTGTAAAACCATAAACCACCTTCCCATATTGATTTTTGTTTAATCTATATGGAACAAGAAGAAGTAGACACAAATTAAATTTTAAGAGCTTTGCAAGTCTTAATTTTTTGGCCATAAAAAGGAGTACAAAATAATTTTGTTATTCCATTTGTTATAGTCGAAATATTGACCTCTTATTATAATATATGCAATTTAATTATTTTTCCAAATTCATTACTTTTTGTCCCAATTTCGCAAAAACGGTTTTGTGTAAAAATTAATGGAAATGACAATTGTAAACAAGGCCTGATCAATAACACATGACAGATATAAAAATCAAATCACAAATCAAAGATATACAAATAACATTTCGATATGGAGTTATACTGCATTAAAATGAGTGGAGCGTATCCTCCGTTAGGTTTAATCAGGCGTAATTTTTTGTGCTCTCCATCATGGATTACTCACAAAGTTCCACTAAAGGTTATCATCCAAAATCGTCTACATGGCTTGTTATAATCGTTGTCGATGGTAAGTTATCTTCTTGCCTTGTTTAATTGACAAAATTTTAACTTATCTAACTCTGAACCGATTTCCTCCAGGCGTTGTGCTCTGACCCATACTTGTGCTAAATTGGAACTTATACGGCGATGTTACAAGGATATGGGTAAGATCTCAACAAAATTGATGGTAAGTTGTGGGTTTTGTGGCAATATTCCGCCACATAGGACGAAATCTACACAGCCCAGAGCTTTACATAAATTTTGACCGAATCTGTCATTGTTCGACGTTATATGTAAAATGTGGGTATTCTGGCCATTTTTTGCCTAACTAAATTTCGCAAACATTACTAAAATATTAACTCTCAATGCAAAAAATTCAAGTAAAGCTGATTGAAAATTTTTCTTCCGAAGGTCATATGAATCTTAATCCGACGAAAAATAACTCTGGACCGATTTCAAACAAATTAGGGTAAAACTCTGATTTAGCTGATATTTTGGAAAGTTCTACAGGACATCCAAAATATATGGATGTACAAAATTTGAAGAAGATTGGTTGATACACATGTCAATTGTGACAGGATTGGTGATAAATATATATGACAGCTATATTTAAATATGAAACGATTTTTTTTTTTTTTGAAAATCGATACCAAACTGCTAGCTGTACTTTGCACACAAAAGTACATGAACACGCAAAAAGACGGATACCGCTAAACCGACTCAGAATTTTATTGTAAAACCATCGGTGTACTAAGCGATGGGTCTCTGACCAGAGATGGCCTGTATCAAACTTTTTAAAGTTGGCGGCTGTCGCAAAGTTGTAAACGTCACATACACATAGTAAATGTAGAAAAAGTAGCAAACTTCGCAAACTCAAAATAATTCAGCCCCTTCAGCTAAGCAGCGTAAACGTATGTCGCAAAAGTCACAGTTTGCGACTTGTCAATCCTGTCTCAGACTAGTCCTTTTAAGTGTCACATACAAATGCACAAATTTCCTAGCAAAAAACAAGTATAAACGGCCGTAAGTTCGGTCAGGCCGAATCTTATGTACCCTCCACCATGGATTGCGGAGAAACTTCTACGAAAGACTTTTATACACAATCGAATTACTTGGGTTGTGGTATCTTATATCGTTTTCTAAATTGTGAGTTATTCCACACGTGGTATATATTAGACAAAAAGGTATGTAAGTCTACAAATAATTACAAATCTATATGGACTTTTGCACGGTACGTAGGGAGCCAGAATTGAAATATGGGGGTCGTTTATATGGGGGCTATATACAATTATGAACTTGATATGGACCAATTTTTGTGTGATTGGGAATTGATTTATCTGAGGGCTATATATAACTATAGACCGATATGGACCTAAATAGGCATGGTTGTTAACGGCCATATACTAGCACAATGTACCAGATTTCAACTGACTCGGAGGAAATTTACTCCCCCAAGAGGCTCCAAAACCAAATCTCGGGACCGGTTTATATGGGGCTATATATGATTACGGACTGATATGGACCACTTTTGGCATGGTTGTTAAATATCATATACTACCACCACGTACCAAATTTCAACCAGATCGGATGAATTTTGCTGCTCCAAAAGGCACCGGAGGTCAAATCTGGGGATCGGTTTATATGGGGGCTATATATAATTATGGACTGATATGAACCAATCCATGCATGGTTGTTGGATACCATATACTAACATCACGTCAAACGAATCCGATGAATTTTGCTCTTCCAAGGGGCTCCGGAGGTCAAATCTGGGGATTGGTTGGGCTATACATAATTATGGACCGATTTCGACCAATGTTTGCATGGGTGTTTGAGGCCATATATTAACACCACGTACCAAATATCAACTGAATCAGATGAATTTTGGTCTTCCAAGAGGCTCCGGAGGTCAAATCTGGCGATCGGTATATATGGAGCTATATATAATTATACACCGATGTGGACCAATTTTTGAATGGTCATTAGAAACCATATACTAACACCATGTACCAAATTTCAGCCGGATAGGATGAAATTTGCTTCTTTTAGAGGCTCCGCAAGCCAAATCTGGGGATCGGTTTATATGGGGGCTATATATAATTATGGACCGATATGGACCAATTTTTGCATGGTTGTTAAAGACCATATACTAACACAATATACCAAATTTCAGCCGGATCGGATGATCTGTACAAAATTTTGTCAAAATTTTATTACTGTACAAAATTTTGTCAAAATTTTATTTCTATACAAAATTTCGTCAAAATTTTATTTCTATAAAAAATTTTGTCAAAATTTTATTTCTGTAAAAAATTTTATTTCTTTAGAAAATTTTGTCAAAATTTTATTTCTATTGAAAATATCGTCAAAATTTTATTTCTATAGATAATTTTGTCAAAATTTTATTTCTATTAAAATTTTTGTTAAGATTTTATTTATATAAAAGAATTTTGTCAAAATATTATTTATATAAAAAAAAATTTGTAAACCTTTTATGTATATAGAAAATTATGAAGGAGTTGAAAATGACTATTATTCAAATTCTACCAACACACCATGAATCCTACCAAACAGTAAAAAATCTACCATTCAGCGTTGCCAATTTAGGTTTTTTCTGCTAGATTTGGCTTTTTTTGAAGACGTTTAGCGGGAAAAAAATGCATTTAGCTTTTAGCTTTTTTTCTGGCTTTTTTTCATGACCCTTTTAGCTAATTTTGTTTTTTTTTTATTTTCGACATGTTCCTATTGAAATATGGATAAAACTTCGTTTTTATCTAAGCTGTTAATGCTTGAGCTCGTTTGCTCAGCGTATATTCTGGTGGTACACCAGAATAAATGGTTTAATGATAGTCCTGGTAGTACACCAGAACTTTCTTTGAAGGGGAGTTTAAAATTCTTTACTCGGTGGTACACCAAGAAAGAATACAATCACGCCAATTAAAACAGCAAGAGGTTTAATCGTAGTGATTATCTTTATTAAATTTATTCAGCCTTATATACTAAATACAAGTAAGTAGTAATAACAACAAAAAGTAAAAGAAAAATAACATAGTCGAATTATTTGCCGGAATTGCTTATGCTGCAGTTAAATTCTTTTTCCATATGAAGCCAATGACTGGTGTTGAATTTCATATTATTTGGCTGGTAGCTTGAATAGCATACGCAAGGGAAATGTTCTTGCGCGTGCCATTCAATACCTGACATATGAATTACCACCTTTGGATTGGCTGCAATATAGAAAGAATGAAAAGAGCAGCAGATTTTAATTTTATTCTATTGGAGATTTATTTTATTTTGTCAAAACAAAATAAAAAAATCATGGAGAATAAACATAAGTCTTGCTGCCAGAATAAGGTTTTCCACATATTTCAATTCCCTATATAAACTGTCAGTAAATTATTAGGAATATTAGCATTTGACTCGTTTATCCTTTTTATGTTATTATAATTTGGTTATAATAGCATTTGTGAATTTCTCTTCTTCAATAGCCGATAAATTCTTTTTGTCCTTATAGTTAAGTGATTCAACTTAAAAATGGGTATTTTTTCATGAAAGAAGGCTAGGGTCAATTCTAAAAAATTCTTAAAATTAATGAAATAGTCTTTAAATTTGTGGAGTTTTTGTATCTTGACCACGAACCAAAATAGCGTTCTAAAATAGAAGAGGTTTTTCGACATTTTATTTTAAAAACGTATACATAGAATAATTTCTACTTAAAGTCGAGTCTGAATTTGGAAATTTAAGTTGTCGTTAGCACGTTTTTAAAACACTGTGATAGCTCATGAAGAAAAAGCTGAAAAAACGAATAAATTCAAATTTGACTCGGAATCAATACCAAAATCATTAGTGTACAAAATCTTTGGAACCGAACATAGAAATAATTAAGGAAATAAAGTTTTGAATGTGGTATTATTTTTTTTAACATCAAAAAAATGCAATGAAAAAATTCGTAGTGATAGGATCAAAACAAATCTGCTATATATTAATGGAATGGAATTACATTTACGAAAATTAGACAACAATAGGTTTGTATGGGAAATTTTCGAATAAAAGTTATTCAATATAAACTTGCAAGACAGTTAGAATGGGTTTTATTCTCTTGGGTAAAATTTGGAGAAGTGTACACGTTCACGAATTTATCATTAATTCAGTTAAAACGAAATATATTGATATTTTCTTATGCAGTTCTATGTGACATTGTGCAATATATCGCACATTGGACTTGTTGATGATTAACCAGCTGACAATTGCAAGTGTGAAAAATGTTTTTACTAGGAAATATAAACGAAGGACTTCCAGTAAAAATTTGTGATAGTAATCAAAATGTATCGAGTATGCAAACAGAGATAATACACACAAAGAAAATTTCATTAAAATTGAGCCAACGAAAATGTTTCATTGATACAACGAAAAATTTTCATTAAGACAATGAAAATGTTCGTTAATAGTACGAAACGTTTCGTTGACTAACAGAAAATTCGTTATAATAACGAAAAATTTCGTTATATCAATGAATTTGTTTCATTGGCTCAATTTTAATGACACATTTCATTAATATAACGAAACTTTTTCTACCAGTGTATGACTTAAATTTTCTTACAGTCTCACAGAAATTGAATTAAAATGAATACAATTAAAATAATATGCATTTTAAGTGAAATAAAGCCTTTAAGTTTGTAAAAGCTTTTTTCTAGCCATTTGTTAAAATTTTTTAGCTTTTTTTGGCTAGTTTTTTTGGACAAATCTAGAGGTTTTTTGTGAAACAATTCTGGCAACGCTACTACCATTTATGGTAGAATTCTACCAACCATGAACATTATACCTTGTTCCACAGTAGAGGTGAAGGGTATAAAAAGTAACCGTTATACATGTGGAATCATTCCATATTGATTAAATTTTTGTTTAGAAGAAGTAGATACAAATTATATATTAAGAGTGCTTGCAAAGCTAAAGTGCTAAATATTACACATTCGTTTCAAACAAGCGCCTAAATCCTTCCTTTACAAAAACAAACCCCAGTTTGGGCCTTTTTCTCTTATACTAGCAAGAACAATAACAAACAAAGTGCAAAATTTGCCTTGACCTCTGCTAGAGATTTTCCACACCAATCCTTCTGTATTGGATCAACGATTCCAGTGACCAACATATTTACATGCACTCGTGTTACCTTTTTCGTACTTGGAGAATGGTCCGTCATCCAGTTCATTTTGCAGTATTCAACTCACACAGATCCTAATCATCTTAATTAGTTTACAAGCAAAGTCCCTGAGTTCTCTTCTCAATTCATGGTGAATTCAAAATCTGGCCTTTTGATTCAAAAGGACAACATTTAACCATATCAGTGCCAGTGGGAGCCAAAAGATATGTCTCCATGTTGGAGTAGTTGTAGTAGATGGTTTATATGATCTCTTAGAAAAACATCCTTTTTCAAAACCACATTGATGTAGGAGCTTGAATGTACATATGTGGTGGCTATGGCTTTCTATTTACACGGACACATGAATTTCCATTGAAACATACAAAGAGTTCCATGTGGAAAACATGTATGGCATGAGTAAAGTCTGGCGGGGCCGACTACACTATACCCTGCACAATTATGTAGACCAACATTTGTGATGACATCGGAAGTATTTCACATCTGCTGGAAGCGTATATACCGTGGCTGATATGTAAACAAACCAATTTAAAGTTGTTATAATTAACCGCTTAACCGCTTATCTGACAGCTAACTTATTTATACCAGTGACAGTTAATTTAATTATTTATAATCTTATAAAAACATTTTGATCTATTTCGTTCAGAAATAAAGTTGTTCGTTACGGGTTACAGGCGTGATAGTATAGTTGTTTTATACATAGCTGGAAAACCACAAGTGGTATTAGTTAGAGCCTTCCGGGGTTAAAATATGAATAAATCATTTGGTTGTCGTACCAGTATTCGTTACTGTAACACTAGCAATGTTGCATTGAAAATTGGATTAAAAATCGGTAAGAATACCAGAAATTATCCGCAAAATGAAAGACAGATGCAAAATGAAGGCCAATTGACGTATTCGGTTTTCTTGGATGAGAAACAATTTCAAATTGAGCACATTATGAACGAACAAACTAATCGGGTTCATTTGCCAAAGAGGTAGGCAAAAACTTAAATCTTCTATTGGCGACCACAACTCACGCTCCCCGCTCTTTAGAACGTGGGGCCAAAATAATAATGATCAAAATTTTGTCAAAAATTTAATTTTCCTAGAAAATTTTGTCACAAAATCACTTTCTCTAGAAAATTTTGTCAACAAATTAATTTCTCTCGAAAATTTTGTAAAAATTTTATTTCTATAAAAAATTTTATAAATATATATAAAAAATTTTGCCAAAATTTTATCCCTATAGAAAATCTTGCAAAAATTTTATCGCTATAGAAAATTTTGCAAAAATTTTATCGCTATAGAAAATTTTGTCAAAATTTTATCGCTATAGAAAATTTTGTCAAAATTTTATCGCTATAGAATTTTTTTTCTATAGAAAAGTTTGTCAAAAATTTTACTTTTATAGAAAACTTTGTCAAAATTTTGCCAAAATTTTAAGTCTATACAAAATTTTTTCAAAACTTTATTTCTATAGAAAATTTTGTCAAAATTTTATTTCTATAGATAAAGTAGACGAGATGAATAGATAAAGTAGGCGAGAGCAGTGATGCTCCATTAGAATTACAATTGTTTTGTGATCATTGGCTCATATAACAAATTGCCTCTGAAGAAGCAATTGATAATTGCGAAATATTAGCAATGATGGATTAAAAATAAATAAAGGAAACTTAGGACTCAAGCTTAATAAAACTATTGACATTTATTAAAATTTTATTTCTATAGAAAAATTTGTCACAATTTTATACATATAGAAAATTTTGTCAAAATTTTATTTCTATAGAAAATCTTGTCGAAATGTTATTCCTAAGAAAATTTTGTCAAAATTTTATTTCTAAATAAAATTTTTATTTCTATAAAAAAAAATTTATCGATATAGAAAATTTTGCCAAAATTTTATCCCTATAGAAAATTTTGAAAATTGTATCGCTATAGAAAATTTTGTCAACATTTTATCTCTATAGCAATTTTTGGTAACATTTTACCCCTATAGAAGATTTTGTCAAAATTTTATCGCTATAGAAAAATTTTTCAAAATTTTTTTCTATAGAAAAAAAATTCTATAAAATTTTTTTCAAAACTTTATTTCAATAGAAAATTTTGTCAAAACTGTATTTCTATAGAATATTTTGTCAAAATATTATTTCTGTTGAAAATTTTGTCAAAATTTTAATTCTCTAGAAAATTATGTCAAAATTTTATTCTTATAGAAAATGTTGTCAAAATTTTATGTTCGATAGAAAATTTTGTCAAAATTTTATTTCTATAGTACATTGTGTCAAAATTTTATTTCTATAGAAAATGTTGTCAAAATATTATGTTCGATGGAAAATCTTTTTAAAATTTTATTTCTAACGAAAATTTTGTCAAAATTTTATTTCTAACGAAAATTTTGTCAAAATTTTATTTCTATCGAAAATTTTGTTAAAATTTTATTTCTATAGAAACCTTTGTCAAAATTTTATTTGTATAGAAATTTTTGTCACAATCTTATTTCTATAGAAAATTTTATCACAATTTTATTTCTATACGAAATTTTGTCAAAATTTTATTTCTATCGAAAATTTTGTCAAAATTTTATTTCTATACAAAATTTTGTTAGAATTTTATTTCTATAGAAAATTTTGTCAACATTTTATTTCTAAAGAAAATTTTGTCAAAATTTTATTTCTAAAGAAAATTTTGTCAAAATTTTATTTCCATAGAAAATTTTGTCACAATTTTATTTCTATAGAAAATTTTGTCAAAATTTTATTTCTATAGAAAAAATTGTCAAATTATATTTGTATAGTAAATTTAGTCAAAATTTTACTTCTATAGAAAATCTTTTCAAAATTTTTATTTCAATAGAAAATTTTGTAAAAATTTTATTTATATAGAAATTTTTGTCGAAATTTTATTTCTAAAGAAAATTTTGTCAAAATTTTATTTCTATAGAAACTTTTGTCAAAATTTTATTTGTATAGAAAATTTTATCTCAATCTTATTTCTATAGACAATTTTATCACAATTTTATTTCTATACTAAATTTTGCCAAAATTTTATTTCTATAGAAAATTTTGCCTCAATTTTATTTTTTTACAGAAAATTTTGTCAAAATTTTATTTCTATACAAAATTTTGTCAAAATTTTATTTCTATAGATAAAGTAGACAAGATGAATAGATAAAGTAGACGAGAGCAGTGATGCTCCATTAAAATAGCAATTGCTTTGTGATCATTGGCTCATATATCAAAACGCCTCTGAAGAAGCAATTCAATGATAATTGCGAAATATTAGGAATGATGGATTAAAAAAAATATAGGAAACTATGATCTCAAGCTTAATAAAACTATTGACATTTATTAAAATCTATAGGTGGGTATTAAGTTCGAGTTTAGCCGCATTTTTTCACTAAAGTGAAAACTAAATCAGTAAAAAAGGCATACAATTATACATATTTGTTGCTGATTTTATTATAACTTGATGGGGAATAGTCCAAAGCAAGTTTTCACAAAGTTTGTATTCCTTAAAAAGTATTATTAAAGAAAAGTAATCGTGAAAAAATTGCGATTTTAGCGGCTAAAGTCGAACTTAATACTCATCTTATAGGAAAATTTGTCAAAATTTTATATCTATAGAAAATTTTGTCAAAATTTTATTTCTATAGAAAATCTTGTCGAAATGTTATTCCTATAGAAAATTTTGTCAAAATTTAATTTCTAAATAAAATTTTGTCAACATTTTATTTCTAAAAAAAAGGTATCGATATAGAAAATGTTGCCAAAATTTTATCCCTACAGAAAATTTTGCCAAAATTGTATCGCTATAGAAAATTTTGTCAACATTTTATCCCTATAGCAAATTTTGATAACATTTTATTCCTATAGAAGATTTTGTCAACATTTTATCGCTATCGAAAAATTTGTCAAATTTTTTTTCTATAGAAAAGTTTGTGAAAATTTTGCCAAAATTTTATTTCTATAATTTTTTTTCAAAACTTTATTTCTATAGAAAATTTTGTCAAAACTGTATTTCTATAGAATATTTTGTCAAAATATTATTTCTGTTGAAAATTTTATCAAATTTTTATTTCTACACAAAATTTTGTCAAAATTTTAATTCTCTAGAAAATTATGTCAAAATTTTATTTCTATAGAAAATGTAGTCAAAATTTTATGTTCGATAGAAAATTTTGTCAAAACTTTATTTCTATAGAAAATGTTCTCAACATTTTATGTTCGATGGAAAGTTTTGTTAGAATTTTATTTCTATAGAAAATTTTGTTAGAATTTTATTTCTATAAAAAATTTTGTCAAAGTTTTATTTCTAAAAAAAATGTTGTCAAAATTTTATTTCTATAGAAAAATTTGTCAAATTATATTTGTATAGTAAATTTAGTCAAAATTTTAGTTTTATAGAAAATCTTTTCAAAATTTTTATTTCAATAGAAAATTTTGTCAAAATTTTATTTCTATAGAAAATTTTGTCAAAATTTTATTTCTATAGAAAATTTTGTCGAAATTTTATTTCTAAAGAAAATTTTGTCAAAATTTTATTTCTATAGAAACTTTTGTCAAAATTTTATTTGTATAGAAATTTTGTCACAATCTTATTTCTATAGAAAATTTTATCACAATTTTATTTCTATACGAAATTTTGTCAAAATTTTATTTCTATAGAAAATTTTGTCAAAATTTTATGTCTATACGAAATTTTGTCACAATCTTATTTCTATAGAAAATTTTATCACAATTTTATTTCTATACGAAATTTTGTCAAAATTTTATATCTATAAAAAATTTTGCCAAAATTTTATTTCTATACAAAATTTTGTTAGAATTTAATTTCTATAGAAAATTTTGTGAAAATTTTATTTCTAAAGAAAATTTTTCAAAATTTTATTACTTAAGAAAATTTTGTCAAAATTTTATTTCTATAGAAAAATTTTTCTCAAATTATATTTGTATTTTTATTAATAAAGTAAATTTTGTCAAAATGTTATTTCTATACAAAATTTCGTCAAAATTTTATTTCTATAGAAAATTTTGTCGAAATTTTATTTCTCTAAAAAATGTTTTAAAAATTTTATTTATTTTGATAAAAGTCAAATTGAAATCAAAACAATATTGAAGAAGAAATCAACAATAACAAAACAAAATTTATTTCTATAAAAAACTTTTTAGTTGAAGAGGAATACTTTGCAAATTCTATTAAAACATCAAGAATTCTACCAATCTACCAAACACTATTTGGTAATTTTTTGGTATAATTCTACCAGTTGTGGCAACCGATATCAGTACGATCACATTCAGCACATTTCACCCAAAACAAGGCCTAGATCGGATGGTTCTAATGAAGCGAGAACCCTCCGATTTGCACCTACGCACACACACAAACAATTTTTTGTTCTGATTCAATCACGAAATTATTGATCCAATTAATTCTTTAATTGAAATGTCTTCAATCACAGAAATGATGGTATCAATTAAAAAATTAATTGACAGTAAATTAAAATATTAATTGATCCAATTAAAAAATTCATTGATACTATTAATTTGTGTGATTGATTTTTGTTTCAACTAAAAAATTTGTTGAATCAATTAAATTTTTAATTGAATATTTTTTAAAACTCAATTAAGATTTTAATTGGAAAAAATTTCGTGGTGTTTTTTTTTTTTGCAATGTCCACGAAAGTCTCCAAATCTCAGTCAGTTGACCTACTGCATTTTGGGGAGTAAGGTTAGCACTAAAAAATACCAAAGTGTCGATCATCTCAAGACGGCGCTTTGCAGGGAATGAACCACATTTGTGGAGCGTGTGATGACTTTGACGGCTATAATTCGTAACAAAAGTCCCAAGTTGAAAAAAATCTATAATGATTATATTTCTATGTTAATTCCAACATAAAATATAAAAAATATAGCGATTGATTATGTTGAGTTACATTTAAATCTGAACCAATTTGATACACAAATTAAGAACACCATTTCTACTGCCTGTGCAAAATTTTAAGTAAATTGGTTGACCCGCAAGGGGCCCTAGTTGGGAGCCACCGTGGTGCAATGGTTAGCATGTCCGCCTTTCATACATAAGGTCGTGGGTTCGAACACCAAAAAGTTTTTCAGCGGTGGATTATCCCACCTCAGTAATGCTGGTGACATTTCTGAGGGTTTCAAAGTTTCTCTAAGTGGTTTCACTGCAATGTGGAACGCCGTTCGGACTCGGCTATAAAAAGGAGGTCCCTTGTCATTGAGCTTAACATGGAATCGGGCAGCACTCAGTGATAAGACAGAAGTTCACCAATGTGGTATGATAATGGACTTAGACTATAGTGAGCCTGATACATCGGGCTGCCACCCAACCAAAGGGGCCCTAGTTTCATCCCCTTGGGGGAATTATAAGTTCATGTCCAACGAAAGATATTTACGGAATCCATATGGTTGATTATGACCCAAATCTAATACTTGTGCAAAATTTGAAGTTGATTTCACTTAAACTGCCAACTATACGTGACATACAAAAATATGTTCACCGACGGGCATCGCCAGATGAACTCTCGGAAAAGCCGTGAGCATTACTGCCGAATATACTATATGTCTATCTCTCCTCGCTCTGGGTGTTGCAAAAATGTGCACTTACTTATAATGCCCAGTTTCATATAGTGATGCAGGGTATAAATATCGCACTTTTTTTGCTTCAGGTATGTGCTACTCACACTTTTACCCATTTGCTTGGAAAAGCTTAAATTTTCCTGTGCTACAAGAGTTCTTTTTGCGCTAGTCCTATGCTCTTCTATATCGGTCATTGCACACGACTTCGAACATTAGAGATATGTAAAAGTGGGACTGGTATTCTTGATTTTTGAGATATTTTGTAACACAACAAAGATTTAATCCGATCTAGTTTAGATTATTTCATCAAAAATTCTAAATATTTGCATACAACTGTAATATGAAGAAAAAAAATTAGAGTTAAAGCAATGAGAATAGGGCTTTCCCATGGTAAATTAAAAATTTTATAATTATAATACATGCTATTCTTCGGTGTAGCTTACTCCCAATCCGAACAATGCTGATAATGCATCTACTCCACGAAGAGGAAAAACATACAGCATCCATGTTTAGGTCAAATTGAATTTTCGACCCGTGGCGTACGCATTGTTTATGCCATGTGCAATCACCTAGAGCATATCACATTTAGAAATTGGGATATTAAGATGGGTGATAGTGAGATTTGCTAGATACCGAATTTGGTTTTCTCCAATGAGCAGTTTGTAAATAAACGAAATGGTAGGGTCCGACTGGATCGGATAAATTTTGCTCCTCCAAGAGGCTCTGGTGGTCAAATCTGGGGTTCGGTTTATTTGGGGGTTATATATTATTATGGACCGATATCAATCAAATTTTGCATGGATGTTTAAGACTATATGCGTATACCATGTACCAAATTTCAACCAGATCGGATTAATTTTGCTCCTCCAAGAGGCTCCGCAAACCAAATCTGTGGGTCGGTTTATATGGGGGCTATACACGATATAATTTTCGACCGATATGGTCCAATATGAGCATGGTTGTTAGAGACCACATACTAACACCACGTACAAAATTTTAATCGGATCGGATGAATTTTGCTCCTCCAAGAGGCTCCGGAGACCAAATGTGGGGATCGGTTTATTTATATATGCTACATTTCATTATGAACAATGAACATTATGAACAAATTTTTGTATGGTTGTTAGTGTTCATATACTTACACAAAATACAAAATTTGAACCAGATCGGATGAATTTTGCTCCTCCAAGAAGCTCCGCAAGCCAAATCTGTGGGTCGGTTTATATGGGGGCTATATATAATTATGGACCGATATGGACCATTTTTTACATGGTTGTTAGATGCCATATACTAACACAACGTACCAAATTTCAACCGGATTGGATGAAATTTGCTTCTCTAAGAGCCTCATCGAGCCAAATGGGGGTCGGTTTATATGGTGGCTATACGTAAAAGTGGTCCAATATGGCCCATTTGCAATACCGTCTGACCTACATCAATAACAACTACTTATGCCAAATTTTAAGTCGATAGCTTGTTTCGTTCGGAAGTTAGCGTATATCCGGACGGCCGGACGGATATAGCTAGATAGACTCAAACTTTCACCACAATTTACGAAGTTCGAGACCAATATTTCGATGTGCTACAAACAGAATGACATTGTTAATATTCCTCATCCTATGGTGGAGAGTATAAAAATGAAATAGGGTATTATAAGTTAGTGCATATGTTTGCAACACCCAGAAAGAGACGAGATAGACACGCCATGTCCATCCATCCGTCTGTGTGTGAACACATTTTGTAATCAAAGTCTAGGTCGCAGTTTTAGTCCAATCGACTCCAAATTTGGCACAAATATGTGTTTTGGTTCAGAATAGAACCCTATTGATTTTGGATAAAATCGGTTCATTTTTAGATATAGCTCCCACAAATATATCTTTTACCCGATATGCGCTCCCAAAAGCTAGAGTTTTTCCCCGATGTATGATTTTTCACAGAGTGTAGAATTAATATCTTACTTGTTAACAGATCGTAAAAAGTGGGATTGCTTCCTAAAAATGCCGTGTTTTAAGACAGCTGCAGAATTCTTGAACTTAATTTTTAATATCAAGTTCTTCTTTCCTACAATGGTCTAACTACTTTCTGCTTTAGTACCCCCTCTAATATCAATAGCTACTTTTGGATTTTTTTTTCCTCGTGGAACTCTAGATTGGTACATATATGTTACGCGTCCTCCTTTAGGTATTTGGTAGTTGCAATTTTTTTAGAATTTTGTTTGTCAACTCTTTTTCCTACCAATGCAACTTCATTAAGCCTATTTTCCAAAAACTGAGTCCTCCAAATGGATTAAATTACTCGTCTTTGAGTATGATTTTCGTAGAATTCATTAAACTGGACAGATGCCTTTGATGGAGTTGACTGGTTGATATGTTTACCTGCGATTCAATGGTGTTATCGAAGCAAATGTTAAAGAGAGAGAGGGAGAGGTTTAAAAAAAAAATTAAAATCAATATTAAACTTACGATTCTTCGTTTTTTTTTCTTCTCTAGTTGGCAATAAAAAAATACAAGACAGCCATAAAATATTCTGGTTCATCAACAAATCATTCATGGTCGGCCCTAATGGCTGAGTTCTCGATGCATTGCCATGGAATAAGAGGCACTTTGAAATCATCGACTGCGAATGAGTTATGAATCGTTTAAATTGAATCATGATATCAGCATTTCTTCAATTTGCTCTTCACAGTCATTTCGATGGATGCAAGCATGCAATGCACTTTTCATTGATATATAGGTAGGGAGGCGGAGGATTTTCAACAGTTTCATCGTAACCACCTCCACCACGACGACCACCACCATCAGCATCATCATCGCCGCAATACCACAGCTTTTGTACAAATGGTCAATTTATGCATTACTCTCGAAGTAAACAAACTTTAATTAAGAGACTCATCCTGGCCAATTGATGGCCACGATGATGACAATCATGATGATGATGACGTTGGCAGAAATGAAGCGGCGAAAGCAATTAGTCAAGGATACCTCAACAGACAATCACTCACGAATGGCAATTAAAAATTATATTAAAATATTGCTGATTACATTATGCTCATATGCGAGCGTATGTATTCGTTTATATGCCGAATTTTTCACTTATTTTTAAATTAAATAAAAATGAAAAAAAAAATGAAGCAGCATATATCCATTATAATGGAGTAGTTTGACTATGGAATTCTGGACTAAATGGCCAAATGGATGCTGTACGACTGGAGTAAAAGATATATTATCAAGCAACGAAACAGAATTCCAATCCATTTAGCCATTTCGGAATTACTATAGCCTGAAGACTGAAAAAGCAGACATTGATGGTCAGTTGGTTATACAAAATGCTCAACAACATAAACCCGAGGCAGAAATTCTGGAAATATGCATAACCGCATATATATAAACTTTAAATTATAAACGAATATCAACATGATATAAGATGGGTTGAATTTAAAATAATTACAATTTTTTGTCTAGGGTAAATATTATATACTTTTAAAGCATCAAAGATGATGTTGCCTGGGAAGCCGTAAATATTTATCTTAGCTTCCGATTACATCAGGTTTCAATATGCTTGAAACTTCTACATAAAAAATGGTTTCAAATTAGGACTTAAAAGGTTTCAATGCAGCAGCAATCCATGATCGTATAGTAGGGATATTAAAAAGTCTACTTTTCGATTTTTTATCGAAACAAGTATGTTAAGTAAAATAGAAAGTCGGTCCGAGTCAATTTATCCATCCTAAATCATACCTAGCGAATTAGAAGTTATAGGGTACCTTGCCCTCGGTAAGTGTTACCACAACCCAAAATCTAGGTTGGCAATTTAAAGATCCCGAACGTGAAATGAAAAGTTCAATCACGGTTGCCACAGTTGGTAGATTTCTACCAAATATGGTAGATTTTGTACTGTTTTGTAGATTGGTAGAATCCTCGATGATTTCTATAGAAATAAAATTTTGGCTTAATTTTCTCTGGGAATCCAATTTTGACAAAATTTTCTCCAGGAATACAATTTTTACAAAATTTTCAATAAAAATAAAGTTTTGACAAAATATCTATAGAAATGCACTTTTGACAAAATTTTCTACAGAAATATAATTTTGACGAAATTTTCTATACAAATAAAATTTTGAGAAAATGTTCAATAAAAAAAAATGTTGACAACATTTTCTATTGAAATAAAATTTTGATAAAATTTTCTATAGAAATAAAATTTTGAGAATATTTTCTATAGAAATATAATTTTGACAAAATTTTCTACGACATAACACCAACAAAAAAAAAATTGCTTAGAAATAAAGTGTTGACAAAATTTTTTATAAAAATAAAATTTTGACAAAATTTTATCTAGAAATAAAATTTTGACAAAATTTTTTATAGAAATAAATTTTTGACAAAACTTTCCACGAAATAAAATTAAACAAAAAAAAAATCCATAGAAATAAAATTTTGACAAAATTTTCTATAGAATTTCTTTCTATAGAAATAAAATTTTGACAAAATTTTCTCTACAAGTAAATTTTTAACAATATTTTCTGTAGAAATAAAATTGTGACAAAATGTTCTTTAGAAATAAAATTTTGACAACATTTTCTATAGAAATAAAATTTTGACAAAATTTTTCCACGAAATAAAATATTGACATAATTTTCCACAGAAATGAAATTTTAAAAAAAATTTTCTACAGAAATGAAATTTTGAAAAAAATTTCTATAGAAATAAAATTTAGACAAAATTTTCTATAGAAATAAAATTTAGACAAAATTTTGTATAGAAATAACATTTTGGCAAAAACTTTTAGAGAAATAAAATTGCGACAAAATTTTCTATACACGGATGAAAAAGACTGTTTTTCATATGTTTGGCTATAAACATTATATGTTTGGAAAACAAATTTTTAAACACAATATTTTTGAGTGCAAGCATATAATGTTCATAAACTAGCATAACATGTTTGGGACATATATGTTAATATGTTAGAACATATTATGTTTGGGACATAAAATTTTTTTACATATAATATGCTTGGATGCAAACATATATTAATTTAGAAATAGCCTATAAACATACATGTGTTTAGTAGCTTGGAGCGCTATTTAACAGGGAGCGATATTGAATTAAGTTGGTGGTTGTTGCTTGTTATTACAAAATTAACATTTTATTTTTCCTTGGGCAATTGATCAGCTACTTCTTTGATCCTTACAAACTGTGTGGTCCGCTGTTCGAATCCCCGTCCGGCAAAAGGTAAAATTAAAATAAAAAAATCATACAATTGAATAATTTCTTCTACAATGTTTGTATTACAGAAAAAGGTGCTAAGAACTAAAAAATCTCGTGGAAGTGAGAAAGATGTGGGGGAATATACAATTGGGCAGAAACAAAATTTTGAGCATTCAGGTCGAAAACCTATGTTGTTACCACCTATATTACCTGTTTATTTTCATAATTCATTATGATTGTAAATATATAAATAAATAAATAAAATTTTGAGCACAATATTGTTTGGGAGAATTTTTTTAAGCATATAATATTTTTGGGTGCAAAATGCTTCCAAACATATTATATGTTCACATAATAACATATTGTTTTTTGGAAGACAACATTATTGAATTTGAATGCCAAAATACAAAATGTTTGGAAATTGACTACCCAAACATATATTGTTTAGACCAATATGCTTTCAAACATATTATATATTGGAAGAGATCAAACATATAAATGTTTGGGCAATACCCAAAAATGTATATACTTGAAGCAAAATATGTTTGGGAGTATATGTTACAGAAGCGATTTTTTGTGAGCGTGTAGAAATAAAATGTTTACAAAAGTTTCTATAGAAATTATATTTTGACAAAACTTTCCACAGAAATAAAATTTTGACAAAATTTTCTGCGAAATAAAATAAAAAAAATCCATAGAAATAAAATTTTGACAAAAATTTTTTATGAAATAATATTTTGACAAAATTTTCTGTAGAAATAACATTTTGACACCAATTTTTATAGAAATAAAATTTTGACGAAATTTTCTATAGAAATAAAATTGTGACAAAATGTTCTTTAGAAATTAAATTTTCACGACGTCATCTATAGAAATTTTCTACAGAAATGAAATTTTGAAAAAAAATTCTATAGAAATAAAATTTAGACAAAATTTTCTATAGAAATAAAATTTAGACAAAATTTTGTATAGAAATAACATTTTGACAAAAATTTTTAGAGAAATAAAATTGCGACAAAACTTTCTACAGAAATAAAATTTTGACAAAATTTTCTGCGAAATAATATGAAAAAAATCCATAGAAATAAAATTTTGACAAAAATGTTTTATGAAATAATATTTTGACAAAATTTTCTGTATAAATAACATTTTGAGACAAATTTTTATAGAAATAAAATTGTGACAAAATGTTCATTAGAAATTAAATTTTGACAACGTCATCTATAGAAATAAAATTGTGACAAAATTTTCTGTAGTAATAAAATGTTCACAAAATTTTCTATAAATAAAATTTTGACAAAATTTTCTATATTAATAAAATTTTGACAAAATTTTCTATATTAATAAAATTTTGACAAAATTTTCTAAATTAATAAAATTTTGACAAAATTTTCTATAGAAATAAAATTTAGACAAAATTTTCTATAGAAATAAAATTGTGACAAAATTTTCTGCGAAATAAAATAAAAAAATCCATAGAAATAAAATTTTGACAAAAATTTTTTTATGAAATAATATTTTGACAAAATTTTCTGTAGAAATAACATTTTGACACAAATTTTTATAGAAATCAAATTTTGACGAAATTTTCTATAGAAATAAAATTGTGACAAAATGTTCTTTAGAAATTAAATTTTGACAACGTCATCTATAGAAATAAAATTGTGACAAAATTTTCTATAGTAATAAAATGTTCACAAAATTTTCTACAGAAATAAAATTTTGACAAAATTTTCTTTAAATAAAATTTTGACAAAATTTTCTACAGAAATAAAATTTTGACAAAATTTTCAATAGAAATAAAATTTAGACAATATTTTCTATAGAAAAAAAATTTTGACGATTTTTTCTATAGAAATAAAACTTTAACAAAATTTTCTAAGAAATAAAATTTAACAAAAAAATCCATAGAAATAAAATTTTGACAAAATTTTCTATAGAAATAAAATTTTGACAAAATTTTCTATAGAAATAAAATTTAGACAAAATTTTCTATAGGAATAACATTTTGACAAAAATTTTTATAGAAATAAAATTTTCTATAGAAGTAAAATTTAGACGAAATTTTTAATAGAAATAAAATTTTGACAAAATTTTCTATGGAAATAAAATTTTGAACAAATTTTCTAAAGAAATAAAATTTTGACGAAATTTTCTATAGAAATAAAATTTAGACAAAATTTTCTATAGGAATAACATTTTGACAAAAATTTTTATAGAAATAAAAATTTTCTATAGAAGTAAAATTTTGACGAGATTTTCTAAAGAAATAAAATTTTGACAACATTTTTTACGAAATAAAATTAAACAAAAAATCCATAGAAATTAAATGTTCACAAAATTTGCTATAGAAAAAAAATTTTGACAAAATATAGAAATAAAATTTAGACAAAATTTTCTATAGGAATAACATTTTGACAATAATTTTTATAGAAATAAAAATGTTCTATAGAAGTAAAATTTTGACAAGATTTTCTATAGAAATAAAATTTTGACAACATTTTTTACGAAATAAAATTAAACAAGAAATCCATAGAAATAAAATGTTCACAAAATTTTCTACAGAAATAAAATTTTTACAAAATTTTCCATAAAAATATATTTTTGAACAAAAATGTTCTATCGAAACACAATTTCGAAAATAAAAATTCTATAGAAATAAAGAAAAAACAAATATATAGGAATAAAATTTTGAATTTTCTATAGAAATAGAATTTTGACCAAATGTTCTATAAAAATATAATTTTGCTGAAATTTCATATAGAAAAGGATTTTTTTTTTATAAAAACAAAATTTGGACTAAATTTTCTGTAAAGTCAATATTAAGTCAACATCTTTAACAATTTAAATTCTCGTTTTAGGTAATACTATCAAATACTATCAAATACCTACAAATATTTAAAATTTCAACACTTTTGTATTTTATTTTATTTTAGAAGTTTCAAGAAACTTCTAAAATAAAATAATAAATCAGTTCTTTCGAAGAAACTTTTTTCATAGTAGTTTTTTTTTTTTTGATATTTTTTTCCAAATTTTGATAGATTGTTTTTTCCTCGAGTGTCAACCGTACTCTCAACAACTCCATAGACCCCATATAAACCAATCCCCAAATTTATTTTCAAATATGGAACGTTATGTTTGACGCTTGCCTGAAACGTTTAACCTCAAGTAATTTCAAAAATTCAAAATTTTTTCAAAATAGTTTTTTGTTTTCGACAAAATTTAAATAATTTGTACAAATTAAACAATTTGTAATTTTAGAAACAAAAAAAGCTATAATTACCCAGGACATTAGCAGGTTTAAAATGTAAGTCTAATGATTTTGTAAATGTGCAAAAATGTTATTCAAATAGGTTCAGGACACCCAACAAATATGACGGATGAGTGTTGGTATCGAAAATTCAGATCTTCAATGTGGTGCAGGGTATAATATCGTCGGCCCCACCTGACTTTAGAATTTTCCCATTTTTTATTTGATAGCTACAAAAGTTTTTCTGTCAGTGTCTTTCGACATCACCAATAATGTATAGACGGACTCGCATCGACCCATCCTTATGTGGGCACGTATTTATGTAGTCGTCCTAGTGGTAGGCTATCGCCCGATGCATGGATGGAATCGCATCGGTGGCAGGATGGTTTTTATGAGTAACATTAATGTTGTTTACATTGAGAGCGCATATTAAATTTATGAGCCAAGATCCACTGGGGAAATATTAATCATTTTAATTTGATGTTCCCCCAGCCATACGGTGGCGATTTGGGTTGAGTGTTTGGGTGTATGTGTGAGTGTGTGTGTGTGTTGGTCCTGCAACGATGACACCACATGACGCAGCTGGTGGATTGAAGGCTGTTATGGTCACAGACACGCACATGCAAACATGAAAACAAACACCCAGTGACTTATGGAAGAACTCAAAACCAAAATGGCTCATGAAAGCCAATATAAATATACAAAATACGCTTACCTTTAGCTCTTGTCGAAAAACCTCTTTCCAAGGTGCTTCTCATATACAAAACGCATACACACTCACACACGCCTACTAGATGAAGAAACCCTGTTGTGGATTGGCCTAAGTGTATAGAATATTTCCGTGTATATCCACCACATATGCAAGTTGTCTAGGCTCCCTGTCGTGAATAGCTCTTGCGATAGCATTGAATCCACTTTTGCCTTATCAAGTTTGACATAATCCGTCTTTATGATATTCATATTCCAAGTCCCATATCGTTCCACCTATGTGGTTAGAGTTGAACATTTTCTTCTGTTCAGTTTTGATGGTGCGCCCTGTAATATTTCATTTAAAAATTAAAGGTTTTTGAACTTATGCTTTAATATTTGCTCAGACATATCACTACCGCAACAGTCACTGATATTGATATGATAATTTTATGAATGAATGACATAAACAGTGGGTCGGTGCTATCATAATGTGAATAAAAAAAGTATATACAACATTAAATTCGGCCTGGCCAAATCATAAATACCCACATCCATTAATCAAATATAAAAGCTTCCTTTGAAAAATTTGCATCGTAGCGTGTTATTTGCAAAAATATAGAATTTCAAGAGGATTTGATGACAAGTTCGCTACCAAGTAGATCGCTTGAGTTTTAAAAGAATCTTAAATGGACCTATGTAAACCAAATTCGATACAGCTCTTTGTGCACCTAAAATCCCTCCATATTTCCATCTTCAGACAAATCTGATAAAAATTGGGGTATATAGAAGCCCAAGAAGTCAAACCCCGATATCGGCCTATATAGGGCTATACCAAAACATGGACCTGTCTGTGCACACCATAATCGCCACAACAATTTGTTGACCTACCGTATACCAAAAAATGGACCGATGTATACCAAATTCGACACACGTCTTTGTGGATCTCCAATAGCTCTGCGTTTTAAATTTCAGCCAAATCGGATGAAAATTGATGTGTCTATATCACTATTGCAACAGTTGATAGAATTTTACCAAAAATCGTAGATTTTTTACTGTTTGTGGATTGGCAGAATTCTTGAGAAAATTGACCTCTTCAACTAAGTGGTACAGTAATTTTATATAAAAATAAAATTTTGACGAAATCCTCTATCGAAATAGAATTTTGACAAAATTGTCTATAGAAATAAAGTTTTGACAATTTTTTCTATAGAGATTAAATTTTGACAAAATTTTCCATAAAAATAAAATTTTGACAAAATGTTCTACAGAAGTAACATTTTGACAACGTTGTTTTGTAAAAATAAAATTTTGACAAAATTTTCTATAGAAATAAAATTTTGACAAAATTTTCTATAGAAATAAAATTTTGACAAAATTTTTTTTAGAAATACAATTTTGACAACGTCATCTATAGAAATAAAATCTTTACCAAAAATTTTGACAAAATTATATGTATAGAAATAAAATGTTGACAAAATTATATATATAGAAATAAAATTTTGACAAAATTATATATAATAAATTTGACAAAAATTCTTTTCCTCTGTTGGTTAAGCTACACTTGTAGTTTAGTCAATGTATGGTTTTAAGCTGCAATAAAAAACAACAACAATGCTTAAAGAACAAAACCAGCAATAACAAAACAAAACGAATGGAAAAAGAAGAGGAAGCACGCTCAAAATAAACCCAGCCAACTGAATTCAAATCGATGATTTGATAGTGGCATAGGAAAAGAGATATGTTTGTTTTGAATTTATTTCGGCATAAGCCGGCTATCATACAAAACCTTTTTTCGGAAGGTTCAAGTGTGGTTCATTGTTGGGTTTAATGAACTGCCTGAATTTATTCTCATAATTGGTTGATAGTTTTGCTGCAAGTAGAGGATGCTGATGAGGAATGTGGTAATTCCGAAACGTGTGTCCATCCAACCATCTTGCAGTCTATAGGGCTTTGCCCAAATAAATTTGACAAACATTCTTTTCCTCTCTTGGTTAAGCTACACTTGTAGTTTAGTCAATGTATGGTTTTAAGCTGCAATAAAAAACAACAACAATGCTTAAATTATATATATAGAAATAAAATGTTGATTAAATTTTCTATAAAAATAAAATTTTGTCATTTTCTATAGAAATAAAATCTTTACCAAAAATCTCTAAAGGCATAAAATTTTAACGAAATTATATATATATAGAAATATAATTTTGACTAAATTTTTGATAGAAATAAAATTTTTATACAATTTTCTATAGAAATAAATTTTTGACAAAATTTTCGACGGAAATAACATTTTGACAAAATATTCTACAGAAATGACAACTTGACAAAATTTTCTATTGAAATAAAATTTTGACTAAATTCTACATAGACATAAAATTTTGACTAAACTTCCTATAGGAATAAAATTTTGAGAAAATTTTCTATAGAAATAAAATTTTGAGAAAATTTTCTATAGAAATAAAATTTTAATTAAATTTTCTATAGAAATAATATTTTGATTAAATTTGACAAAATTTTCTATCGAAATGAAATTTTGACTCAATTCTCTATAGAAATAAAATTTTCTATAGAAATGAAATTTTGACAAAATTTTCTATAGAAATAAAATTTTGACAAAATTTTCTATAGAAATAAAATTTTGACAAAATTTTCTATAGAAATAAAATTTTGACAAAATTGTGTATAGAAATATAATTTTGACAAAATTTTCTAAAGAAATAAAATTTTGACAAAATTTTCTTTAGAAATACAATTTTGGCAACGTCATCTATAGAAATAAAATCTTTACAAAAAATTTTGATAAAATTATATGTATCGAAATAAAATTTTGACAAAAATATATATATTTCTATATATAATTTTGATAAAATTATATGTATAGAAATAAAATTTTGACTAAATTTTCTATAGCAATAAAATGTTGACTTAATTTTCTATAAAAGTAAAATTTTGACATTTTCTATAGAAATAAAATCTTTACCAAAATTCTCTAAAGGAATAAAATTTTGACAAAATTATATATATAGAAATATAATTTTGACTACATTTTTTATAGAAATAAAATTTTGACACAATTTTCTATAGAAATAAAATTTTGATACAATTTTCTATAGAAATAAATTTTTGGCAAAATTTTCGACAGAAATCACATTTAGACAAAATATTCCACAGAAATGACATCTTGACTAAATTCTCCATAGACATAAAATTTTGACAAAATTTTCTATAAAAATAAAATTTTGACAAAATTTTCTTCTGAAATATTATTATAACTTTCTTTTTTATATACCACACTGTATTGCCTAGAACTATTTTACGCAACGCTGCTTAAACCCCCCAAAATATGTATAACATAAATTCATAAATTGTACATAATATTACACAATATATATGTACTATATTTTTTTATTTTTTTTTTTTTTTTTGCATATCATCAGAATAATATTAAAGACAGTGAAAAAAACGAGAACATAATAAGTTGATAACATCGGTGGTCACTTTGTGCAGCAAAAAAAAAAAAAATACAAAATAGTGTCACAACCATCATAAAACCAATATGGATATATCACCTTGCCTTACCACGTCACTTTTGGAAACATTGAGGTGACAGCAAATGTTGTTGATATATCCTTTCTCTTCCATCTCAGTATTTGTGTCAATTGCGATACATTGCTGATGTTGTGTAACAGTACCGACGATGGTATAACAGCAAAACACTTGTCTCTTGGTAAATGGCCGCTTTTGTTCTTACTATTACAGTTAATGTTCTGTTTACATTGATGACATTACATGTAATCTAAACAGGGCCCTGTAATATGCCAATATTATTTATGAATAGGAAGGCCTAATTCTATAGCAGCGCTTCCCAAAATTCACGCGTGAATCACGTGTGTCGTGAACAAAATCTGAAGCAGCTCTCGTGAATGTGAAATGATAGCAGCCTGAAGTTGGTTCCAATACATATTAGTCACACTGTAAATATTTTGAAAAAAATACCTTTCCAACTAAGAGGAACATCCATTTGCTATAGAAACGTTATTTTGACAAAATTCTCTATAGAAATAAAATGTTGACAACATTTTCTATAGAAATAACATTTTGACAAAATTTTGTATAGAAATAATATTTTTACAAAATTTTCTATAGAAATAAAATTTTGACAAAATTTTCTATAGAAATAAAATTTTGACAAAATTTTCTATAGAAATAAAATTTTGACAAAATTTTCTATAGAAATAAAATTTTGAATTTTAACAATAGTTTCTATAGAAATAAAATTTTGACACAATTTTCCATGTAAATAAAATCTTGACAAAATTTTCTACAGAAATTTTGACAAAATTTTCTATAAAAATAAAATATTGACAAAAATCTCTATACAAATGAAATTTTAACTAAATTTTCTATAGGAATAAGATTTTAACAATATTTTCTATAAAAATAAAATTTTGACATGTTTTTTTTTTGTAAAAATAACATTTTGACAAAATTTTCTACAGAAATAAAATTTTGCCAAAATTGTCTATAGCAATAAAATGTTGACAAAATTCTCCATAGAAATAAAATTTTGATAAAATAGAATAGAAGAAGATAAAATAGAAATATTATATTGACTTTTTTTCTTTATATACCACACTGTACTGCCTAATTTGACATGAATTTTGATAAAATTTTCTATAGAAATAAATTTTTGACAAAATTTTCGACGGAAATAACAATTTGACAAAATATTCTACAGAAATGACATTTTGACAAAATTTTCTATTGAAATAAAATTTTTACTAAATTCTCCATATACATAAAATTTTGACTAAATTTTCTATAGGAATAAAATGTTGACAAAATTTTCTACAGAAATAAAACTTGGACAAAATTTTCTATAGAAATAACATTTTGACTAAATTTGACAAAATTTTCTATAGAAATAAAATGTTGACAAAATGTTCTATAGAAATGAAATTTTCTATAGAAATAAAATTTTGACAAAATTGTGTATAGAAAAAAAATTTTGACAAAATTTTGTATAGAAATAATATTATGACAAAATTTTCTATAGAAATAAAATTTTGACAAAATTTTCTATAGAAATAAAATTTTGACAAAATTTGCTATAGAAATAAAATTTTGACAAAATTTTCTATAGAAATAAAATTTTGACAAAATTTTCTATAGAAATAAAATTTTGGCAAAATTTTCTACAGACATTTTGACAAAATTTTCTATAAAAATAAAATATTGACAAAATTCTCTATAGAAATGAAATTTTAACATAATTTTCTATAGGAATAAGATTTTAACAATATTTTGTATAAAAATAAAATTTTGACATGTTTTTTTTTGCAAAAGTAAAATTTTGACAAAATTTTCTACAGAAATAAAATAAAATTTAGCCAAAATTGTCTATAGCAATAAAATGTTGACAAAACTCTTCATAGAAATAAAATTTTGATAAAAAAGAATAGAAAAAGATAACAAAGAAATATTTTTTTTTTACTTTTTTTCTTTGTATACCACACTGTATTGCCTAATTTGACACAATTTTCTATAGAAATAAAATGTTGATACAATTTTCTATAGCAATAAATTTTTGACAAAATTTTCGACGCAAATAACAATTTGACAAAATATTCTACAGAAATGACATCTTGACAAATTTTTCTATTGAAATAAAATGTTGACTAAATTCTCCATATACATACAATTTTGACTAAATTTTCTATAGGAATAAAATTTTGACAAAATTTTCTACAGAAATAAAACTTGGACAAAATTTTCTATAGAAATAAAATTTTGACTAAATTTTCTATGGAAATAAAATTTTGACAAAATTTTCTGTAAAAATAAAATTTTGACAAAATTTTCTATAGAAATAAAATTTTGACAAAATTTTGTATAGAAATAATATTTTGACAAAATTTTCTATAGAAATAAAATTTTGACAAAATTTTCTGTAAAAATAAAATTTTGACAAAATTTTCTATAGAAATAAAATTTTGACAAAATTTTCTATAGAAATAAAATTTTGACAAAATTTTCTACAGAAATAAAATTTTAACAATATTTTCAATAGAAATAAAATTTTGACAAAATTTTCCATGTAAATAAAATTTTGACAATATTTTCAATAGAAATAAAATTTTGACAAAATTTTCCGTGTAAATAAAATCTTGACAAAATTTTCTACAGAAATTTTGACAAAATTTTCTATAAAAATAAAATATTGACAAAAGTCTCTATAGAAATGAAATTTTAACAAAATTTTCCATATTAATAAGATTTTAACAATATTTTCTATAAAAATAAAATTTTGACATGAATTTTATTTTTTTGCAAAATAAAATTGTGACAGAAATAAAATTTTATTAAAATTTTCTTTAGAAATAAAATTTTGCCAAAATTGTCTATAGCAATAAAATGTTAACAAAATTCTCCATAGAAATAAAATTTTGATAAAATAGAGTAGAAGAAGATAAAATAGAAATATTGTTTTGACTTTTTTTCTTTATATACCACGCTATATTGCCGCAACGCTGCTCAAACACCCTTCCCCCCTCCCCCTAAAATATATAACATAAATTAATAATATAAATATATGTACAAATTAATGTACAGTGAAGCCTTTTGAGCACCACCGTAATGTGGACCAAGTGTCCACTTCTGAAAGGTCAAACTCTACTACTATTGTTTTCTATTGTGGTTTCATAAAATTTTCTCTGGCCGATTCCAGGCCTTTTTTAATTTTTCCTGCATCTTTCATACTGGTGAGAATACAATTTCATAGTATGTGTGTTTCATGTTGTGGTTATTTTAAGTATTTTATGGCTCAAAGGTTTTGCCTTCTGATTTTTTTTATTGTTTATAATAGCTATGGTTATTTTTTACCCAGCTATGCTAAAGGTGTTGCCAAAAACACATGGCAGGTAGGCAAATAAATAAATTCATTCGAGGAGAGGAGTTTACTTGTCAGAAGATATAACACAGAGTATTTAAATTGGGATGATGATAACCTGCCTAACAAGTGAGTGCTGTTGAAAACGGGAATGTGTCGGTAAAGCTTAAAATCCCTCTCTACACATTCTACTTTGAATATTTCTCTTTACACTGTGATTTAAAAAAAAAAACAATCCATGTAAATTATTGCTTTTAATAAAAACACGAAACAAACTTACACGGAAACAATTCCAAACCTCACATAACCATTATGTTGTAGACTATGCAAGAGATGGGGCTATAACGACCAAAATGGGTTTTGGTTTTTGTGGGCATATTTACATACCAGCAGCTGGGAATTTTTGTTCAAAAACTCCTGCTGGTTACCTTAAATGACTTTAGAATGATAATAAGCGTATTATTCATGAAAATATGTTTGAAAAGAAAAAAATCTCAAGATATCCCAAGTTATTAAACACAAAATCATTTATTTCTTTAAATTGTTGTAAATTACCAGAAATTGTATGGAGTTGATAGAAACGTTTACTGAATATGGGAGTAGAAGATTTGAAAGTAATTTTAACAAGTGTATAAAATGTGCTAACGCTTCGCTAGATGTTGATGAACACACTCAATTTATTTTAAATTTTTCATTCTTACATGCTATCTTACAAAATATTTCTTAACCTATCCTCACAACAACTTCTCTCCTAACTCATATACAAATAGCAACCCATTATAGATCACACTGATCTCTTCTCAAGTGATTTAGTCTCTGTGGGTGTCATAAAATTCATATGTTTATCTCTACTCTGGAAATCCCATGCATTAAACTGAAAATAATTAACACACTAATAACAGAGTATACCACACAAACAGAAACATCTAAACACAATTGATAGGTTATCAACAATATTCAATTAATATCCACGATTCTACCCAGCTATGGACATATCTGATTTTCCTTCGAGAGCAACATGTGTTTGCTTACGATAAATTATGTTTGAGAAATTCAAACATTCTGCGCGGCCCAAAGTGGAATGAGCATTAGATAGGGTCACGGCCTAAAGGAAAAAAAAGTTGATGCGGTCACCAGTTTTGTAGCATATTCGAAGACAATTTCAGAACACCAAAACTTTTTTTCCGTGCACCCTACGACCCCCCGAAATACAATTTATTGTGCTGTGACGTCATTTGAAGTCCGATCGAAAAGAAACGCATATCGTTATTCGTGGTTGATCAGGGGCTATATTTCGTGCATTGGTCATTTTTGACTCCGAAGTCAAAATTGATTTTTAATTTTTTTATTAATTTTTTTATTGATGCCCATTTCTGATAAGCATTATAAAGATCTTAACAAAATATGAAACTTTTGCTTTTCCGTCCTCTAAGAACCGTTTAGGGTAAGTGGTGTGAAAGATGTGTCATATATAAAAGGATCGTATTCTTCTTTGAGTTCAGTGTTGTTGCATCACTTCTTCCTTATTGCCAGGACTCGTGTCCTTGCTCGTTGATTTGAGCCTTTCCATTTAAAATGGTTCTTGAATATACGTCTTACAAAGTGCTGGTCATTCGTTTCAGTTAATGAGTAGTTCTCCACACAAACGTTGTCCCTTACCACGTTTTCGTTTTCTATAATACCTTCAATTTTTTTATCGTAGTGATGGCTACAATTTTTTCATCACTCCGATTGTTTGCTGAAATGGATCCAAATAATATCCATGCTAGCTTTGTTTCCTGCGCCAGCAGTTTATCTGTTTTGAGAATACCTTGTTGAACAATTTCATGCTAGACGTCACTCCCAATCTATTCTGTCTGATGACGCAAGGTCTGGATCTGCAGGAGTAATGTTATCCCAATTATCAATATCGTACTCACACGTGGAATGTTGTTGTACGGAAGCCAGTTTAGGAAGCACGACTGCACATCCCTAGTTCTGCAAGCACGGTGGCCAAAGTTGGTAGAATTTTATCAAAAGTGGCAGATTTTCCACTATTTGGAATTCTTGTTGATTTAGTAGATATAGTAGATGTAACCAAAATAGAAATGAGTTTTTGACAAAATCTTGTATAGAAATAAAATTTTGAGAAAATCTTCTATAGAAATAAAATGTTGTTTTATTATCGGCGTGCTTTTGAATAAAAACAAATGACATGAAATAAAATTTTCTATAGAAATAAAATTTTGACAATATTTTCTATAAAAGGTTCAAAAAAAAATCTATAGAAAAAAAAATTGACAAAATTTTCTATAGAAATAAAATTTTGACAAAATTTTCTATAGAAATAAAATTTTGACAAAATTTTCTATAGAAATAAAATTTTGACAAAATTTTCTATAGAAATAAAATTTTGACAAAATTTTCTATAGAAATAAAATTTTGACAAAATTTTCTATAGAAATAAAATTTTGACAAAATTTTCTATAGAAATACAATTTTGACAAAATTTTCTATAGAAATAAAATTTTGGATATATTTTCTAAAGAAATAAAATTTTGACATAATTTTCTATAAAAATATAATTTTGACATAATTTTATATGGAAATAAATTTGTGATAAAGTTTTTATAAAAATAACATTTTAATAAAATATTCTATAGAAATAAAATTTTGACAACATTTTATATAGAAATAAAATTTTGTCCAAACTTCCCATAGAAACAAAATTGTGATAAAGTTTTTATAAAAATAAAATTTTAATAATATTTTCTATAGATCTAAAAATTTAACAAAATTTTCTATAGATCTAAAAATTTAACAAAATTTTCTATAGAAATAAAATTTTGACAAAATTTTCTATAGAAATAAAATGTTGACAAAATTTTCTATAGAAATAAAATTTTGCCAAAATTTTCTATAGAAATAAAATTTTGACAAAATTATTTATAGAAATAAAATTTTGACAAAATTTTCTATATAGGGATAAAATTTTAAAAAAATCTATAGAAATAAAATTTTCTATTGAAATAAAATGTTGTCAAAATTTTCTATAGAAATAAAATTGTGATTAAATTTTTTGTAAAACTAAAATTTTAATAAAATTTTCTATAAAACTAAAATTTTGACAAAATTTTCTATAGAAATAAATTGTGATAAAGTTTTTATAAAAATAAATTTCTAAATAGGGATAAAATTGAAAAAAAAAATCTATAGAAATAAAATTTTCTATTGAAATAAAATTTTGTCAAAATTTTCTATAGAAATAAAATTGTGATAAAGTTTTTTGTAAAAAAAAAAAATTCTATAGAACTAAAATTTTGACAAAATTTTCTATAGAAACAAAACTTTGACAAAATTTTCTATAGAAATAAAATTGTGATAAAGTGTTTATAAAAATAACATTTTACTAAAACTTTCCATAGAAATTAAACAAAAATCTATAGAAATAAAATTTTCTATTGAAATAAAATTTTGTTAAAATTTTCTATAGAAATAAAATTGTGATAAAGTTTTTTGTAAAAATAAAATTTTCTATACAACTAAAATGTTGACAAATTTTCTATAGAAATAAAATTGTGATAAAGTTTTTACAAAAATAAAATTTTCTATAGAACTAAAATTTTGACAAAGATTTCTATAGAAATAAAATTTTGACATAATATTCTATAGAAATATTATTTTGACAAAATTTTCTATAGAAATAAAAGTTTGACAAAATTTTGTATAAAAATACAATTTTGACAAAATTTTCTATAGAAATAAAATTTTGACAACATTTTATATAGAAATAAAATTTTGACAAAATTTTCTATAGAAATAAATTGTGATAAAGTTTTTATAAAAATAAATTTCTAAATAGGGATAAAATTGAAAAAAAAAATCTATAGAAATAAAATTTTCTATTGAAATAAAATTTTGTCAAAATTTTCTATAGAAATAAAATTGTGATAAAGTTTTTTGTAAAAAAAAAAAATTCTATAGAACTAAAATTTTGACAAAATTTTCTATAGAAACAAAACTTTGACAAAATTTTCTATAGAAATAAAATTGTGATAAAGTTTTTATAAAAATAACATTTTACTAAAACTTTCCATAGAAATTAAACAAAAATCTATAGAAATAAAATTTTCTATTGAAATAAAATTTTGTTAAAATTTTCTATAGAAATAAAATTGTGATAAAGTTTTTTGTAAAAATAAAATTTTCTATACAACTAAAATGTTGACAAATTTTCTATAGAAATAAAATTGTGATAAAGTTTTTACAAAAATAAAATTTTCTATAGAACTAAAATTTTGACAAAGATTTCTATAGAAATAAAATTTTGACATAATATTCTATAGAAATATTATTTTGACAAAATTTTCTATAGAAATAAAAGTTTGACAAAATTTTGTATAAAAATAAAATTTTGACAAAATTTTCTATAGAAATAAAATTTTGACAACATTTTATATAGAAATAAAATTTTGACAAAATTTTCTATTGAAATAAAATTTTGACAAAACTTTCTATATAAATAAAATTGTGATAAAGTTTTTATAAAAATATGATTTTAATAACATTTTCTATAGAACTAAAAATTTTACAAAATTTTCTATAGAAATAACATTTTGACAAAATTTTCTATAGAAGACAATTTTGATAACGTTTTCTATTTCTAGAAATAAAATGTTGACATAATTTTCTATAGAAATTTAATTTTGACAAAATTTTTTACCGAAATAAATTTGTAACAAAATTTTCTATAGAAATAAAATTTTGACAAAATTGTCTGTAGCAATAAAATTTTGAAAAACTTCTTATAGCAATAAAATTTGACAAAATTTTCTATAGAATTAAATTTTGATGAAGTTCAATATTTAATTTTCGTTGTAGATCATAGTATTAAGGTCCCACGGTGAATAAGATCTACTTTTTTGTAGAAGTGCTAACTTACCCTTTTTGGCATAAGCTAAAATCGTAAAAACATTTAAAATTCTACTAATTTACAATCCATGGAATATTTATAGATTTTTTTAATGTGGTAGATTTTTGACAAAATTTTCTTTAAATTTTGGTAGATTTATTACGAGTGGAAAATGTGTCTGCAAGCCAAATCGGAGCGTCGCTTTTAGTGGGGCCTAAATATAATTATGGTCCGATATGGACCAATTTTAGCGTGCTCGTTAGAGGTCACATTTTAACACCACGCATCACATTTCAACCGGATCGGATGAAGTGAACGTGATTTCAACACACAGACGTGTGGACCAGAATATATAATTTATGTGGCCTGACACCAATATTTCGATTTGTTACAAAAGAAAAAGATAGTTTAATATATATGGTTAACATGTCATCCGTACATAAATTATTGAGTAAAACAAATATATATTATAATAATTTGAGTTTTAAAACGAATATCACCTATATCAAAAGTCCTTACCTCGACAATATACAAAAGAATTTGCAAATGTTTGTGAATGAAATTAAATTCATCAAATCTATGGTCTAATTTGTATCCAATTTCCCAAATACCCATTCACGTATACCCTTGTGATTGTCAACATGCAAATATGATTCTTTTTTGTGGGAAATATCATAAAGTGTAACACCCCCCCTGCGTATGAGTAATGTGTTTTGACCATTATAACTCATGCGCTGCGGTGAACCACTGGCCCCATCACGCCGCATTTCAAATTATGAAATAAAGTTGAAATGCATAAATTTTAAACTTTTCGAAATGGCACAATGAACGTGTATGAGTGTGTATGTGTAGCTGTTTGTGTTATTTTTTCATGTTGTTTTCCTTTCATAAGTGGAAGTGTATGATATTTTGCTACGGTTTTGTGCCTTCATATCAGTATCATCAGTATTGTTACTCTCACATGAATTTATTTCATAAATATTTGATACTCCACTTTGAGAGCGATGACAATTTGAAAATTAACAGACACAAAACAAAAAAAAAAGCAAAAACAAACCCCACACAGTTGCTACTTTGGAGATATGACAAAGAGCAGAGCTTAATTTTTGTTTTATTACAAATGTTAAAAACACAATATTAAATTTGACATGGTGATAAAATCAGTGAAATCAGGGGATTTCGTGGGCCTTCACAAAATAGAACAATGGATTTTGAAACCCTTCGGTGGATTTTAACAAAAGTACTTTTTCAAGAATATCGATTCAAATGATATGGATCTCGAAGATACATGTAAACTTTCCACATACGAATATTTAAGAACCATTTTTGTTTGAATTCTGCTTTAAATTTTATGTTCAAAAGTAACAAAAATCTGAAATAACATCAAACCAAAGACTCGGTTTTGATTTTTTGGAATTGCCCTCATTTGGCATGAACTATAGCCTTCAGTCGGCCGCCAAAGCCTTCACATACCGTATTATTTTTATAGCCAACTTTACTCTCCAAAACGTCTCAGGCGCAAAAGTCCAACGAATTTGAATCCGGTGGCCACTGTGCTATAGGAATGAAGAGAAGAACCTATTTTTATAACCGTTCTGTTGGAAGCTCTTTGTCTGCCGAAACTTCAGTACTTTCTTTAGGAAGATTCCCGATAGTATTCGACATTTATTTTAATCACAGGGTCGACGAATAAGAGCAACCATCGACAAAGACGTTTTTCATATAAAAATTTTAATTTTTTAAGACTTCGGCATTTTCGTGTTTTGGGGATGATCGCAAAGCAACGGCTTTTTCGCTCTAAAACTTATATGAGCAAAACAAATTTGTTATATAACAATTTAGTTTTTTCAGGATTTACACCGATTTTCGGTTTTGTTTTGGTGAGGTTACGAACTAAAGTCCTTTTCGCTTTAGGTCGCTTAGTTTAGAAGATATAAGCCAAAGAAGTTTTCCATATAAGAATTTAATTTTTTTAGGATTTAGATGAAAATTTCGATATTTTGGTGGTGATCACGAATTAACAATTTTTCGATCTAGGACGCTTAGTTTATCAGATTTAGTTTAGCAGATATGATTAATAGAAATATTTCCAAAAAATTTAGATTTTATCAGAATTTGGATGGAATTTTCGAATTTTGTGGGTGATTATGAATAAATGTCTTTTCGCTCTGGGACGCTTATGTTAGGAGAGTAAATCCAAAGAAATTTTGCATATAAAAATTTTATTATTATTTTTTTTTTTTTGTAGGATTTGTTTGGAATTTTTGATTTTTTTTTTTTGGTGATCAACAATTAAACTTTTAGGACGATTAGTTTGATCAAGACAAGTTTTTCATATAAAATTTTCATTACTATCCCGATTTAAATGAAATATTCGATTTTGTGGGGACGATCGCTTTAGGACACTTAGTTTAGGAGATATGAGCAAAAGAAGTTTTTCATAAACAATTTAAAATTTTTTTCAGGATTTGTATGGAATATTCGAATTTTTGGGGGTGGTCGTGAATTAACGTCCTTTTCGCTCTAGGATGCTTAGTTCAGGAGATCAGGCTCACTTAGTCTATTCAATCCATTGTGATACCACAGTGGTGAACTTCTCTCTTATCACTGAGTGCTGCCGGATGCTGCCATGTTAAGTTCAAAGACAGTGGACCTCCTTTGAAGCTTTAAAACACTCAGAAATGTCACCAGCATTACTGAGGTGGGATAATCCAGAGCTGAAAAATGTTTGGTGTTCGGTCCAAGCAGGGGTAGAACCCACGACCTTGTGTATGCAAGGCGGGTATGCTAACCATTGCACTACGGTGGCACCAAAGTTCAGGAGATAAGAGCAAATTAAATTTTTCCTACAAAATTTTCAATATGGATGGAATTTCCGATTTTTGGGGGTGATTACGAATTAAACTCCTTTTTGCTCTGGGAAGGTTTGTCTGGCAAATCTATATTCCTTCCCTGAAAATTTAAAATAAATCAGAAAACTTAAGCCCAATTTTCAAAAAATTGGGCAAGGGGGAGGCATCCTCCAAATCCAAATATCAAAAAAAAAAAAAAAAAAAAACAAGTATAAACGGCCGTAAGTTCGGCCAGGCCGAATCTTATGTACCCTCCACCATGGATTGCGTAGAAACTTCTACGAAAGACTGTCATCCCCAATCGAATTACTTGGGTTGTGGTATCTTAAATCGTTTCCTAAATTGTGAGTTAGGGCATACGTGGTATGTGGTACGTGGTGATATACATTAGACAAAAAAAGTATGTGTAGGTAAGTCTACAAATAATTACGAATCGATATGGACTTTTGCACGGTACGTAGGGAGCCAGAATTGAAATATGGGGGTCGCTTATATGGGGGCTATATACAATTATTGATATGGACCAATTTTTGTGTGATTGAGGATCGATTTATCTGAGGGCTATATATAACTATAGACCGATATGGACCTAGTTAGGCATGGTTGTTAACTGCCATATACTAGCACAATGTATCAAATTTCAACTGACTCGGATGAAATTTGCTCCTCCAAGAGGGTCCAAAACCAAATCTCGGGATCGGTTTATATGGGGGCTATATATGATTATGGACTGATATGGACCACTTTTGGCATGGTTGTTAAATATCATATACCACCACCACGTACAAAATTTCAACCAGATCGGATGAATTTTGCTTCTCCAAAAGGCACCGGAGGTCAAATCTGGGGATCGGTTTATATGGGTGCTATATGTAATTATGGACTGATATGAACCAATTCCACATACCAAATTTCAACCGAATCGGATGTATTTTGCTCTTCCAAGGGGCTCCGGAGGTCAAATCTGGGGATCGGTTTATATGGGGGCTATATATAATTATGGACCGATTTCGACCAATTTTTGCATGGTAGTTTGAGGCCGTATATTAACACCACGTACTAAATTTCAACTGAATCAGATGAATTTTGGTCTTCCAAGAGACTCCGGAAGACAAATCTGGTGATCGGTTTATATGGGAGCTATATATAATTATGGACCTATGTAGACCAATTTTTGCATGGTTGTTAGAGAGCATATACTAATACATGTACCAAATTTCAGCCGGATCGGATGAAATTTGCTTCTCTTAGAGGTCTCGCAAGCCAAATCGGGGGATGGGTTTATATAGGGGCTATATATAATTGTGGACCGATGTGGACCAATTTTTGAATTGGATCGGATGAAATTTGCTTCTCTTAGAGGCCTTGCAAGCCAAATCGGGAGATCGGTTTATATGGGGGCTATATATAATTATGGACCGATGTGGACCAATTTTTGTATGGTTGTTAGAGACCATATACTAACACCATGTACCAAATTTCAGCCAGATCGGATGAAATTTGCTTCTCTTAGAGGCCTCGCAAGCCAAATTTGGGGGTCCGTTTATATGGGGGTTATACGTAAAAGTGGACCGATATGACCCATTTGCAATACCATCCGACCTACATCAATAACAACTACTTGTGCCAAGTTTCAAGTCGATAGCTTGTTTCGTTCGGAAGTTAGCGTGATTTCAACAAAGGGACGCACGGACGGACGGACATGCTCAGATCGACTCAGAATTTCACCACGACCCAGAATATATATACTTTATGGGGTCTTAGAGCAATATTTCGATGTGTTACAAACGGAATGACAAAGTTAATATACCCCCCATCCTATGGTGGACCATGTACTCCATGTACCCCATATTAACTTTATAGCATCGCACTACGTCCTCTGTAAATTTTATGTAAATTGGAGAAGTTTAGTTTATTTCACTGTTCTTAAAAAACCGCGTTAAGGGGAGGTCTGCCATCCCGTCCATATATCGAAAAATAAAGTAGTGGATTTTGGTCTAGAAGCCACCAGGAACCTCCTCTGAATATCTCAAACAAATCCGAAAACTTAAGTTCAATTTTCAAAAGATCGGTCACGGGGAAGGTTCCCCGTCCCCTACAAGATAGGAAAAAATTAGGTATCCTTTTTTTACAAAATTTCTTAGAATTTCTTGCTGATCGAGTATATATTTTTATTGATCAAAATCGATATTGCAAACGGAATGGCAAAGACAATAATCATTCTCCAATGATTGTGAATATAAATAACAGCTTTATTAGGTAGTCACTCATAACGTCTATAATTCAAGTCATTGCATTTAAGACATTCAAAAATTTTAAAAGATCGGAATTTTGAAAAAGAAAACTGTAACAAAAAAAAAAAAATAAAAAAGTGACGTGTAAACAACCCACAGCCTAAAAATAAACGGAAACACTCTCTTAGATCTCCCTGCTGGATAATGGCGGCATACCAGAGGGTGGCTATTATGTGAAAATGAATCTCATATATATGTGTTTGTGTTTTTCGCAACATTTGTTTAATGGATCCATAATTTCATTGAAATATATGTTTGTTTGAAATGAAAATATACATTTTAATGAGCTACAAAGCAAAGAACATACAAAGCTTTAGTTAAGCGGAAGAGGTAGCCCAGAGGGCGGTTGGTTGGATTGCTCTACAGGCTACATGAACCAACATGACATATTTTGTTATAATTTGCATATCAATGGGATATTTGAAAGGAGAGATAAGTAATACTCTCTAGGTTCTTAAAATAACACCAACTAAAGTAGGAAAAAAGCAACATACATAACAGAATATAAATTAGCATTTTAACATTAACTTTAGCTTAAACATTTTTACATACGACAAAAAGTTTGGCCTAGCCGAGCCTTATGTTCACTCCACCATGGATTGCGTTTAAATTTATATTAACCCATTAACGCCCAAAATGAAACTGCGGGACAAAAATTGATTTTATTGGTTTTTATTAACTCAGTAACGAGTAAATAAAAAGATTTAAATAAAAAATCTGACACTTTTTAGAAAGAAAGGTGTCTCCGTGTGGGGACATTGGGCAGATTAAGTATGAAATTCTCCGAAAATCCCCATTACCTGGTAGTACAATTTTAAACTTTTTATACCCTCCACCATAGGTTGGGGGGGATATTAACTTTGTCATTCCGTTTGTAACACATCGAAATATTGCTCTAAGACCCCATAAAGTATATATATTCTGAGTCGTGGTGAAATTTTGAGTCAATCTAAACATGTCCGTCCGTCTGTCCGTCTGTTGAAATCACGAACTTCCGAACGAAACAAGCTATCGACTTGAAACTTGGCACAAGTAGTTGTTATTGATGTAGGTCGGATGGTATTGCAAATGGGCCATATCGGTCCACTTTTACGTATAGCCCCCATATAAACGGACCCCCAAATTTGGCTTGCGAGGCCTCTAAGAGAAGCAAATTTCATCCGATCCGGCTGAAATTTGGTACATGGTATAAGTATATGGTCTCTAACAACCATGCAAAAATTGGTCCACATCGGTCCATAATTATATATAGCCCCCATATAAACCGATCCCCCGATTTGGCTTGCGAGGCCTCTAAGAGAGGCAAATTTCATCCGATCCGGCTGAAATTTGGTACATGGTGTTGGTATATGGTCTCTAACAACCATGCAAAAATTGGTCAACATCGGTCCATAATTATATATAGCCCCATATAAACCGATCCCCCGATTTGGCTTGCGAGGCCTCTTACAGAAGCAAATTTCCTTCGATCCGGCTGAAATTTGGTACATGGTGTTAATATATATGCAAAAATTGGTCCACATCGGTCTATAATTATATATAGCCCCCATATAAACCGATTACCAGATTTGAACTCCGGAGCCTCTTGGAAGACCAAAATTCATCCGTTTCAGTTGAAATTTGGTACGTGGTGTTAATATATGGCCTCAAACTCCCATGCAAAAATTGGTCGGTATCGGTCCATAATTATTTATAGGCCCCATATAAACCGATCCCCAGATTTGACCTCCAGAGCCCCTTGGAAGAGCAAAATTCTTCCCATTCGGTTGAAATTTGGTACGTGATGTTAGTATATGGTATCCAACAATCATGCAGGGATTGGTTCCTATCAGCCCATAATTGTATATAGCTCCCATATAAACCGATCCCCAGATTTGAACTCCGGTGCCTTTTGGAGAAGCAAAATTCATCCGATCTGCTTGAAATTTGTTACGTGGTGATCGTATATGATATTTACCAACCATGCCAAAAGTGGTCCATATCAGTCCATAATCATATATGGCCCCATATAAACCGATCCCGAGATTTGGTTTTGCAGCCTCTTGGAGGAGCAAATTTCATCCGAGTGAGTTGAAATTTGGTACATTGTGCTAGTATATGGGCGTTAACAATCATGCCTATATCCCTCAGATAAATCGATTTATCAAGTTCATAATAGTATATAGCCCCCATATAAGCGACCCCCATATTTTAATTCTGGCTCTCTACGTACCGTGCAAAAAGTCCATATCGATTCGTAATTATTTGTAGACTTAACTATACCCAACTTTTTTGTCTAATATATACCACGTATGGACTAACTCACAATTTAGAAAACGACGTTAAGAAGTTTTAAGATACCACAACCCAAGTAATTCGATTGTGGATGACAGTCTTTCGTAGAAGTTTCTACGCAATCCATGGTGGAGGGTACATAAGATTCGGCCTGGCCGAACTTACGGCCGTATATACTTGTTATTAAAATAAACTTAACAGTTTTATCTACATACAATCGAGATATTATATGCGAAGAATTTTAGATTTTAGATCACTATGTACACACTATTGAGAGTATTTTAAAAAAGATATCCGAATATTAACAAGAATATAAGGCTCTGTATATGGCACTTGTTTATCAAATGGACCAAGTGTCTTTGTTTATTGATCGGATGCAGTATAAAGCTGCCATAAGTGTATTTAAAATTACAAAAATAGCGGGTAACTCATAGTTGTTCGACTTCAAACAGGTGTCATATGGAGACAGAGGGCGGTAATGGTTTAAAGGCAAGCTACCTTGAATTTTACAGCAAAAAATTTTGCCAAAAATGTAAAGAAAATATGCACTTCGGATACGGAATTGGAATTGTTATAGTGTGACTTGTTATAGTTTATCCGCTTCATTAATTTCGTATTAGTTCCAATTTACACACTTATATGACAACTGATGACCATAGTTTCACTTCGATTTACGTGAAATTTTGCACATGGAATAGAAATAACGTTGTAACTGTGCATACTAAAGTTGGTTGAAATCGGTTCAGACGAAGATATAGCTTTTATACACCCAGAGAAGGAAGAAGATCACCCCACACATGTCTTAAGAGCAAAATGATTTTGCGACAGTCACAAATCTTAAAAAGTTTGATAAAGATCATATCTGGCAATCCACACCAATACTCAAAGTTAGTATATCTCTATACTAGTAGTGAAGAATATACAAATACATATTTGCTAGTATATGATATAGACAATATAAAAAAATTTTCTTTTTTCGCAAACAAGTTCCCTTTTACAGATTGTGTCCAAATGATGAATACAAAACAGAATTAACTACAAGTATTAAATTATTTTAATACGCTGACAGCTTTGATGAGATAAGCTTTGTGTTTGTTTTTATACCCACAACCATAGAATGGTGATGGGGGTATAATAAGTTTGTCATTCCATGTGTAACACATCGAAATATCGATTTCCGACTATATAAAGTATATATATTCTTGATCAGGGAGAAATTCTAAGACGATATAAGCATGTCCGTCTGTCTGTTGTAATCACGCTACAGCTTTCAATAATGGCTCTATCGTCCTGATGGGCTGTATCGGTCCAAGTTTTGATATATTTGACATATAAACCGATTTCCCGATTTGGGGTCTTATAAAAACCGTAGTTTTTATCCAATTTGCCTGAAATTGAAAACCTAGAGGTACTTGAGGACCATAAAACGGTGTGCCGAAAATGGTTGCCATCGGTATATGTTTTGGTATAGCCCCCATATAGACCGATTTCCTTATTTCGTTTCTTGGTCGTCTAGAAACTGTATTTTCTATCCGATTTGCCTGAAATTGAAAATCTAGAGGTATTTTAGGACCATAAAGAGGTATGTCGAAAAAGGTCCGTATCGATCCATGGGTTGGTATAGCCCCCATATAGACCGATTTCTTTATTTTGTTTCTTGGGCATCTAGAAACTGTACTCTCTATCCGATTTGCCTGAAATTGAAAATTTAGAGGTATTTTAGGACCATAAAGAGGTGTGCCGAAAATGGTCCGTATCGATCCATGGGTTGGTATATCCTCCATATAGACCGATCTCCCGATTTTTATTCTTGGGTTTCTATAAACTATATTTATTACCCGATTTGCCTGAAATTGGAAATCTAGAGGTATTTTGAGACCCCAAATATGTGTGCCGAAATTAAGGTGAATCAGTCCATTTTTATACCCACCACCATAGGATGGGGGGTATATTAACTTTGTCATTCCGTTTGTAACACATCGAAATATTGCTCTAAGACCCCATAAAGTATATATATTCTGGGTCGTGGTGAAATTCTGAGTCGATCTGAGCATGTCCGTCCGTCCGTCTGTTGAAATCACGCTAACTTCCGAACGAAACAAGCTATCGACTTGAAACTTGGCACAAGTAGTTGCTATTGATGTAGGTCGGATGGTATTGCAAATGGACCATATCGGTCCACTTTTACGTATAGCCCCCATATAAACGGACCTCAATATTTGGCTTGCGAGGCCTCTAAGAGAAGCAAATTTCATCCGATCCGGCTGAAATTTGGTACATGGTGTTAGTATATGGTCTCTAACAACCATGCAAAAATTGGTCCACATCGGTCTATAATTATATATAGCCCCCATATAAACCGATCCCCCGATTTGGCTTGCGAGGCCTCTAAGAGAAGTAAATTTCATCCGATCCGGCTGAAATTTGGTACATGGTGTTAGTATATGGTCTCTAACAACCATGCAAAAATTGGTCCACATCGGTCTATAATTATATATAGCCCCCATATAAACCGATCCCCCGATTTGGCTTGCGACGCCCCTAAGAGAAGCAAATTTCATCCGATCCGGCTGAAATTTGGTACATGGTGTCAGTATATGGTCTCTAACAACCATGTAAAAATTGGTCCCCATCGGTCAATAATTATATATAGCCCCCATATAAACCGATCCCCCGATTTGGCTTGCGAGGCCTCTAAGAGAAGCAAATTTCATCCGATCTGGCTGAAATTTGGTACATGGTGTTAATATATGGTCTCTAACAACCATGCAAAAATTGGTCGACATCGGTCCATAATTATATATAGCCCCCATATAAACCGATCCCCCGGTTTGGCTTGCGAGGCTCTAAGAGAAGCAAATTTCATCTGATCCGGCTGAAATTTGGTACATGGTGTTAGTATATGGTCTCTAACAACCATGCAAAAATTGGTCCACATCGGTCCATAATTATATATAGCCTCCATATGAACCGATCCCCCGATTTGGCTTGCGAGGCCTCTAAGAGAAGCAAATTTCACTTAACTATACATAACTTTTTTGTCTAATATATACCATGTATGGACTAAATCACAATTTAGAAAACGATGTTAAGAAGTTTTAAGATACCTGTTTAGCGCTCAATCTAATTCCTATTTTTTGCCTTTCAAATGAGAAGACGATATATAAAAATTCGGTTCAATATTTACAAATTTTTATTGAATAAATTACTTAAAATTATTCACTTATAATTGTTAGAAAATTCATTATTCATTATTAACAATAACAATTCAAAGTGCAATAATTCATTGTGATAAAAAATTCAATGTGCAATATAAAAGAACTTGTGCAATATTAGATATAGTCGTAGATTTAGGTTAAACTTGTGCAATATTAGAAATAATCGTAGGTTTAGGTTCAATTCAAAATAGATTTAGATTAATTAGTTTTAGATTAGATTATTTATGTGTCTTTGGTTGTGTCCAGCACTTTCACTTCGTTGTTGTAGGTGTCCATCACTTTCGTTTATGTTTGTTGGGTCACTTTGTATAAACGTCTTCCTAGAAAATCTTTGTTTTATTTCTGTTGTTTGTTCACTAAATGTTTATTGTAAAAAATATATAAATTCATAACACAAGGGCACTTCACGATATTTTACTTGACGGGGGGAGCAGAACGTGGGAAAACGATTTTAGTTGGACGACGCGCGAGATTCAACTAACTTCATTTGATCATTTGTCATTGTTTGGAATCTTCCCATTAAACGGAGTTTTTCCAATCATTATTCCAAACATTCCAAATAAACAAATGAAGGACAAAAGGAAATTTCGAGAAATGAAGTTGTCCGCCATGTACAGTGGAACCCACACGTATGAATCCACAGTGGAACCCATATGTGTGAATCCCCTGTTCAAATGAACTTTGAACATTCTGCCCCCCCCAGTGACCAAGTGCTGCTCTTACCTTACTCTCGGAGTGTCACCGTGTTTGTGGGTCCTGCAAATATGTATCCCAAAAGTGTTTTTTGGGCGTACACTTCCCCAAGGTCTGTGAGGGATATGTCCCGCCGCCTGAGATACGCAAACACGTCTCCACCAATTTCCAAATCTATTGGATCATTTGATCGAATATCCCGGTCAGCCATTGGATGTGGAAAGCCTACACTTGGGTCCTCTAAGATCGCCTCCGAATATACTCGCCGGGGTAAATCCCTAGTCACGACAGCATCCACCTTGAATATCGTCTGCTGACTAGGGTGTCTAGATTGCAGAGCGATCCTCACCAGCCGATGTTCCCCCTTTCGAATTATGGGAAATCCAAATCTTGTCACCACTGAATACGCTATGCGGGAGATTGGGGCGGATTGGCACAACAAAACCCGAACTTCACGCCAACGCTCACAGTCAGTATCTGCCACCTTCACCACCGCCGTCGGTAAAAATACATTAGAACGGTGATACGGCAGTTCGACTTCGGGCATCATTTCCTCGGCATTGCCTTGGATCAGCGGTATTTGTGGCGAAGGTACTCCCAAGACAGGTTCAAGTTGTGGAGCACCATGAAGCAGGGTATGGTGCCTGATCCTGCACTCTCGGCATCCCGTCACAACTGGGCAATCAGGTGCCAGGTGGCTCCTGGCCAAGCAATTTCTGCAATATCCCCTCCTTTCCACAGCTTCATACCGTTGGAAAGGGGTATATTGCAGGAATCGCTGGCATAACCGCAGCGCATGATCTTCCTGACACAACCCACAGGAAAATTGCCAGTTTGGATGGCGACGCCGAGAGGCAGATCTACTGGGTCTTAACGGGTTTGCTCGTCGCTGAATCCGCAGTGTGGGTCTTGAGTCACGTACTGGTGAGGGGTCGGGTTGTGGTAGATAAGCAGCCATTTTCTGAAAGTGAAATCTCGTGAGTACCGTATTTTTGATATAAACATGTAATGGGCTATTGATTGTTCGAAAACAACTTAATAATTTTAACTATGGGTCTAGTAATTACACCGTTGACGGTCCTCACGTCTACAACCCGGACATTCTGATCGGATCCCAAATAAGTCTTTTCTATACGACCCAACTTCCACTCACTAGGAGCTACTTTTTCATCTTTAATAACTACTAGATCGTTTTCCTGAAGGTTAACAGACGGTCGTTTCCATTTATAGCGACGGTGAAGTTCATTCAAATATTCAGACTTCCATCTAATACAAAAGTTTTGAGAAATAATGCGAAGTCTCTTCCAACGATTTACTAAATTTACGTCCTCACTTGACAAGTCAGGTTCTGCAGGAGTTAATAACGACGATCCTACCAAAAAATGTGCCGGGGTTAAAGGAGATAAATCATTTGGGTCTTCGCTTGCTGGACTTAGGGGTCGAGAATTGAGGTAAGCTTCAATTCTGGCCAATATTGTAGACAATTCTTCAAATGTGAAATGCATTTGAGGCATACATTTCTTTAAATGGGATTTAAAGGATTTTACACCAGCCTCCCATAACCCGCCCATATGTGGAGCCCCGGGAGGTATGAAGCTCCACTCTAAATTCTGATGGAAGTTATCGTGAGTGACACGATCTTTGAGCGACTTCATGAATTCTAACCTATCCTTTTTGACGAGCTCCGCTGCTCCTACAAAGTTAGTCCCGTTATCAGAGAAAATTTTCGAAGGGCAACCGCGTCTGCCTATAAATCTGGCCAAAGCCGCCATAAACGATTGGGTCGACATATCACTAGTGGCCTCAAGATGAATGGCCTTTGTTGAAAAACATACGAATATGCAAACATAACCTTTAGTAATGAGGCAAGCTCGCCCAGTGAAATTTTTGATGCTAAATGGGCCTGTGAAGTCTACTCCGGTATGGGTAAAGGGTCTTGTCAAAGTTGTGCGTTCGGGAGGCAACGAAGCCATTATTTGATTTTGTGTCTGGTGTCGATGCACGATGCATGATCGACAGTTGTGTATTATCTTTTTAACTAAGGGTTTTAATCGAAATATCCAAAATTCCGCCCGTATAACTCGGGTCATGAGCTGGTTCCCTCCGTGCAAGGTAACTTTATGAACAAATTCAACATACAAATGTGAGAAGCGAGATTCATGAGGTAAAAGAATTGGGTGTCGTTCGTTATAGCTAAGAGCTGGTGACTGATCGAGGCGTCCATTAGACCTAATTATACCCTTGGAATCAATGAATGGGTTCAACGGTAGGAGATGACTGTTACTTGATATACGTTTCTTTTGAGAGAGGGCCATGTATTCTTCCCGAAAGTAATTCTTTTGTGTACAAACTATAAGACGAGTCTTAATATCTTGTATTTCATTACTAGTGATTTCAAGGGATGATATACGGTATTGAGTTCGATTTGCACCCGTGTTTCGCCAAAAACGAAGAACATATGCCAAAACTCTGTATGCGCGAGAAAGTGACGAAAACCGCAGTAAGGGGTCTTCTACAGTTGTCGTTGTTAGAACTTTAATTGGTTTGGCCTCTAAAGTTGTGTCGTTGTTAACTTCTTTATGTGGCCAACGGTCTTTGGGCAATTTGAGCCACTGGGGTCCCGTCCACCACAACTCGTGATTTTGTAGTTCATTTGGAGTACAACCGCGACTTGCAACATCAGCTGGATTGTTTTCTGAATCAACATGATTCCAATTTTCGTTACCTACATATTCAAGTATGTCAGAAACTCTGTTGCCTACAAAGGTACTCCATGAGCAAGGTGGTTTTTTAAGCCAAGCAAGAACGATTGTTGAGTCTGTCCAGAAGTAAATTTTAAAATTTGTAATTTGCATGCTAGGGACTACGGCATTAGACAACTTTGCTAACATTACTGCCCCACATAATTCCAATCGCGGTAAAGATATTTTCTTAATTGGGGCTACACGAGTCTTGGCCGCTAATAACGAAGTGTATATTTTATCTTTATGTTCAATCCTGATATAAAGTGCCGCAGCATATGCGCTTTCTGAGGCGTCGCAGAACCCATGTATCTCGACCTTACTGGAGGGAGAAAATTGTATCCATCTAGGTATGGAAATTGTGTCTATGCATGGTGTATTCTTTACAAAACTCTTCCAGTTCATTCGGGTCATGGGTTTCAACGGGTCATCCCAACCTATCTGATCTAACCAAATTTGTTGCATAACTAATTTCGCAACTACTATAACTGGGGCCAACCAACCACAGGGATCAAAGAATCGTGCTATTGTAGAGAGTACATCGCGTTTGGTACACAATTCATTTTCTGTGACAATTGGAGCTTTAAATGTGAAATTGTCCCCTTTTACGTTCCAACGTATACCTAATGTTTTTGTTGAAGAATCCTCTGAGAGATCTAGCCAATTTATTGGTAAAAGAATATCAGGGTCTAAATCTTTTAGCAGAAATGGGTCATTTGAGGTCCACTTTCTAAGTTCAAACCCGGCTGAAGTTAATGCTGTGATCAACTCATTTCGAGAAACAATTGCATCCTCTCGAGTGTGAGCTCCAGCTAGCACGTCATCAACGTATAAGTTTTCCCTAATGATTTTCGCCCCTAAGGGATATTTATTTTTTACATCTTCAGCCAGTTGTAGTAGGGTACGAATTGCTAAGAACGGCGCGCAATTAATTCCGAATGTTACTGTCAATAGCTCAAAATCTTCCACTGGTTGTTCTGGAGATTTTCTAAAAAGAATTCTTTGAAAAGGGGCTTGATTTGGATCAATCATTATTTGACGGTACATTTTTGTAATGTCCGCGTTAAACACGTATTTAAAAAATCTCCATTTCAAAATTTGCAAAACTAAATCTTGCTGAAGGACGGGTCCAGTGTGGAGAATATCATTTAAACTTTTCTTATTGGAAGTGGGACTCGACGCGTTAAAAACCACACGAAGTTTTGTGGTCACTCTGTCTGGTTTTATAACCGCATGATGCGGTAAGTAATAATGTGGAGTTTTTGTGATTTCATGGGTCTGCACTTTTCGCATATGCCCTAACTCCAAATATTCTAAAATTGCTGAGTCATATTGTTTTTTAACTTCAGGGTCCTTTAATAATTTCTTTTCCATGCGATTAAATTGCGCCATGGCAATATTTCTTGAATTTCCAAGTTCTGTACAAGATTTGAATGGCAGTGTTACGATGTACCGCCCTTCGCCATTTCGACGAGTTGTATTTTTGAAGTTTTCTTCACAAAAGTGGTCTTCACTTGACCTCAAAATCTTTTTTGGGGTTTCCTCCACCTCCCAAAAACGTGTGATTATTTTTTCAATTGAAGTTGCGCTATAAAGTGTAATCTGATTTTTGTGATGCATATCTTGTACGATGGGTCCACCAATTACCCATCCGAAAACAGTGCTCTGTGCTATCATCGAGTCTATTGATTTCATAGGTACCCCCGTTGAATATATGAATGGTCCAATGTCCAAGCCAATTAGCATATCAACCGATCGACTTTCAAAGAATCGAGGGTCTGCTAAATCTAAATTCCGAATGTCCTCAAATTGACATGATTGCAAATTACGTGTCGGTAAGCTTGAGGGTAGATTTTTCAAGACGGGCGCCCATACTTCTAAATTAAACGTAGGGTCAACACGTGAACAAAGTTTGAACACACAAGCTTTGGTAGAAGTTTCCGAAATGGTTTCGCTTAAACCGGTTACATGTACTAAGTTCTTTACTGTAGGTAATTGTAATTTATTTTTTATTTTTTCAGAAATAAAAGTTGATTGTGATCCAGGGTCAATGATAGCCCTGACATCATATCTCTGTCCCTTCGACTTGATTTGTACCATAGCAGTGAACAAAAGCGTTTCTCGAGGCTGCGAATTGGGAATATTTTCTTGAAGTGTCAGTGTCGTTATACTAGGAGTCTCAATACTAGGTGTGGACTGTATATTAGGTGATGATGAATGCGCTAGGGTGGTTAGAGCAGCCGCACTGGTACTAGGTCGCACGTACTCTCTAACCGTCTCGACTAGATTGGTAGGAACAGTAGCACTTGCGCTAGGTTGTACTTCCTGTCTACCGGTATGAACTAATGTGGTGAGAGCTGCAGCACTTGTACTAGGTTGTGCTGCGTCTCGGATGCTATGGGTCTTTGTAGGGTTATGGGTCTCGTTACCCTTATGTAACAAACTATGGTGTCTTTGATTACATTCCCTACAACTATAACGACTTTTACATTCCCGAACTCCATGATCAGCAAAGAGACAGTTGTAACAAAGATGATTAACTTTTACTATATGGATACGATCGTTTGGAGTTTTTTCTAGAAATTGCGGACAATCCCGCAAATAATGTTTCGCTTTACAAATTACACAAATTATTTGGCTTGTTTTCTGATTTGATGTTTTGTTAGATTGTGAATTGTAGTTGAGTTTAGGATTAGTCCCCTTAGGTTTTTGAAAGACATTAGTCTGGAAACTATTTACCCGTCTATCCCTTTTTTCAAAATCAGATCTAGGCTGATTGGGCTTTACAAATTGGGGTTTTATGTTTCCTACAGACTCCAACGTTTTAAACTTATGAGTTAAAAATTCGTTCAAGTTATTCCAAGTAGGAAGAATGGAACAATCTTCAAGGTTGCTCTCAAATTCTTGCAAAAATGTTCTAGGAAGTTTAGTTGACACTATATAAACTAGTATTGGGTCCCACTCCCCCGTTTTTACCTGTAGGGCCTCTAATGTTTGAGTGCAACTAGTGACAGTTCTCTGTAATTTTTGAACTGATGATGCGACGTCAATCGAAACAGTAGGCAAATTAAAAAGTGTCTTGAGCTGTTCATTTACTTGCATGCGTTTGTTTTCATACCGATTTACTAAATTTCTCCACGCAATGTCAAACCCCTCGTTGGTTAAAGGCACATTACTTATTACTTCACGAGCTTCTCCCGCTGTCTTTTGGGTCAAATGAAATAGTTTTTCTACTTTGCTCAATTTGGAATTATTTATATAAATAGCGGAGAATAAATCTCTAAAGGTGGGCCATTCGCGATACCCTCCTTTAAATACATCTGCTTCGCAAGGGGGTAAGCGTAATGTAGGGGTCATATCATCATCTAAAGAATTGCGTTTCTTTATTTCTGCATCTCGGGTCAATTGCTCTTCTTTCTGTTTTTCCGTGCGATCAATTATTTCAACATTCAGCACACTAAGACATTTTTTATAACAGTCGAGAGCATCTTTATAACGATCACGTAACTTATTTTTGTCGATTGGTGTTTCGCTTTCTGTAGGAACTCTATCTCGACATTCGAGATAAGAGCGCTTTACATTATCCCACAAAGAATCGAGTTCAACCCGGGAAGTTTGTAAAGAGTGAAGATCTTCACTGACAGCCTTAATAGAACAAATGCTCTCAATGTCAATTAGATCATTCACGCAATTAGCAAATCGTTCTGCTAGGATTTTCGCCATTATAATTCGTTCTTAAATAACCTTTGATCCAGTCAAATGTTCCAAGTCAAATTATTATCCCACTACTAGAAAGAAAGAAGTTCGTATTTCAGAAAAGAAGAGTTTTCTGCAACAACTATTTCCTTTCAAAACCTAGCCAAATTTGTTCCCAGGGTCAAGTATTCAAAAAATGTTTGGGTCACAAACACGAAACCAACGAGATTTATGAAACGAGAAAAAAGAATGTGTAAAAAAATTTCAATTCCAGATATACAGATATTTTCCCAGCGAAATAATCCAATTCGGACAGATTGGCTAACAAACGCTTAAGTATTTTTAGGTATCGGGTCACCAAGATAACAACAATGTGCACAAATTAGTTTTTCATCCAACTTGTAGTTGGGTCACAGAAAAAATGTAATTTCGATAAGCTTCGACCAGCAATAATATGTTTTCACAACAACAATAATATAAAATACGAGTAAAGACTGATTTACGACAATTATATAAAAAAACTCATTCTCGTTTAAATTTATATTTAGTTAGTTTATCAAAAAAAATTAAATTTATTATAAAAAGTGTAAAATTGACAGTTAATTTTCGATAATTATTTTCAAAATATCGATTTAAACGTATATCATGAATTTCAAAGTGCAATCAAAATTTTATTTTATATTTTGCTTTCCAAAAAAATTGTGCTGAGACCGATAAACTTTAAACCTTTACTTTTCCTTAAATTTTGAAAACAATTGAACGGTAAAAAAAATTTTTTGAATTATTATGAAATTTAAATCGTAATATCTTTTTGTTTAACTTTTACTTTTTTTTTTTGACAGATAATTAATATTTTTTTTTTTTTTTTTTTTTTTTGTTTAACTTTATGAATTTCTTTTTCACCGAAAAAGAACTAGAATTTTTCCAAATATCAATTCCCAGAATTCCCACAAATCACATTAGACAATCAGAAAATAATCACTTTAATTTTTCAATAAATTGTTTTCAATTCCAAAGTAAATCCTTGTTTTCAAAGAATGGGTTAGATTCGTTAAATTTTCCCAGAAGAAAAATTCGGGTCACTTCCCTTAAACCCAACCACAACGATGAAAATCCCCCGGGTCAATTCGACAAATCGTATTTTTTAATTGGGTCAAAAAGAATTGTTTATAAATTCCCACCACGACAAAAAAACCCCGGGTCAATTAAGGGTCAGAATTTGATATTGAGTCAAAGCTAGATTTATAAGCGAAAACAAAATTTTAAAATTATATATAAAGAAATAATAAAATAGAAATTTAATCAATTTTTTTTTTTTTTTTTTTTTTTTTTTTATAGATATTTGTAACTAAATGACGAAAAATTATTTTTATTTTTCAAATTTTCGCAGAAATCAAATTTATAAATTACAACCGAATTAGTATATGATGAAAATCGCAGTTAAATTTATAAAAAAAATAAAAAATTGAACCGCAAATAAAAAAAAAAATTGTTTTTAGTTTTAAATTTTTTTTTGAAATATTAAATTAAATTTTTAAATTTAAAATATTAAAACGGAAAGGGTTCAATGTTAATTTTATTATTTTTCAAAAAAAAATTTTTTTGATTAAAAAATTATGAAACAAATTTTTAAAATTTTCACGAAGATGAAAAGTTTTATAAAAAAAATGTACACCGAAAATTTTAAAACCTTTCGCGAAAAATTAAATTTTATATTATTAAATTGTTTTCGAAAAATTGAATGGAAATAAATATTAAAAAAGAAGCTGTATTGGTACTCACTTTGCGATGTATTTTTTGTGGGTCTGGGATTGTTGTTGTTACCTGTTTGCGCCTTTTTGAGCGTCGTTTGTGTTGTTGTTGATTTAAATTTTATTGCTGGCTTTGGGTCGATTGGATTTTTTTTTTTTGTCTTTTGAATTTTGCTTTAGCTTTAGTTTTTTATTGTACGTTGGAAATTGACCGTTATTGCGGTAATTTTTAAAGTCCAAGGTTCAAACGTACAGTTTTTCCAAAAGTTTATTGTTGTTAATAATTATCCGACCGTACCGAAATAATTTGGGTTTTGAAAAATGCACAATTAATAAAAATTTTTTATTTTAGTGTCGAAAAATTTATCGTTAAACTTGGGTTTGATATGAAATTTTTACAAAAAAAATCAAATTGATTAAAAGATATGAAAACGCGAACTAAATTTTTTTTTTTTCAAATTATTATAATTCTTTCCAAGTTGCACGGTAAATTTTTTGACGGTGTCACAATTTGCTATTAACAAATTTTTCTTTTTTCACTGTCACAAATTATTAACCAAAAACAATTTTAAACAAATTATTATTAGTATTTCACTTTTTTTGTCTCTGTGGCCCACTGTGCACATTCACACACACATTTTTTGTTTGATATCAAATTTTGATTTGATTTTTTAATTGTTCACAAAAAACCAACGACACTATAGTTTGTAAATTTTTAATTATTTTAATTTGTTTTATTTTGTTTGTTGCACCCTGTTGTTGTTATTGGTTCTAATTTGTTAGTGGTCGGCTTGTGTTTTATGTCAATTGTCACTGTCACTTGTTTGTATGTATATTCTCAATTGTTTCTTTTCCACCAATTTCTTGGAATATTATTTAATTGTTTTTTGTAATTTTTTCAATAAATACCACCACAAATTAAACAAATCAAAATATCAAACAAATTAACTTTTTGTCTATTATTTTTTCCACAATAACTTTTTATATCAACAAACACTTAAATATTGCAATTTAATGCATTTAGTATTGTTTGTATGTACGGTTGTATGTAACCCACCCTTATTTTGGATGGTTTACTTGTACACGTATGTCTGTCGCACTTGCACTTGTACTTTTTATTACACAAATGATCACTGCACATACATTTGTTATTGTTTTTCACTATTATTAAATTTTATAAATTTGAAATTTATTAAATGAAGGAAAAGACAAAAACAAACTCGGTCACAAATTGGGTCACTGGTATTAATTTCTTTTTTGAGATACGTTTTTTAACAATTTAAAAAACACACTTTTGATCCGGTTCGCAATGGACCAAATGTTTAGCGCTCAATCTAATTCCTATTTTTTGCCTTTCAAATGAGAAGACGATATATAAAAATTCGGTTCAATATTTACAAATTTTTATTGAATAAATTACTTAAAATTATTCACTTATAATTGTTAGAAAATTCATTATTCATTATTAACAATAACAATTCAAAGTGCAATAATTCATTGTGATAAAAAATTCAATGTGCAATATAAAAGAACTTGTGCAATATTAGATATAGTCGTAGATTTAGGTTAAACTTGTGCAATATTAGAAATAATCGTAGGTTTAGGTTCAATTCAAAATAGATTTAGATTAATTAGTTTTAGATTAGATTATTTATGTGTCTTTGGTTGTGTCCAGCACTTTCACTTCGTTGTTGTAGGTGTCCATCACTTTCGTTTATGTTTGTTGGGTCACTTTGTATAAACGTCTTCCTAGAAAATCTTTGTTTTATTTCTGTTGTTTGTTCACTAAATGTTTATTGTAAAAAATATATAAATTCATAACACAAGGGCACTTCACGATATTTTACTTGACGGGGGGAGCAGAACGTGGGAAAACGATTTTAGTTGGACGACGCGCGAGATTCAACTAACTTCATTTGATCATTTGTCATTGTTTGGAATCTTCCCATTAAACGGAGTTTTTCCAATCATTATTCCAAACATTCCAAATAAACAAATGAAGGACAAAAGGAAATTTCGAGAAATGAAGTTGTCCGCCATGTACAGTGGAACCCACACGTATGAATCCACAGTGGAACCCATATGTGTGAATCCCCTGTTCAAATGAACTTTGAACAATACCACAACCCAAATAGTTCGATTGTGGATGACAGTCTTTCGTAGAAGTTTCTACGCAATCCATGGTGGTGGGTACATAAGATTCGGCCTGGCCGAACTTGCGGCCGTATATACTTGTTTTTTTTTTTTTTTTGTATGACCCCCATATAAACCGATCTCTCGATTTTTCTCCTTGGGCGTCTAGAGTCTATATTTTCTAGCCGATTTGCTTGAAATTGAAAATCTAGAGGTATTTTGGGATCACAAATAGGTGGTGCTTATTGGTTCATATCTTGGTATAGTCCCCATATAGACCGATCTCCCGACTTTATTTCTTGGGCTTCTAGGATCCGTAGTTTTTATCCAATTTGCCGTAAATAGAAATCTAGACGTATCTTAGGACCATAAAGAGGTGGATCGAAAATGGTCCGTATCGGTCAATGTTTTGGTATAGCCCCTATATAGACTGATCTCCCGATTTTACTTCTTTGGCTTCTAGAATTCGTAGTTTTCACCCAATTCGTCTGAAAGTGGAATTCTAGAGGTATTTGAGGAACATCAAGAGGTGGTGAGTATTGGTCCATGTTTTGGTAAGGAACATTGAGAGGTGGTGAGTAGTGGTCCATGTTTTGGTATAGCCCCCATATAGATCTAACTCCCATATTTATTTCTAGGTTTTCTGGAATCCGGCTGACCACAAATAGGTCAGCCAAATATGGTGTGTGTCGACCCATGTTTTAGTATAGCCTCCACATAAACCGATCTTCCGATTTAACTCCTTGGGCTTCTAGAAACCGTAGTTTTTATCCGATTTGCTCGAAAATATAAATATACTGGTATTGTATCGCATTTAGTTTTCCCGGTCCATTTGGCATCGATACAGACCGATTTAACTTCTTGAGGGTACACCCAAAGAAAAAATATTTTCCTCCGGAATGAAATTTTAGGCAAACGAGATTCCCCTTTCGTATAAAGTATTTTCGTTTAGAGCAAACTAAAGGGTGATACGTTCAAAATTTGGTCAAGGGAAAACGCGTGTAAATCGGTGAAATCGTTTATTTAAAAAATCAAATTAAATTTCTTTTTCAAGTTCAATTAGTATAAAATTCAGGAAAAAGTATTCAGTTAGGCTTTCGCTTTTCCAAATCCGAATTGCCGGGCCTCACGCTTGACACCTGCCATCAGATTTTGTACAGCCACCTTGTCCACCTTCTTCGCCGCAGAAAGCCAGTTTGCTTTGAACTGCTGCTCGTCCTTAGCAGTTTTTTTGGTCTTCTTTAGGTTCCGCTTGACAATAGCCCAGTATTTCTCAATTGGGCGGAACTCTGGCGTGTTGGGAGGGTTCTTGTCCTTGGGAACCACCTGCAGGTTGTTGGCGGTGTACCACTCCATGGCCTTTTTACCATAATGGCAAGATGCCAAATCCGGCCAAAACAGTACGGAACAACCGTGTTTCTTCAGGAAAGGCAGCAGACGTTTATTCAAACACTCTTTCACTTAAATTTCTTGGTTGACAGTCCCGGAAGCTATGAAAATGCTGCTTTTCAAGCCACAGGTACAGATGGTTTGCCAAACCAGATATTTCTTTGCGAACTTTGACAGTTTTATGTGCTTGAAAATATCTGCTACCTTTCCCCTTCCTTTTGCCGTATAAAACTCCTGTCCCGAAAGCTGCTTGTAGTCGGCTTTGACGTAGGTTTCGTCGTCCATTACCACGCAGTCAAACTTCGTCAGCATCGTCCTGTACAGCCTCCGGAATCGCGCTTTGGCCGTCGTATTTTGTTTATCATCGCGATTTGGAGTCACTACCTTCTTGTAAGTCGATAGTCCGGCTCGTTTTTTGGCTCGATGCACGGTTGTAGACGATACACCCAGCTTATTTGCGGCATCTCGGAGAGAGAGGTTAGTGTTTCGCTTGAAACTACCGGCAACTCTCTTTGTCGTCTCAGCGGCTTCCGGTTTTCGATTTCCCCCCGATCCAGACTTCCTGGCTGTCGATAAACGTTCCCCAAACACTTTAATTACATTTGTAACACTTGATTTGGCAACTTTTAGCGATTTTGCCAGCTTTGCGTGCGAGTAGCTCGGATTTTCGCGATGCGCGAGCAAAATTTTGATACGCTGCTCTTCTTGCTTGGACGGCATTTTGACAACTGAAGAGTGAATTCCAAAATCAAAATAGGAGCAACTATCTATACACACACACCTTAAAAATGAGGGGTGTTCAGGTTTTTTAAATGCAAAATTGAAAGAAATACGTCAAGTTTATATTGACCAAATTTTGACCGTATCACCCTTTAATCCGAATTTTTGATAAGCGATTCAACGACTCTCTCTAAAATTTGTGTCAAAAGAAAACTTTGCTAAAATTTCGTTCCTCAGAAAAGAAAACACTTCTTTCAGGGTAAAGCAGGCGTACTGATCATGAAAATTGCTTGAAACTGAAAGTAAAATTTCCAGATTTTACTCATCGTATTCATTTAAATAATGGCGGAAAAAATCTACAGATTTAAGATATCAAATCAAGGCGTTATTTTATCATATACACGATATGTTTATGATTTCTCTAAAACTCAAAATCCAGAATCTTACTTGGTCTTTATAGGTAGAATCTTTAAATTTTTACTTCGGGAAGCATACTGGTTGAACTGATTTGCTTGAGAGAAGATTTGTCATCAAACCCCCTAAATGCTATATATTATCAAGTAACCCGCTACGACGAATAGTTTTCAAAGTAAACTATTATATTTGATTCATGGTGGCGGGTATTTAAGATTCGGCCCGGCTGAACTTACTGCTGTATATACTTGTTTTTTATATTTTTATTCATTAAAATAATGTTATTGTGGAATGACAAATTGCCTTGTGTGTTAATATAATTTATTCCATGCATATGAGTAAGGCCATATATGTATTAATAACATTTATAATTGTCTTTAATTCAATTTTTATTTTATAGCAATATTAATAGGTGAGAAGAAATGATCCTCATATGTGTGTTTTTTTTTTTTTTTTTAATAAATAAAATTCACACTACATTAAGTTGAACTTAATAGTTTTATAAGATCAATGGGAAAATATTAAAAAATGGATGACCAAATTAGGATCACAACATTTTAAATGCTGTTCATGTTCTTTAACAGGGAGAAAAACATTTTTGTCGAAGCCCATTACAATTTGGATGGAGAAAACACATTGTTTATGTAAGAGGATATTTCAAATTTCCTTTTAGAATAACAAGCCATAAAACCGAGTATATAAATTCAGCCAGGCCGAGTCTTATGTATCCATATTAGAATGGTATGGATAATTTTACTAAAGACTGGTAGCAGTAGGATTACAGTTGACGCTAACTTTTTCCAAATATGGGGGTCAATCAAAGTCTTAATTTTTAAGCTAGGTCATTTTTACTGTCCTTCGATACGCAAAAAAAAATTAATGCCAAATACAGCATAAAAACCAATAATTTGAAAAAAAAAATTGATAAAAAAAATGATAACAAATTTGCCGCTAATAAGATTTAAACCTGTGTCCTTAATTATACCCTGCGCCACACTGTGGAACAGGGTATTATAAGTTAGTGCATATGTTTGTAACACCCAGAAGGAGACGACATAGACACATGGTGTCTTTGGCAATAATGCTCAGGGTGGGTCCCTGAGTCGATATAACCATGTCCGTCTGTCCGTCCGTCCGTCCGTCTGTCTATGAACACATTTTTGTGATCAAAGTCTAGGTCGCAATTTAAGTCCAATCGCCTTCAAAGTTGGCACATGTCCCTAATTTGGGTCAGAGAAGAACCCTATTGATTTTGGAAGAAATCGGTTCAGATTTAGATATAGCTCCCATATATGTATCACCCGATATGCACTAATATGGACCCAGCAGCCACAGTTTTATACCGATTTGCTTAAAATTTTGTATAAACATAACACTTAGTCGTATAGTCAAGTGTGCAAAATTTGATTGAAATCGGTTCAGATTTAGATATAGCTCCCATATATATCTTTCGCCCGATATGGACTTATATGGCCCCAGAAGCCAGCTTTTGGCCGAATTTGGTTGAAATTTTTCACTAGGAGTACAATTAGTAGCATAGTCAAGTGTACAAAATTTGATTGAAATCGGTTCAGATTTAGATATAGCTCCCGTATATATCTTTCGCCCGATATGGACTAATATGGTCCTAAAAGCCAGAGTTTTGGCCCAATTTGGTTGAAATTTTGCACAGGGAGTAGATTTAGCATTGTAGCTATGCGTGCCAAATTTGGTTGAAATCGATTCAGATTTAGATATAGCTCCCATATATATCTTTCGCCCGATATGCACTTATATGGACCCAGAAGCCAGAGTTTTATACCGATTAGATTGAAATTTTGCACAAGGAGTAAAATTGGTAGTATAGTCATGTGTGCCAAATTTGATTGAAATCGGTTCAGATGTAGATATAGCTTCCATATATATTTTTCGCCCAATATGGACTTATATGGCCCCAGAAGCCAGATTTTTGGCCCAATGTGGTTGAAATTTTGCACTAGGAGTACAATTAATAATATAGTCATGTGTGCCCAATTTAATTGAAATCGGTTCAGATTTAGATATAGCTCCCATATACATGTTTTTCTGATTTCGACAAAAATTGTCAAAATACCAACATTTTCCATGTTAAATCGCCACTGCTTAGTCGAAAAGTTGTAAAAACTTTTGCGAAGTTTCCTTAGAATTGCTTCAGATTTAAATGTTTCCCAGTGCATTAGCCAACTTAAATTTTGAGTCTATCAAATTCTGTCCAAATCGAGTGATATTTAAATGTATGTAAAGGGTGATTTGTTAAGAGCTTGATAACTTTTTTTAAAAAAAAAACGCATAAAATTTGCAAAATCTCATCGGTTCTTTATTTGAAACGTTAGATTGGTCCATGACATTTACTTTTTGAAGATAATTTCATTTAAATGTTGACCGCGGCTGCGTCTTAGGTGGTCCATTCGGAAAGTCCAATTTTGGGCAACTTTTTCGAGCATTTCGGCCGGAATAGCCCGAATTTTCGGAAATGTTGTCTTCCAAAGCTGGAATAGTTGCTGGCTTATTTCTGTAGACTTTAGACTTGACGTAGCCCCACAAAAAATAGTCTAAAGGCGTCAAATCGCATGATCTTGGTGGCCAACTTACCGGTCCATTTCTTGAGATGAATTGTTCTCCGAAGTTTTCCCTCAAAATGGCCATAGAATAGCGAGCTGTGTGGCATGTAGCGCCATCTTGTTGAAACCACATGTCAACCAAGTTCAGTTCTTCCATTTTTGGCAACAAAAAGTTTGTTAGCATCGAACGATAGCGATCGCCATTCACCGTAACGTTGCGTCCAACAGCATCTTTGAAAAAATACGGTCCAATGATTCCACCAGCGTACAAACCACACCAAACAGTGCATTTTTCGGGATGCATGGGCAGTTCTTGAACGGCTTCTGGTTGCTCTTCACTCCAAATGCGGCAATTTTGCTTATTTACGTAGCCATTCAACCAGAAATGAGCCTCATCGCTGAACAAAATTTGTCGATAAAAAAGCGGATTTTCTGCCACTGATTTTGGTAATAAAATTCAATGATTTGCAAGCGTTGCTCGTTAGTAAGTCTATTCATGATGAAATGTCAAAGCATACTGAGCATCTTTCTCTTTGACACCATGTCTTAAATCCCACGTGATCTGTCAAATACTAATGCATGAAAATCCTAACCTCAAAAGAATCACCCTTTATTTGGGACAAACCTTTATATATAGCACCCAACACATTTGACGGATGTGATATGGTATCGAAAATTTAGATCTACAAAGTGGTGCAGGGTATAATATAGTCGGCCCGCCCGATTTTAGACTTTCCTTACTTGTTTTTTCGTTAGGTTATTGTCGTCATCTATCTTCCTCTGCCATCTCCTTTGCGTTCTTTGAAAAGAAACCGGTTCTCTAAGTCTTCCATCCAAAAGTGTTGATAAAGGCGAGTATATTCTTTAGATTACAGTCCCGTACCTCATTAATAACCTTAAAGAAAAAGAAACCTAGTATTTTTTTTTCTTCTAAAATATAATGCCGAACACTGGCACAGACAGCGGTAAGAGTCTTGTGTAGCCTACGGGTCATGGCACAATATACAAATATCATCGGCCATTAAGCCAATCATTTCCATGTGCTTTCCAAGTGTCAGGTCATGTTATGATGCCTGTTAACGATCTCAAATCCTCTCTTGAAATCGCGTAATAAATTTCAACAGGATCCCATGAAATCTACACCTCAAAAGGGATCAACAAGCCAAATCTGGGGATCAGTTTATATGGTCGGATGGCATTACGATATGGTGTAACAATCCGATCTATATCAATAATAACCATTTGAGCTAAAATTCAAGTGGATAGCTTGTTTCTTTCAGAAGTTAGCGTTATTTCATAAGATGAATATTCGGACGGACATTGCTGGATCGAATCAGAATTCACCACGACCCATAATATGTACGTTATGGGTTTGATACCAATATTTCTAGATGTTATAAACGGAATACCGGATTTAATGTATTCCCCATTTAATGTACTCCCCATAAAAATTAATTGAATTGCTGATAACTAAAATAAAACGTCGTTTTATTCAAAACTGACTATGTTATTTTAATTCAAAAAAAATCTTTTCTCCAAAATCACAACATCCTCTCCGACAACCATGTTAGTTTTTTTTTAAACCATGTTCACTGTTCAAACATATTTGCGTGAGGTTACTTATAACATAATTGTGACAGAGAATTTTTTTCTTTGTATGTCGCAGCAACAAAATACTGAATTCAACAACACTGAATTCCAAACAAAAAATTTTAAATTTCTTGGAAATTATGTCATTGTGATATTGGCTATAATGGCCGGCTTTGCTAACTGAAATCTTGCTACGTGTAAAGATTTGTGAATGTGAAGTTGCGCATTACCGCACTACTGCCATGGTCATCAATGTCTATGATTTTGACGATGTTGGCGGACACGACAGCTATGATATTCGTTTCATATGCTGATGCCAATACTGACTGACAGAAGAATGTTTGCAATATGCCACAAATGTTCTGACTTTCATCACGTTTACTTCCAACTATCGCTGTGGTTTTTACGTATTCAGCTTGGCCTTATGGTATGACTGGATTTCTGGTTTGTCATAGTAAAGGACACTGGCATTTGGTTCGTTTGCTTTGTTATTGTTATTTTTATCTGGTAACTGACCGTAAGGACCGACCATATTTGTAGGCTAAGGGCGAATGTCTAACTCATAAACGATATAGCTGTTTTGCTTGAATATGGATGCAGTTGCACACGTCTCTTCGCTATCATAACAAAGTCATAGTAACGAATAGATGGGTGGTGACATGGTAAGAGCATGTTAAATTTTCTATGCTAGGTGAACTTTATACTCTCATTCTCATTATGAACATCCATGACAACCAATGAGAGAAATGTGAGCAATATTTTTATCGCCTATCCATATGCACACTCTCACTCATATACACACTTGCCCAAACATAATATGTGATATGGCATAATTGCAAATATTTGTGGAATTGTGCGTATGTATGGGTATGTGTAAGTTGGTATTTCCCGTCATTATATTTCACACACATGACTTAAGCTTAATGAGCTAAAAGTTCACATTATAGTTTACTATTATTAATCACATCCTAGTCCGGTTGGTTGGATAGTTTCCCTAGGCAATTGCAAATGTAATCATGCATACAGGGGGATTTATTTTTGCAGAGAATTTTTAAGAATTTTGTAAAAATGTTTGCATTATCCTACTAGAGACCCATTAACGTTGAGTTAATTCTGGCTTTAGGGAATTGGATTGTGTTTGTGCATTATAACAGAAGAGAGAACTAAACAAAGTTGGCAGGTATTATGGAATAGGGGTGGGACTTAGAATCAAATATGACGAATGTTGGATGTTATTTTAAATGTGGAAAAATCGGCTAGTCAATCGACAATCTAGGAAATTTTCCGCTTATAGACTGTTTGTAAAACAAACCTGAAATCGAAAGACATGAACTTAATATGAATGGATAAAATTATACAGTTGAACCACACCTCAGAGGATTTAGCAAGTGAAAACGTCTAATTGAAAGTTTGAAAACAAAAAAACAAGTATATACAGCCGTAAGTTCAACCAGGCCGAATCTTATGTACCCTCCATCATGGATTGCGTAGAAACTTCTACTAAAGATGGTCATCCGCAATTAAATTACTTGGGTTGCGGCCGATGGCAAGGCATCTTAAAACTTCTTAACATCATCTTCTAAATTGTATGTTAGTCCATGCGGGATATATAGTAGAAAACAAAAAGGTCGCTTAAACACGTATATATTCAGTTCTTGACCGGTATATATAGGGAAGGTTAGGTAGGTTAGGTTAGGTTATGTGGCAGCCCGATGTATCAGGCTCACTTAGACTATTCAGTCCATTGTGATACCACAGTGGTGAACTTCTCTCTTATCACTGAGTGCTGCCCGATTCCATGTTAAGCTCAATGACAAGGGACCTCCTTTTTATAGCCGAGTCCGAACGGCGTTCCACATTCCAGTGAAACCACTTAGAGAAGCTTTAAAACCCTCAGAAATGTGGGATAATCCACCGCTGAATAACTTTTTGGTGTTCGGTCGTAGCAGGAATCGAACCCACGACCTTGTGTATGCAAGGCGGGCATGCTAACCATTGCACCACGGTGGCTCCCTACAGGGAATATAGGGCTATTGGGAAGAAATAATTACGAACCGATATGGACATTTTTGCGGCAATTATAGAGCCAGAATTAAAATATGGGGGTAGCTTTATATGGGGGATATACTCGTATACAATTATGAACACGAGTATACCAAAAATGGCAGATTTTTTACTGTTTGGTAGATTGGTAGAATTCTTCATGTGTTGAAGATTTTGCAAAATATTCCTCTCCAACTTTGAAATGCTTCATAAATTTTCTATAGAAATAATATTTTGACAAAATTTTCTATAGAAATAAAATTTTGACAAAATTTTCTATAGAAATATAAAATTTTAACAACATTTTTTATGGCAATAAAATTTTGGTAGAATATTTTTGGCTCGAGTGGCAATCGAGATTTTTCTGTGATTGTGGATCGGTTTATTTGGGGGCTATATATAATATAGATCGATACGGACCAATTTTGGCACGGTTGTTATCGGCCATACACTAGCGAAATGTACCACATGTCAACCGGATCGGATGAATTTTGATCCTTCAAGAGGCTCCGGAGGGCAAATCTGGGGATCGGTTTATATGGGGGCTATATATAATTATCAACCAATATGGACCAATTTTTGCATGGTTGTTAGAGACCATATACTAACACCAACTACTAAGTTTGAACCGGATCGGATGAATTTTGCTCCTTCAAGAGGCTCCGGAGGTCACATCTGGGGATCGGTTTATATGGGGGCTATATAAAATTATGGACCGATATGGACCAATTCTGCATAGTTGTTAGAGGACATATACTAACACCGCATACCAAATTTCAACCGGATGAAATTTGCTTCTCTTAGAAGCTCCGCAAGCCTTATCTGGGTTATATGGGGGCTATATATAATTATGAACCGATATGGACCAATTCTTGCATGGTTGTTAGAGACCATATACTAACACCATGTTACAAATTTCAGCCGGATCGGATGAAATATGCTTCTCTTAGAGGCTCCGCAAGCCAAATCTGGGTTATATGGGAACTATATATAATTAACAACCGATGTGGACCAATTTTTGCATGGTTGTTAGAGACCATATACCAACACCATGTACCAAACTTCAGACGGATCTGATGAAATTTGCTTCTCTTTGAGGCTCCGCAAGCCAAATCTGAGGATCGGTTTATATGGGGGCTATATATAATTATAGGCCGATGTGGACCAATTTTTGCATGGTTGCTAGAGACCACATACTTACATCATGTACCAAATTTCAGCCAGATCGGATGAAATTTGCTTCTCTTAGAGGCCTCGCAAGCCAAATTTGGGGGTCCGTTTATATGGGGGCTATACGTAAAAGTGGACCGATATGGCCCATTTGCAATACCATCACATACTACATCAATAACAACCGCTTGTGCCAAGCTTCAAGTCGATAGCTTATTTCGTTCGGAAGTTAGATTGATTTCAAAAGACGGACGGACGGACATGCTTAGATCGACTCAAAATTTCAGCACGACCTAGAATATATATATACTGGGGTCCTATAGCAATATTTCGATGTGTTACAAACGGAATGACAAAGTTAATATACCCCCCATCCTATGGTGGAGGGTATAAACATGTTTGAATATCTAAAGCCGATCTTCCAAATTTCCACAAGATTGATAGCCCGAAAAGTGGACTTTTTGATAAAGGTGATAAAATGGACTTTTTACTTTTTTACTCTGATTGCAACATATACACGTACACACAAAAAATAATTCATTCTTTCCAAAGGAAATTGTAGACCAACGAAATTTAACTTTATCATTCCATTTGTAACACATCCAAATATTAGTCTAATACGCCATAAAGTGTATATTCTGGGATGTGTTGAAATTCTGAGTCGATCTAGCAATGTCCTTCCGTCTGTCCGTCTGTTGAAATCACGGATTGCGGATCATCTGGGAGGAGCAAATTTCATTCCTATCAGGAGCAAATTTCATTCCTATCCGGCAATGGTCAGCATGCTCGCCTTGCATACACAAGGTCGTGGGTTCGATTCCTGCTTCGACCGAACACCGAAAAGTTTTTCAGCGGTGGATTATCCCACCTCAGTAAAGCTGGTGACATTTCTGAGGGTTTCAAAGCTTCTCTAAGTGGTTTCACTGCAATGTGGAACGCCGTTCGGACTCGGCTATAAAAAAAGGTCCTTGGAATCGGGCAGCACTCAGTGATAAGAGACAAGTTCACCAATGTGGTATCATAATGGACTGAATAGTCTAAGTGAGCCTGATACATCGGGCTGCCACCTAACCTAACCTAACCTATACAAACAGACCCCCGATTTAGTGTCTGGAGCGTCTTGATATGCAAATTATTATACGATTTGCCAGAATTTGAAACTTATCCAAAGCTTTTATGCCGATCTCCTGATTTAACTTCTTTGGCTTCTGCAAACGGCAAATTGTATCCGATTTGATTGAAATGGGAAATCCAGAAGTATTCTGGGTCCACACATTAGTCTGCCGACGATGGTGTGTACGTATTTCCCTCATATCGACTGATCTCCCGATTTGCCCTTTTGAGGCGTCTAGGCATCCCATTTTTACCGATTTGACTAAAATTCAAAATCTAAACGTAAGTTCGCCAAATATGGGGCGTATCAATCCATAATATGCCCACCATATAGACCAATCTACCAATTTGACTTCTTGTGCTTCTATTACCCGATTTGCCTGAAAGTCAAAATTTAGAGGTATGTTGGATCCGTATATATTTAGGTGTAGTGAATATGATGTGGATCAGTTTTTTCTTTTATATAGCCCTCAGAATATCTGCCATCAAATCCACCTAAGATTCCATATATTTTCAAGTAATCCGACAAAGAGTTTTCAAAGGAAACAATTATATTATTTGATTCATGGTGGATGGTATTTAATGTGAACACTTATGATGTTTCGAGATTATGATTACAAACGGCTATTTCGTTTGTTAACCCAATCTCTGGATTTGACTTATCGATCGCAATATATATGTTTACCTTGTTTTACGAAATAATTCCCAATATGAAGTAATGACTTGTAAATCTCTCTTCACAACGAAAAAGTCGTTATTCCCAAATAGTTTCCAAATCATCGCAGTAAAGCTATATGCGATTCCCGCAAAAACTTCACATAAATTACACAGCCAACTATTTGTAAACAAATTATTTTGGCCTAAGTGAAAAAAGCAACTCTTTAAATCTGTTACAGCAATGCGACCAAATTCCCTAGAGTTTGTTTTTTGCGAAAATGTTGTGATTGACATTCACCACAAATACCAAATTGTTAAAATCTGTATTTCCAGTATTTCGTTTTTTTTTACTTGTGCTCTATTAGCGACCCATAGGATTGGCAGAGCACAAAAAAATAACATTCGTTCTGATACTGTAAAGAAAATAGTATTTGTCAGATACTGTCCTCAAATCAAATTTACATACAGCAAGGAAACAATTTTTAACATTTCATTTGCCATTTTTATACCCTCCACCAAGGATGGGGGTATATTAACTTTGTCATTCCGTTTGTAACACATTGAAATATTGCTCTAAGACCCCATAAAGTATATATTTTCTGGGTCGTGGTGAAATTCTGAGTCGATCTAAGCATGTCCGTCCGTCCGTCTGTTTGTTGAAATTATGCCAACTTCCGAACGAAACAAGCTATCGACTTGAAACTTGGCACAAGTAGTTGCTATTGTTATTGGTCCCTATCGGTCCATAATTATATATAGCCCCCATATAAACCCATCCCCAGGGAGCCATCGTGGTGCAATGGTTAGCATGCCCGCCTTGCATACACAAGGTCATGGGTTCGATTCCTGCTTCGATCGAACAACAAAAAGTTTTTCAGTGGTGGATTATCCCACCTCAGTAAATATGGAGACATTTCTGAGGGTTTCAAAGCTTCTCTAAGCGGTTTCACTGCAATGTGGAACGCCGTTCGGACTCGGCTATAAAAAGGAGGTCCCTTGTCATTGAGCTTAACATGGAATCAGGCAGCACTCAGTATAAAAGAGAAGTTCACCAATGTGGTATCACAATGGACTGAATAGTCTAAGTGAGCCTAATACATCGGGCTGCCACCTAACCTAACCTATTGGTATTGGTCCCTATCGGTCGATAATTATATATATATAGCCCCCATATAAACCCACCCCTAGATTTGATCTCCGGATCCTCTTGGAGGAGCAAAAATCATCCGATCCGGTTGAAATTTTGTACGTGGTGTTAGTATATGGACACTAACAACCACGCAAAAATTGGTCTATATCGGACCATAAGTATATATAGCCCCCATATAAACCAATCGCCACATTTGGTTTTGGAGCCTCTTTGGAGGGGTAAATTTCATCCGATTCAATTGAAAGTTTGTATTTTGTATAAATATATGTTATAAACACTAACAGCCATGCAAGATTTTATCCATACCGGCCCATAATTACAAATAGCCCCATATAAACCTATTCCGAGATTTGACCTCCGAAGCCTCTTGGAGGAACAAAATTCATCCAATTCGGTTGAAATTTGGTATATTGTGCTAGTATATGACCGCTAACAACCAAGCCAAACTTGGTCCATATAGATCTTTAGTTATATATAGCCCGATGATAAACCGATCCCCAATCACACAAAAATACGTATTTAATCTGTTTTTTCTTAGTCTAATATAAACCATGTAACTAACTAACTAACTAACTAACTTACACTTTAGAAGACGATGTTAAGATATCTTGCCATCGGTAAGTATTACCACAACCCAAGTACTTCGATTGTGGATGACATCCTTTCGTAGAAGTTTCTACGCAATCCATGGTGGAGGGTACATAAGATTCGGCATGGCCGAACTTACGTGCTGAAATTTTGAAAAAACTCGTCTTTTGTCTGCAGGCATATCAAGATCGAAGATGGGATATATCGGTCCAGGTTTTTGATATAGTCCCCTTATAAACCGACCTCCCGAGTTGGGGTCTTGGACTGGGTTGGCCTGTCACAAACTGTGACTTTTGCGACATACATTTGCGACGTTATAATACGTATGTCGCAAATGTCGTTAACCTACTGTAGAAAACCAAATTTTGAATAGAAGAAATCCTGAACAATTTTTAAAATTTTTAGAAACCGTAATTTTTATCAAATTCGCCTGAAATTGGAAATCTTGAGGTATTTTAGGACCATAAAGAGGTGTGCCAAAAATGGTGACTATCGGTTGATGTTTAGGTATAGCCCCCATATAGACCGATTTCCCGATTTTACTTCTTGGGCTTCTAGAATCCGTAGTCATTATCCAATTTGGTTGAAATTTGAAATCTAGAGGTATTTTAGGACCATGAAGAGGTGTACCAAAAATGGTGAGTATCGGTCCATGTTTTGGTATAGCCTCCATATAGACCGATCTCCTGATTTTACTTCTTGGGCTTCTAGAAACTGTATTTACTATACGATTTGGCTGTTATTGGAAATCTACAGGTATTTTAGATCACGAAGAGGTGTACCAAAAATGGTGAGTATCGGTCCTTGTTTTGGTATAGCCCCCATATAGACCGATCTCCCGATTTTACTTGTTGGGCTTATAGAAACCGTAGTTTTTTTCCAATTTGCCTGAAATTGAAAATCTAGAGGTACTTTAGAACCATAAAGAGGTGTGTCAAAATTGGTGAGTATCGGTCCATGTTTTGGCATAGCCCCTATATAGACCGATCTCCCGATTTTACTTGTTGGTCTTATAGAAACTGTATTTAATATACGATTTGGCTGATATTGGAAATCGACATGTATTTTAGGACCACGAAGAGGTGTACCAAAAATGGTGAGTATCGCTACATGTTTTGGTATATGTTTTGGTATAATGGTGAGTATCGCTACATGTTTAGGTATAAAATTTTTAGAAACCGTAATTTTTATCAAATTCGCCTGAAATTGGAAATCTTGAGGTATTTTAGGACCATAAAGAGGTGTGCCAAAAATGGTGACCATCGGTTGATGTTTAGGTATAGCCCCCATATAGACCGATTTCTCGATTTTACTTCTTGGGCTTCTAGAATCCGTAGTCATTATCCAATTTGGTTGAAATTTGAAATCTAGAGGTATTTTAGGTGTACCAAAAACGGTGAGTATCGGTCCATGTTTTGGTATAGCCTCCATATAGACCGATCTCCTGATTTTACTTCTTGGGATTCTAGAAACTGTATTTACTATACGATTTGGCTGATATTGGAAATATACAGGTATTTTAGGACCATGAAGAGGTGTACCAAAAATGGTGAGTATCGGTCCATGTTTTGGTATAGCCCCCATATAGACCGATCTCCCGATTTTACTTCTTGGGCTTATAGAAACCGTAGTTTTTTTTCCAATTTACCTGAAATTGAAAATCTAGAGGTACTTTAGAACCATAAAGAGGTGTGTCAAAATTGATGAGTATCGGTCCATGTTTTGGCATAGCCCCTATATAGACCGATCTCCCGATTTTACTTGTTGGTCTCATAGAAACTGTATTTAATATACGATTTGGCTGATATTGGAAATCGACATGTATTTTAGGACCATGAAGAGGTGTACCAAAAATGGTGAGTATCGCTCCATGTTTTGGTATAGCCCCCATATAAACCGATCTCCCGATTTTACTTCTTGGGCTTATAAAAAATCGTAGTTTTTATCCAATTTGCCTCAAATTGAAAAACTAGAGGTATTTTAGGACCATAAAAAGGTATGCCGAAAATGGTCCATGTTTTTATTTAGCCCCCATTTAGACCGATATCTAGATTCTACTTCTTGGGCTTATAGAAACCGTAGCTTTTGGAAATCTAGAGGTGTCTTACGACTACAAAGAGGTGTGCAAAAATTATGAATATCGGTCCATGTTTGGTATAGCCCCCCTATAGACCGATCTCCCGATTTTACTTCGTGGGCTTATAAAAATCGTAGTAGTTTTTTTTCAATTTGCCACAAACTGAATATCTAGAGGTATTTTAGGACCATAAAAAGGTATGCCGAAAATGGTGAATATAGGTCCATGTTTTGATATAGCCCCCATATAGACCGATCTCTAGATTTTACTTCTTGGGCATATAGAAACCGTAGCTTTTATCCAATTTGCCTGAAATTGAAAATCTAGAAGTGTTATAGGACCATAAAGAGACGCGCCGAAAATGGTGAGTATTGGTCCATTTGGTAAGGACTCCATATAGGCCTATTTCACTTCTTGAGGGTATAGAAGGCGCACTAATCATGAAAATTGCTTGAAACTGAATGTAAAATTTCCAGATTTTACTTCTCGTAATCATTTAAATAATGGGGATGAAAATCTACAGATTTTAGATTTCAAATCAAGGCGTAATTTCATCATTAGCTTGCACACTTACAAGAGATGTTAATGACTTCTCTAAAACTCAAACAAAAATGATTCTTATAAAACCAGAATTTTGTATAGTACTAGGTACAATCTTTAAATTTATCTTCGGGAAGTGTACTGGTTGAACTGCTCTGCTTGGGAGAATATCTCTCATCAAACCCCCCTGAAATTTCAAAGGAAACTATAATATTTGATTCATGGTGGTGGGTATATAAGATTCGGCCCGGCCGAACTTACTGCTTTATATACTTGTTATACCCTCCACCATAGGATGGGGGGTATATTAACTTTGTCATTCCGTTTGTAACACATCGAAATATTGCTCTAAGACCCCATAAAGTATATATATTCTGGGTCGTGGTGAAATTCTGAGTCGATCTGAGCATGTCCGTCCGTCCGTCCGTCCGTCTGTTGAAATCACGCTAACTTCCGAACGAAACAAGCTATCGACTTGAAACTTGGCACAAGTAGTTGTTATTGATGTAGGTCGGATGGGCCATATCGGTCCACTTTTACGTATAGCCCCCATATAAACGGACATCCAAATTTGGCTTGCGAGGCCTCTAAGAGAAGCAAATTTCATCCGATCCGGCTGAAATTTGGTTCATGGTGTTAGTATATGGTCTCTAACAACCATGCAAAAATTGGTCTACATCGGTCCATAATTAGATATAGCCCCCATATAAACCGATCCCCCGATTTGGCTTGCAGAGCCTCTAAGAGAAACAATTTTCATCTGATCCGGCTGAAATTTGGTACATGGTGTTAGTATATGGTCTCTAACAACCATGCAAAAATTGGTCCATATCGGTCCATAATCACCATAATCATCAGATTTGACCTCCGGAGTCTCTTGGAAGACCAAAATTTATCTGATTCAGTTGAAATTTGGTACGTGATATTAATATATGGCCTCAAACACACATGCAAAAATTGGTCGATATCGGTCCATAATTATATAGAGGCCCCATATAAACCGATCCCCAGATTTGAACTCCGGAGCACCTTGGAAGAGCAAAATTCTTCCCATTCGGATGAAATTTGGTACGTGATGTTAGTATAGGGTATCCAACAACCATGCAGGAATTGGTTCCTATCAGTCCATAATAATATATAGCTCCCATATAAACCGATCCCCAGATTTGAGAAGAAGAAAAATTCATCCGATCTGGTTGAAATTTGGTACGTGGTGGTAGTATATGATATTTTACAACCATGTGAGTTGAAATTTGTGGATGACAGTCTTCGTAGAAGTTTCTAGGCAATCCATGGTGGAGGGTACATAAGATTCCGCCTGGCCGAACTTACGGCCTTATATACTTGTTTTTTATTTGTGTTGCATATGCCACATTTCTGGATGGCATAAAAAAAGAGAAACAGCCAACTGTACTGGATTCGAATTTCACAAATCAAAGTAAATAAAATTATCCCCGGTATGGTTTTCCCATAAGAGAACCATGTGGCACTTGCGTGAATAGTTTTGTATACAACCAACAGGTATGTCGAAATGGAATTATGTGTGGAATGTTTGGGATTTACCTGGAATTGTGGGGAATTTAATTTGAAAATATCTTTGTATGATTGTTGGTATTATTCACATTGCATTTGCATGCATTCATATTCCAAAAGATGTGTAGGGTGCATTTGTGTTTAACGGCCAAAAGGAACAGCTTTAGTTAAAATAAGCAACGCAGAGTACCAATTTTTCAATGTTATCGAAGTGCCCTCGAGCTTTCGAAATATTCTAATAAAGGAAAGAAAATTGGTGTTCTTGCAACAGTGTGTTGTGCCATCGTCCTCTTTTGTATTGCGCGTTTGGTATATCACCTCGTATCCAGATCGAGTATCTCTGCGACTAATATGGGATACGTTCAGAGTGATTCACGTAGGTTTGGCTGATCAAGCCAACAAACAACGCGTGTCCCTACCGAGACGAACTAGAGCAATAAATCTGCTTTCACTACAAATAACGGTAGCCCTGAGAGTAACTTCAACATACCTAACAGTATCAGGGGAAGCCGATTTGCTAATAGAAGGCACCATACCAATAGGCCCCCAAGCAATTGAGCGACAAAAGATTTTCGAGGCTGAACAACAAGGCGCGATAGACTTTATACCGAACATGCGACTAGAGAGCAGTTATAAATGGCAGGAACGATGGAGGAATGAGACAAAGGGCAGATTGGCACGCCGACTTATATCAGAAATACAATTATGGCGAGAGAGAGAAGATACGGAGACGTAGCGTATTACATGTCTCTGATGTTCTCTGCTCATGGGTACTTTGGAAAATATGTGAACCGTGTGTGGAAATGTAGGTCAGATACCTGTATTTACGAAAACAAAGACAACTTTAATGCCGAGCATAACATACATTCTTGAGATATAGCCGTTAGACAGAACGGCGGAAAGTGCTCAAAGATGAAATTGGACATTTCTCTACGAGAAATATAATTCAGAAGATGGAACAAAGTGAGAGTAACTGGAAGGATATAAGGCGTTTTATAGAACAAGTTCTCCACAGAAAAAAGTGTGATGTGGACACAACAACATGAGTTTAGTCTGGGTGCGGACTGGGTAGAACACGTTCTCCACAAAAAGGGTGATGTGGACACAACAACATGAGCAATGTAAGCTTTAGTCTGGGTGCGGTTTAAAATGAGTCCATCACGGATTATAAATGGTACACAACAGCGCTGCCAATTTTGCCGATTTATCGGCATTTTGACGATTTTTTACTCAAAAAATAGCAAATGCCGATTTTCCGATTTTTGCTCAAAAAATTACGATATTAGCTCAGTTCAACAATTTGTTCGTTTACACATTTAGAGCCACCAAAAGAGAGAAAACATTTGACAATAGTCAGATAAAGAAATTGCAAGTTTTTGCTAGAGATTTCATATATGTAGGAGCTATACCTCACTTTACATCTACAGTATTAGTATCACGGTTGCCACTCGTGCCAAAAATAATCCACCAAAATTTGAAGAAAATTTTATCAAAAATCGACCAAATTACAAAAATATCTTGAAGTTTTTGATCAAATTTTTGGGGTTTGTATATATACAAATTTTCGTTTTTTAGAAAGAAATGTTTTTTATGGAATTTATATAAAATTTTGTTAAAATTTTATTTCTACAGAAAAAGTTGTCAAAATTTTGTTTCTATAGAAAATTTCGGCAAAATTTTATTTCTATAGATTTTTTTTTTTCAAAATTTTATTTATATGGAAAATTTTGTTGAAATTTTATTTCTAAAGAAAATTTTGTTAAAATTTTATTTCTACGAAACAAGTTGTTATTTTATTTCTATAGAAAATTTCGGCAAAATTTTATTTCTATAGAAATTTTTTCAAAATTTTATTTCTATAGAAAATTTTGTCAAAAATTTATTTCTATAGAAAATTTTGTCAAAATTTTATTTCTTATATGCATTTTTTCATTTCATTTCATTAATTTTCTACTATTTTATTTCATTTCATTTATTTCTATAGAAAATTTTGTCAAAATTTTATTTCTATAGAAAATTTTGTCAAAATTTTATTTCTATAGAAAATTTTGTCAAAATTTTATTTCTATAAAAAATTTTGGCAAAATTTTATTTCAATAGAAATTTTCGGCAAAATTTTATTTCAATAGATTTTTTTTTTCAAATTTTTATTTCTATAGAAAATTTTGTCAAAATTTTATTTCTATAGAAAATTTTGTCAAAATTTTATTTTTAAAACAAATTTTGTCACAATTTTATTTCTATAGAAAATTTTGTCACAATTTTATTTCTATAGAAAATTTTGCCAAAATTTTATTTCTATAGAAAATTTTGTCAAAATTTTATTTCTATAGAAAATTTTGTCAAAATTTTATTTCTATAGAACATTTTGTCAAAATTTTATTTCTATAGAAAATTTTGTCAAAATTTTATTTCTATAGAAAATGTTGTCAAAATTTTATTTCAATAGAAAATTTTGTCAACATTTTATTTCTATAGAAAACTTTCTCAAGCCTTTATATCTGTAGAAAATTTTTGCACATTTTTATTTCTATAGAACATTCTCGCAAAAATTTATTTCTATAGAACATTTTTGGCTCTTTTTTTCTATAGTAAATTCTTGCAAAAATGTATTTTTATGAACATTTTTGCAAAATTGTATTTCTAAGAAAATTTTTAAAAATTTTATTTTTAATAAAATGTTTGCAAACTGTCAAATTTTGGAAAATTGGGCAAGACATATGTAAATATTAAAGATCTTTATTTTTATTTTTAAATAAAACACTTACTGAAGTAAAACTATATATTAAAAAAAATATTTTTTTTTTTATGTTTTGAATTGCATAGCATTGCATAAAAATGTTTTTATTTTTATACCCTCCATCATAGGATGGGTGTATATTAACTTTGTCATTCGGTTTGTAACACATCGAAATATTGCTCTAAGACCCCATAAAGTATATATATTCTGGGTCGTGGTGAAATTCTGAGTCGTTCTAAGCATGTCCGTCCGTCCGTCCGTCCGTCTGTTGAAATCACGCTAACTTCCGAACGAAACAAGCTATCGACTTGAAACTTGGCACAAGTAGTTGTTATCGATGTAGGTCGGATGGTATTGAAAATGGGCCATATCGGTCCATTTTTACGTATAGCCGCCATATAAAGGGACCCTCAGATTTGGCTTGTGGAGCCTCTAAAAGAAGCATATTTCATCCGATCCGGCTGAAATTTGGTATATGGTGTTGGTATATGGTCTCTAACAACCATGCAAAAATTGGTCCACATCGGTCCATAATTATATATAGCCCCCATATAAACCGATCCCCAGATTTGGCTTGTAGAGCTTCTAACAGAAGCCTATTTCATCCGATCCGGCTGAAATTTGGTACATGGTGTTGGTATATGGTCCCTAAAAACCATGCAAAAATTGGTTCCCATCGGTCCATAATTATATATAGCCCCCATATAAACCGATCCCCAGTTTTGGCTTGCGGATCCTCAAAGGGAAGCAAATTTCATCCGATCCGGCTGAAATTTGGTACATGATGTTGGTATATGGTCTCTAATAACCATGCAAAAATTGGTTCCCATCGGTCCATAATTATATATAGCCCCCATATAAACCGATCCCCAGATTTGGCTAGTGGATCCTCTAAGAGAAGCATATTTCATCCGATCCGGCTGAAATTTGGTACATGGTGTTGGTATATGGTCTCTAACAATCATGCAAAAATTGGTCCACATTGGTCCATAATTATATATAGCCCCCATATAAACCGATCCCCAGATTTTGGCTTGCGGAGCCTCAAAGAGAAGCAAATTTCATCCGATCAGGCTGAAATTTGGTACATGATGTTGGTATATGATCTCTAACAACCGTGCAAAAATTGGTCCACATCGGTCCATAATTATATATAGCGCCCATATAAACCGATCCCCAGATTTGGGTTGCGGAGCCTCAAAGAGAAGCAAATTTTATCCGATCCGCCTGAAATTTGGTACATGATATTGGTATATGGTATCCAACAACCGTGCAAAAAATGGTCCACATCGGTTCATAATTATATATAGCCCCCATATAAACCGATCCCCAGATTTGGCTTTCGAAGTCCCCAAGAGAAGCAAATTTCATCCAATCCGGTTGTAATTTGGAACATGGTCGATATCGGTCCATAAATATATATAGCCCCCATACAAAATGTTCTCCAGATTTGACCTCCGGAGCCTCTTGGAGGAGCAAAATTCATCCGATTCGGTTCAAAGTAGGAACGTGGTGTTAGTATATGGTCGCTAACAACCATACCAAAATTGGTCCAATTACACAAAAATTGGTCCATATCGGTTCATAATCATGGTTGCCACTAGAGCCAAAAATAATCTACCAAATTTTATTTCTATAGAAAATGTTGTCAAAATTTTATTTCTAGAGAAAATTTTGTTAAAATTTTATTCGGTTCATAATAAAATTTTCATCATTGTCAAAATTTTATTTCTATAGAAAAATTTTGTCAAAATTTTATTGCTATAGAAAATTTTGTTCAAATTTTATTCGGTTCATAATCATAGTTGCCACTCAAGCCAAAAATAATCGACCAAGATTTTATTTCTATAGAAAATTTTGTCAAAAGTTTATTTCTATAGAAAATTTTGTTAAAATTTTATTTCTGTAGAAATTTTTGTCAAAATTTTCTTTCTATAGAAAATGTTGTCAAAATTTTTATTTCTATAGAAAATTTTGTGAAAATTTTATTTCCATAGAAAATTTTTTAATATTTTCTTTCTGTAGAAAATGTTGTCAAAATTTTATGTCTACTTTGCCAAACTGAATTATATACGTATTGGATCGATCTTTTTTGATTTAATATATACCACGTATGGACATACAATTTAGAAGATGGTGTTAGGAGGTTTTAAGATACCTTGCCATCGGCAAGCGTTACCGCAACTTAAGTAATTCGATTATGGATGGCAGTGTTTAGAAGAAGTTTCTACGCAATCCATGATGGAGGGTACATAAGCTTCGGCCTGGCCGAACTTACGGCCGTATATACTTGTTTAAATTTAATTTTTATACAAGACTTATTTTCTGTTCTTGATATGAAATAAATATTTTTGTTTTTAACCAAAAAATTAGTTTGGTTTTAATATTATTAACATTGCAGATTTTTTGACGATTTTTAAAATGGAAGTGACGATTATAACGATTTTTCGGAAAAAAAGTGACGATTATCCTTGAAATTTTATTGGCAGCCCTGGTACACACATCAGCGCCGCTCTCAACAATCACCAGCAAAAAAAAAAAGCGTAGCCACAAAATGCTCTTTTTGGTTGCCGAAGTAGTACAAAATTGGCAAAGAAGCGATGAATTTAACATGGGCTTGTCATAGGACGGATATTCACCATTTCAAAAGCAGTAGCACTGAATTTGCATCACATCTTAAGGTGTGATTCGAGTTCAGAGTTTTGGATGTGAATTAAACAATTAAGTTGGTCTGCCGTAGGAAGTCTATTTAATCTCGAGCTTTGGGAACATGATTAACTTTGCAGCTTATCACCACTACAGCTACAGTCTAATATTGTTTTAACAATATCTCGCTTTAGAAAGCTAGAATCAACCCTTGCATTCTTGGTCTATCCACGAGTTGGTGATTTGTGGGATCATATACCAGACAAGGAAAATTATCATGATGTTACTTTAAGTTACATATTGTTACGTTTTCACAGGGAACATGGAACTACATTTCAGTGGGTGATGATGCTGCCATTACTTCGGGGGCGCTTCTTTGTTCACCATGCCAAATTTGAAATCATCGATCTGCTCTCGGATGGTACAGCGATATTTACTACAAAAATTTTCTTCATTTTCATACTTAAAATTTCCCATAACCTAATATTCAATATTCATAGCAAATGAATTCCCCAAAATCGCCATCCCTATAGTATATGTCATTGTATATTTGTTGCCGAATATGCTGTATCAGTATCTGTACACTTTGTAGCAGTGGTTTGAATTGCATTATGTTGGTTTATATAAAATGAAAATACGATTGAATAATTCAATTCAACAAAACTTAACAGATATAAGTTCAGATTGCTAGAGTATGCAGTGCTATTTGAGGATCAGGAGGAGTATCAAAAGTGCTGGCAGCACAAGCCAATGAAAATAGTTTGTGAAACAAACAAATCTCCACAGGAAAATTTTGCAAAAATGCGATTTTGTTGTTGGCAATACCACACTCACACACTCGCACCAAAATTATCCACACAAGCAAAAAAAGGAACGAGTATAGATGTGAGTGAGTTCAACTAAAAACTTTCTGCAGTAAAATACAATTTTAGTTTATTTTTTTTTCCAGTGAGTGTGAGTGTGTGTTTTTGTTGTTAAATAAATGCAATAATTCAATTTGAAGTTTAACTAAAGTCATGCTGAAATGCTCGCAGTACCCTCAATTTCATTTTGGGAGTAACTCGAAACAACCTTTTTTTTAGTTTTTTTTGCGATCCAACAACGCACAAGAAAAACTGAACCGGAAAGCAAATTTGGAAATGAAATCAAATACAAAACCAATGCACTTACTTAGACGTATATTGAGCCAGCTATAAAATAAACAAAATTAAACTCTTCTCTACGAGGGATGTTGGAAAACGTTCTAAATTTATAATGAAATTGATTCCCCAAGTTGGGTCACTTCACTATGAAAACTAATGAGATAGGGAATAAAAATTCTTATACAGGGTGGCAGATATATAACTCAAAAAAGTAAAACGTTATAGTTTTTCTTAATTTTTAATTTTATTGTTCAAAAGCAAAATATGTCAAAAATTTAGAATCAGTTTAGATCGAATTGGCTACCTTTGATACGAATTATGGCTTTCAAATGGTCGACAAAGCCATCAGTGGCTCTGCGGTATTTTAGTCATTTTTAATTTTATTGTTCAAAAGCAAAATATGTCAAAAATTTAGAATCAGTTTAGATCGAATTGGCTACCTTTGATACGAATTATGGCTTTCAAATGGTCGACAAAGCCATCAGTGGCTCTGCGGTATTTTAGTCATTCCCTGCGAAGGGCCATCTAAAATGTTCCAGGGATCCGGAGATTATAAGTGGCCATTGTATGGTAGTAAAGAAGCAAGGAAGCCATTATTGGTTGACGTGTGCTGATGGTTGGAATGGTCACGATCTACGTCCGAAATGTTCCAAGGCTTTAGTACTTTCATTAGGACATTTTCTCAATAAATTCGAGCGGTCGGTGAATACGTTCGAGGAACGACCATCGGCTATTAAGGCGGTCCATACCATTACAATCAGCGGCACATGAGTTCTGGTGGCCAATCGAAGGTGCAAATCTTCAGCTGACCTATTTGATGAGCAAACCTTATCATTTTGTTTGTTCACAAACGAAGCGAAGTAACTCTCTGGCTCCCAAAGAGAACTTAGCACCTACTGTTCCCCATATAGACCTTCAGGCCTACAGTTCCTCACAAAGATCCACCCATAGTTCGGTTATATTTTGGCTTCGTCTGAGGAATTTATTCCCAGACGCGAAATAAATAGTACAACAGAGACCTGCAGGCCTATTGTTCTCCACAGACACCTTTAGGCCTACTGTTCCCCACATAGAAGTTCGCGCCTACTGTTCCCCACAAAGATATTAGGGTCTACTGTTTCCACACAAAGACGTTCGGGCCTACTGTTCGCCAAAGAGAGCTTAGGGCCTACAGCTCCACATAGAGGCTATCGGGTCTACCGTTCCTCACAAAAACCTTCGGATCTACAGTTCCTCACAAAGACCTTCGGGTCTACTGTTCCTCACAGAGACTTTAAGGCCTAGTATTCCTCCGTAAAGAGCTTGGGGTCTACTGTTCCCCACAGAGACGTTCGGGCCTAGTATTCCTCCGCAAAGAGCTTGGGGTCTACTGTTCTTTACAAAAACCTTCCGGCGTACTGGTCCCCACAGACACCTTTGGATCTATTGTTCCGCACAGGGACTTTCAGGTCTACTGTTCCACACATACACCTTCTGGCTTACTGTTTCACGCCAACTGTCCCCCAAAGAGGTCTTCGGGGCCTACTGTTCTCCACAAAGATCTTCGGGTATAACGTTTCCACACTACTGTTCCCCGCAAAGATCCTCGGGTATAATGTTTCCACATAGAGACCTTCGGAGAGAACATGGGGCCTACTGTTCCCTATAGAGAGCTTGGGGTTGCCTGTTCCACACAGAGACCTTCAGGTCTACCGTTCCTCACAAGGACCTTCGAGTCTACTGTTCCCCACAAAGAACTTCGGGTCTACTATTCCTCCGCAAAGAGCTTCGGATCTACTGTTCCTCACAAAGACCTTCGGCTTACTGTTCCCCACAGCCACCTTTGAGTCTACTGCTCCACACAGAGAGCTTTGCGTCGACTCTTCCCCACAGAGGCCATCTACTGTTCCACATAAAAACCTTCGGTCCTACTGTTCTCCATAGAGGCCTATGGGCTTACTGTTTCACACAGAGACTTTAGGTCATATTATTCCACACAGTGACCTTCGGACCTACTGTTCCACGTAGAGATCTTCGGGTCTACTGTTCCTCACAAAGACATTCGGTTCTACTGTTCTCCACAGGGAGCCACGGTTGCCAGATTTTTTCGAGAGAGATCCCCAAAATTTCCAAATTATATCCCCAAAAAATCCCCTACTGAAATATGTGTCCCCATGAAATATCCCCAAAGGAAAATTCATATTATTATAACATATAATAATAATCTACCAAAAATTGGAGAAAATCCAAACAAAAATTATTTGGTCAAAACTTTATTTATAGGAAATTTTGTCAAAATTTTATTTCGTTAGAAAATTTTCTTAAAATTTTATTTCTATAGAAAATTTTGTCAAAATTTTATTTCATTGTTGTTGTTGTTTTTTTTTTTTTTGGAAAACTTTAATTCTATAGCAAATGTTGTCAAAATTCTATTTCTCAGAATTTTATTCGTTTACAAAATTTTGTCAATATTTTATTTCTATAAAATTTTTTTTTTCAAAATTTTACTTCTACAGAAAATTGTGTTAAATTTTTTTTATATCGCAAATATTACCAACTTTTGATTTCTATAAGAAATGTTTAAAAAATGTATTTCTATAGCAAATGTTGTGAAAATTTTATTTCTATAGAAAACTGTATCAAAATTTTATTTTTTATAATATTTTGTAAAAATTTTATGTCTATAGAAAATTTTGTCACAATTTTATTTCTGTAGAAAATGTAGTCAAAATTTTATTTCTATTTTTTTTTCAAATGTTGTCAAAAATATATTTCAATAAATTTTTTTTTCAAAATTTTATACGTTTAAAAATTTTTGTCAAAATTTTTCTTCTATAGAAAATGGTGTCAAAATTTTATTTCTATAGCTAATATTGTCAAATTTTTATTTCTATAGAAAATTAAAAAAAAAAATGTCTTTCAGCAAACTCTTATCAAAATTTTGTTTCTATAGAAAATTTTGTCAAAATTTTATTTCTATAGAAAGTTTGTGGATTACCTCTTTGTTGGAGAGGAATATTTTGCAAAATCTACCAAAGCCCATAAACGTTATTGTACTTCGCTTTTATACTTTCCATAACAAATTTAATACTGTGATTGAAAGTGGAAATATCCCTAAAAAAATCCCCAAATCACGACTTTATCCCCAGTCAAATTCCCAGATCCCCAAAGTGAAAAAATATCCCCAACCACGAAAAAAAATTGGGGAAAAATCCCCTAATCTGACAACACTGCAGGGAGCTTCGGGTCTAATGTTCCACACAGATACCTTCTTGTCTACCATTCCACACAGAGACCTTCGAGCCTACTGTTCCCCACTGAGACCTTCGGGCCTACTGTTCCCACAGAAACCTTCGGGCCTATGGCCCCCTACAAAAACCTGCGGCCCTACAGTTCCCCATGGAGAACTTCTGTTGCACACAGAAACATTCCTACTGTTCCACACAAAGACCTTCGGGACTACTGTTCCACACAGAAATCTTCGGTCCTACTGTTCCCCACAAAGACCTTCGGGACTACTTTTCCACACAGAGACCTTCGGGCCTACTGTTCCCACAGAAACCTTCAGGCCTATTATTCTCCACAGAAACCTTCGGACCTATGTTCCCTTACAAAAACCTGCGGGTCTACAGTTCCCCTTGGAGACCTCTTTTTCCCCACAGAAACCTACGATCCTACTGTTCCCCACAAAGACCCTCGGGAGTACTGGTCCACACAGAGACCTTGGGGCTTACTGTTCCCCGCAGTGACCTGCAAGCCTACTGTTCCACGCAGAGATCCTTCGGGTCTACTGTTCCCCACAGAGATCTTCGGGTCTACTATTCCCACAGAGACCTTCGGGTCTACTGTTCCCCAAAGAAGTCTTCGGTTCCCACAAAGATCATCGGGTATACTGTTTCCACACAGAGACCTTCGGGCCTACTGTTCCGACAGAAACCTTCGGGTCTATGGTCCCCTACAAAAACCTGCGGTCCTACAGTTTCCCATGGAGAACTTCTGTTCCCCACAAAGACCTTCGGGACTACTGTTACACACAGAAACCTTCGGTCCTACTGTTCCCCACAAAGACCTTCGGGACTACTGTTCCACACAGAGACCTTCGAGCCTACTGCTCCGCACTGAGACCTTCGGGCCTACTGTTCCCACAGAAAACTTCAGGCATATTATTCTCCACATAAACCTTCGGACATATGGTCCCTAACAAAAACCTACGGGCCTACAGTTCCCCATGGGGAACTCTTTGTTACCCACAGAAACCTACGATCCTACTGTTCCCCACAAAGACCTTCGGGAGTTCTGGTCCACATAGAGACCTTCGGGCTTACTGTTCCCCGCAGTGGCCTGCAAGCCTACTGTTCCACCCAGAGATTTTTCGGGTCTACTGTTCCCTACAGAGATCTAATCCCACAGAGACTTTCGGGTCTACTGTTCCACACAGAGATCTTTGCGCCTACTGTTCCAAACAGAGATCTTCGCGCCTACTGTTCCCCAAAGAGATGTTCGGGCCTACTGTTCCCCATAAAGAGCTTCGGGAGCACCGATCATCGATGAACCGAACTTCTCATCAACTATCAACGGACAAACCGATGTCTACATAAGTACCAACTATTTACGAATCCAATTCCTCATCGATTCTTTCCGCCCCTCAGACAACCATCTGCAAATTGGCACCAAATTGCGATCATCAAAAAATGACGAAATCCTGACCGCCTTCTCCCCATCAGATCTTGATCATACATGTATATGTTATCATATATCACACAAAAATTTTATAAATTAAAAATAAATTAAAAATAAATTTTTATAAAATTATCAATAAAATAATATTTTACACCATAGAGGTAAACACTTTTGTTCTTTTTCCGAAGGGTTTGGTGAATATGACTGAGCTTAACTCAGCCGACGACAAAATGAGAGGTTTAGAAATGATAGCATACATAACTTGGTTACAATACATCTCAGCCATATTGTAGTTTCCTTTTATTTTTTAAATAAGCCTCCCTTGTTGAATTTTGAGATGTTTGCCTAGCACTTTGTCCACAATATGTTAAATTTTTTCCAATATATCATTACATTGAAATAAACAAAGTTTTTCTCATATAAAAGTAAACCACACTTATCGCTAGAATGGCATTGTATATTGAAGTCCAAAGTGTAACAAATATGGATGATATTGCAGATACTACCAAATTTCATCTCTATGTAAGAGTTATGCTTCAAATTTTGGATTTAGGGGGTTTTTAAATAGTTTTCTCTTTGCGATGTCAACCACACACACCGGATTTGTGTTTATCGAGATTTTATTTCCTTGACTTTTCCGCTCTCCTACAGAAAAGGGAAAAGCTTACACAACTGCATATTGGTCATTGTTAGAATTGAGTTTGAGTTAAACTATGCTAAGAGGGATTTTGCTTTTTTTCTGGAGATTGAAAAGGATACCTACCGGAAATTCTTGCAATAATGCCAACAGCATTATTCCAAGCGAATGCATTTTGATCTTCGTTCGTTCTCCTTCAAACCACCATGCCCATAAGCTGAAAAAAAACGAAGTCATCTATTGTGGAAGTTTGATTGCGTGAGTTTTGATATTTCGTGTGTTTGCATGTGGGTGTTCTGTCTGTTTCCGGATTTTCGTTGTGTATGAGAGCGCAACAATATCCATGTTAGAATGCTGGATAACAAACAACAATGACATTTGCAAGAACCACACAGCCACCATCAGTATTACCAAAAAAATATATATATCAGGATACAACTTATGTTCAGTTTGTCTCAATGACAACAAAATGGACTTCATATACTGAGAACTACGATGCAAAGACTATAAGTGGCATTCCATAACTTGAAATGTGAAACATTGGTGGAGTTCATAGGCAAGGCACTAGGGATGAAGGGCCTATTTTATCACTTAGAAGGTTTTAAAAAAAAAAAAATTAATTGGAAAATTTTACAAACAGCGATATGACAAAAATAAGTCAATATTTTTCGACAAACTTACGAAATTTGGTAGATATTTATTTTCACTTATTTATTAAAAAACCGTATTTTTAAGAAAATAATTTGAGTTAAATATTTCAAAAAAATCTTTAGCTACATATGAAGTTAATTATGGACACTTTTTTATTTTATTGTGTTTCTAATAACCTGCACAACAAAAATTAATTCTTATAATTTCAGAACAAGCGTTATGGGTTACCAATATCCTTACATTTAATAAATGAAAATAAAAACATTTAACATGAATAAATACTGAAATTATTTAATTTAATTTCTGTATTTATTCATGTTACATTTTTTTTAAATTTTTTATTTTATTTTATTTTTTTTTTTTTTTTTTGGAAAAAATAAGATAATAGCAATACCCACCACCATGAATCAAATATTATAGTTTCCTTTGAAATTTCACGGGGAATTCATGACAGATATTCTACCAAGCTGAGCAGTTCAACTAGTACACTTTCCGAAGATAAATTTAAAGATTTTACCTATCAAGACTATATAAGAGTTTTAAAGGAATCATTAACATCTCTTGTAAATATGCAAGAAAATGATGAAATAACGCCTTGAGTTGAAATCTAAGATCTGTAGATTTTCACCCCCATTATTTCGATGATTACGAGAAGTAGAATCTGGAAATTTTACTTTCAATTTCAAGCTATTTTCATGATCTTGTCATTGAGCTTAACATGGAATCGGGCAGCACTCAATGATAAGAGCGGAGTTCACCAATGTGGTATCACAATGGACAGAATAGTCTAAGTGAGCCTGATACATCGGGCTGCCACCTAACCTAACCTAACCTAACCTAACCTAACCTAACCATGATCAGTGCACCTTCTATATCCCCAAGAAGTGAAATCGGTCTATATGGAGGCCTTACCAAATGGATAAAAACTATATCCGATACACGTTTTTGTGAAACTAAAATACCAGTATATTTTCAATTTCAGGCAAATCGGATAGAAACTACGGTTTCGAGAAATCCAAGAAGTTAAATCGCGAGATCTGTCTTATGGTGGCTATACTAAAACATCCTAAAATATTTCTAGATTTCAATTTTCAGGTAACTTGGATAAAAACTACGGTTTCCACACCGAAAAAAAAGTTTACTATTGTTTACGAAAAATGAACTAACCCATAGTAAGAATGACCATGATTTGGCGCCAAAGATTTTTTTCATCTAGATAAGTTCATGATTTTCTTATAAATAAGTTTATGTATTGCATCGTATTTTAGTTCATTCTTACTACGCTGAGGGAAGAGTGTACTTACACTCATTCAAAATATTCCTGCTATCCGGAAAAACGAACAAGTTTTTGGGAATCCTATATTTAGAAATTGGTTTCAAATAAACTATTTATCAGTATAATTTTCAAAGAAGTAAATAAATTGAGGAATTAAAGGTACAACAAGCCTGTATACAACTAAGAAATTTTTCGTACAATATAAGACAATTTTTCATAACTACCAGTATTTTATTTCAAAAAATTATTATTATATTACATAAAACTATGGCTTATGATATACAATAAAAGAAATGTTTTTATTTGTACGCTGTATGTTGTTACTTTTCGGTAGTTAGTAATTGCTTCTTCAAAAGAGTAATATTCTATGTTAGTAGAATGAAACTAATTAATATCAATTTCCATTTTCTATCCATATGAAAGATATATGCCATAAGTTGCTATTTTCATTTCATTTTTGTCCAATTTCACCGATTTCGCTAGTTTTTGTTGTGTGGATTTGCGTCATAAGCCTCTGAAGTTAAAAAGGTATATGAATTATAAAAATATTATCAAATTCTATGGTATTTTGATCTTTAACTTACAAGAAAATTTTCTTAGAGCCAATAGCGATATCAGCTTAGATAACATTAAACAGTAAGAAGGTTCCAAAAAATACCATTAGATTTCCTGCAAAGGAAAATTATTTTTAATGAATAGAAATTTTGGCTTTATTACAAATGGACGAAAAACTTACCACATTGAAAAAAATCATCCAATTACTACATTAGTGGAATCATATCCATGCACAAATGGGACATTTTTGAAATCCTTCTCAGAATATAAATGAAATAAAAATATTATAAAATTAGATATAATTTCCACTTGTCAATATAGCATTTAGTATTTATGGTGGATATTAAGTTCGAGTTTAGTGGCTAAAATCCCAATTTTTCATGATTAGTTTTCTTTAGAAATATATGGGAACAAAATTGAACCGTTTTTGTGTTCATTTAAAATTTATATCAAATTTTTAGTAATTTGAGGTTGCTGAATCCAAATTTACACTTGTTTTTTTAAGAGCTCGACTTTTTGAGATATACGGTTATGTTCAAAATTAAGGGACTTCCGCTATATATTGGAATAACTTGAAAACAATTCATCATATTAAATTAAAAAACAGCGTTCTACATAAGCTTAAAAACGATTTTCTGTTCTTAATCGTGTAATCCATTTAAAGAATATAAACTTTATAAAAAACTTGTTTCGAGCTATTCTCCATCAAGTTATATTTAAATTTGCATCGAAGGCGTATAATTTTATACTTTTCTTACTGATTTATTTCTGATTTTAGCACCTAAACTCGAACTTAGTACACACCTTAAGGACTCGCTATAACATAAAAATATAGACTCAAAAAATTGTACTGTGATCCAGATGTAGAGTAAATATAGATCATTTTATTACCACTCATTATGAATATTTTTATGTAAACCAATTTAAAACCGCACTAATTTTAAATTATTAATAGAAATATACAGTTTCTTAATATGTGATTTATTTTAGAGTTATTTATTTTTTATCAATATAAACTGTTTTTGTTTTCTCTAACATCACACCATTCACTTATCAGTTTCTAAAATGTTACGAAATAAATGTATTTTTATTAATAAACACAAATACCGCACGCAAGCGCACCACGTGTGCGCTTCATAAATGCATCAACAGAACTGAATGCACCAATAAAACTCAAAGACACAAATAGTCATAAAGGACACATATGTAAAGAAAAACAACTCCACACACACATGATCCCTTTCTGATCTCGCTATTGCAACAAAACAACTATCACCACAAAAGATACCAACAACACACATTCCATAACATCATCGCAATAACAAACACAAACAAAAAAAAAAGATGATGCAATAATTTCATAATTTCTTCTCACTTCAATTTCCAGTATCACGTTTATTGATTAGTTGGTATTCTATCTATAGGATAAGGTAAAATATATTCAAAATTTACGAGGAATCCATAAAAAATTATATACACCCGTCAAGGATTAAATTAACTACTTTTTATTCTACTTTATCTAAAATTTTCAATGTGAGGAAATATACTCCAACTTATAGTAAAAACCGAAATAAGCTGTAGGAAGCCGCCATACGAATCGGTACTGTGGTTAAGTTAATTTTTACTATAAAAATTTTTTTCCATACAAAAATTTTTCTTAGTAAATTGTCCACATTTCGTAGTAAGATTTTTATATTGCCTATGTCTTTTTATAATACAATCAACGATGCATTAACTATTGTATTGGAAATTTATTTAAGGAAAAATCCGTCCCATTTCGTAGTTAGTGAACTAAAAAACATTTACTGAATTTTTATAAGTTTTCCTTTAGCTAAGTTAATTTTCGCAGTGGTTACGAAAAATGAACTATATTACAGTAAATTTTTTGAACTATGTGGAAGTTAAACTGGTCCTAAAATTAACAAGACACCTTTTTTTCTGTGCAGATTCCTAAAAAATAAAATTGTAATGAACTTTGATTTTTGGTTTGATGTGATGATGTTGTTGCAAAAATTTAATGTGTTGGCCTGCCTAATGAGGTGCCGGCGCTTAAAAACGCCACTTGGCAAAAAAAAATGTTGTGATTTGTTATTGCAGGCACAATTGAGTGCCACAGCAATTTGAATAAAAAGATTTTCTTTTAAAGTTGAAATGCCAGTTAAAGGCTTCAAAACTTGAATGTTCCTTTATTTAATTTTTCTTGATCTTTTATACAAAGATAACGGCATTTCTTATTTTGTTTTCTTTTTTCAAACATATCCTTAAAAATAAACAACAATCCTTATATCTAATCATATGTTCTATTACTTATTACTAAACAGCTGTTTGAATTACAATGTAACTTAAACTATTGAACAGCTGGCTTAAAACTAATGTACCGAATACACTACACCCTCACCCTTTGGAAAAAAAAAATAATTTTTATATCCAAAAATTATTTTTTTAAAAATCCTATCAATATATACATAGCATACATACAATTCAGTGAATTTTTTTATTACAATTCAATCATTTTTTATTGTGTAATACATACATTTCAATTATTTATCAATTCTATACATTCCATTTTTTAAACATATTGTTATGGTACTTCTTCTTTATTCCATTAATATCTAAAATTGAGTTTACTCCATCTCTAACTAGTATCTTATATGGGCCATGATATGGCGGTTGATTTTTCTTTCTATTCATTGTTCTCAAAAGAACGAGGTCTCCTACTTTCAAATTTAGTGAATTTGATGATTCATCTTGGAGTACCCTTTTTATTTTAGTTTTTTCTAATAAATCTTTAGCTCTTTCGAGAGAAAATTTTAACCTGTGCCTTAATTCAGCAACATAATCATCAGTGTTGTAAAATTGGCTAGTTTTATTTATTTCATCGTTGGGTAAGGAAGGAAGTTTTCCAAATATTAGTTCATAAGGCGAATAACCTGTATCTATATGCGGTGACGTATTGTAGGCAAAAGTAAAATAAGGAATCCAAGTATCCCACTCATCATTTTTGGAGAAATTTAATAAGAATTCGTTAAGTACCCTATGATTTCTTTCTATCGAACCTAAGGTTTCATGGTGATATGGAGCACTAAAAATTTGTTTTATCCTCAACAATCTACATACCTCTGCCATTAATTGATTGGTAAATTCAGTGCCCTTATCAGCTTTCAAAACTTTGAAATTCCCATAAATAAGTATGAAGTGTTCAACTAACGTTCTTGCTACCGTTTTCGCATCCTTTGATTCCATTTGAATCGCTACAATATATTTTGTCAAATCACATTGCATCGTGAGAATATACCGATAATGATTCGATAACCTCAACGGTCCTACTGTATCAATGGAAATAGTTTCAAAACTAGTTGTTGGTGTATTGGTAAGTGTAAATTGTTCTTTCGTGTGTCTTGTCTGTTTATTCATTTTGCATTGCGGGCAATTTAGGACAAAGCCTTTTATCATCTTGTACATATTTCTCCAAATATATCTCTGTTTAATTTTTAGGGTCGTTTTTCTGACACCTAAGTGTCCTCCATGTGTTGAGTTATGAAACTCATCTATTAGTTTCAGTTGTGTATCTTTACAATGTATTCTTTTCGGTTCATCGTATATTAAAATTTTCAAATCCGTTTTCATATGTTTCTGCATTTTTGTAAATATTATTTTAAATTCTTCCATGGCCATGGTTTTAAAAATATTATCGTTTCTGCTCAGAGCTAATTCGCGTATCTTATGATCACGCATCAACGACGTCAGCTTCTCCAAACTCGCTCGTAAGTCAGATGGATTATCGCTGCATCTTACAATAATTTCGTATTTTCCAACTTCTATCTTTGTTTTCCTATTTTCCTCTAGAGGTACAAATTTAAGTTTCATCAAGTTTTTTATATCCGCTACAGAAGTACACTCCCAAATGTAAAGTTGATCAGGCTTTAACATCGTGGTACTTGCTGCGGTAGTCATGTCAGTGTTTTTCCCATGTGCAGTTTTCCTCTGCATGCTTCTAGTGATAGCTAATATCCTTCTTTCATTTTCAGCTTTATCCGGAATCATAGCTTTTAGGGCGTCACTATTTAAAACTATTCTAGATAACGCATCGGCATTCGTGTTCATTTTTCCTTTCTTGTAAATTATTTCGAAGTCATAATCGCTCAAATCCATTCTTATTCGTGTCATTTTTGAAGATGGATTACTGTGCGTAAAAAGAGATACCAAAGGCCTGTGATCTGTGACCACATAGAACCTTCTGCCATATAAATAGGGTCTAAAGAAATTTATTCCCCAATGAATGGCCAACAATTCCTTTTCGATGATAGGTTTGTTCAAATCGTGTTTCTGCAGTGTAGCACTTGCATATGATATAGGTAAATCTGCACCAATCTCCCCTTGGGAAAGAACAGCGCCAAGTGCATAGTTGGATGCATCTGTAGTTAAAATAAATGGTTTCGTAAAATCCGGGTACTTCAGAATTTCTGGTTGTAAAAGCTTTTGTTTCAGTGTATCAAATGCATTCTGACATTTCTCGCTCCACAAAAATTGATTATCCTTTTTCAGAAGTGCATTGAGGGGTCTAGCTATGTCGGCAAAATGTGGAATAAATCTGCGGTAATAGTTGCAAAATGCAACAAATCTTCTTACTTCGTCTGCATTTACTGGTGTGGGATAATTTTTTATTGCTTCATCCTTCGCAGGGTCTGTTTTCACGCCTTTATCAGTTATTAAATGGCCCAAATAAATTACCTCAGGCTTAAGAAAGCTACATTTATTAGCGTTAAGCTTTAAGTTGAACTTCCTTAACCGTTGAAACACGTTTCTTAAATTGGAATTGTGATGGTTCAAGCTACACCCAAAAACTATAATGTCATCAACATAGAGAAAAGCTGATTCATCCAATCCGCTCAAAGCAATCGTTAACATTCTTTGAAAGCTGTTCGAAGATATTTTTAATCCAAATGGCAAACGTTTAAACTGGAAATGTCCATTTCCTGTAGAAAAAGCCGTGAGTGGTCTGGAATCTTCGTGCAGACCTATCTGGTGAAATGAACTCGTCATGTCCAGCGTTGAGAAATATCTTGCTCTTCCGAGTCTATCTAATACATCTTCAATTCGTGTCAATGGAAATTTATCGTTAACGATTTTGTTATTAAGTTTTCTGAAATCCACTACCAGACGCCATTTCTTTGTTCCATCTGTAGATTTCTTCGGAACTACTAGCAAAGGTGAATTATAAGGGCTGGTGGAATCTTCAATGATGTCATCATTCCTCATTTGCTCAACTTGCCTATTTATTTCATCCATTTGTGTGTGGGGAAGACGATAATTTTTTATATAAACCGGAGAATCATCAATGGTTTGTATTTGTTGAGTATAAAAATTATTTATACTCAATTTATCCCCAGGAAGATGGAAAACATCTTCAAATTCTTTAAAAATCTCAATAATTGACTCCCTGGAATCAGGATCACATGTTCCAATATCAATATTGGTCAATAAAGTTTTAATCCTTTCAGGATTACGTGTCTTCGAATGACTTGCATAACAAATGTCATATTCACTCAAAGGATGTATTTCACAATCAATGCTGTCAATCTTCACTGCCGCATCTGTAGTATTTAGTATCCTCACATGTTTTATGCCTTTAGCAGGTATTATGGTATTTGCTAAGAAAACTCCTTCCGCCAATCTTTTATTTAATACAATACTATTTTCTCTCACATCCACACTTATTGGGAAAATCATTTCTGAACGTGCTGGTATAATGGTGGCGCTTTGATTAATCGGTCTCGTATTCATTGGTAATATGATTTCATCATCATTGATGTTAAACGAAATAGTGTATGTTTCAAAGTCTATTTTACACAAGTATCTTGACAGAATATCTCTCCCGATAATGCCATCTGTTGGGATTGGAAAATTCTCATCCACAATATAAAACTTGTCATCCAAAACAAATCTTTCAATATGTAAATCCAATGTTGTAGTACCAATACACTGTACTGCGTCTTCAGTAATGCCAGTGAGTTTCACGGTTTCACTTTGATTTATATTGCCAAAATTGTGGTTTTTGCAAATTGAAACATCAGCTCCCGTGTCAATCAAAAATCTTAATTCTTTATCAATATTGCCACATTTTATAGATACAAATGCGCTAGATTTTGCCGATATATTGAAAATTCTTATATTTGGCCCTCTTGGGCAACAGCTTCCCCCATTGTCCGGCCTTCGTAGTTTCCCTCATCGGCTGAATAAGGAAATGCTCGAAAACGTTGATTTGTTCTTCCGTCATATGAACGGTTCCGGGTATTTTGAGAATAATTGCCGCGAAAGTCGTCGTGCCCATTATTCCTCGTGTAATTATTGTTATTATTTTGATAATTGGTTTGTTTTCGGTTAGTGTTGATACTAGTATTGTTATGTCGCCAATTGTTGCGTCTGTTTCTATCGTCGAAACGCTCCCTAGGCCTAAACTGACTATCTCCACTATATGTATTGTTGTTCCCAAATCTATTATTATTACTATACCTACTATCGTTACCATTATCATTCCTACTTCTTCCACCTCTAAAATTCCTATTATGACCTCTATTTATGAAAAACATGTTCTTATCTGCCGAATCTAAATTCTTCTCGGCAGTAATACATCTCTGTGCTGCCTCACTCAAAGTTTTTGGCATGTTCGATAATAATATAGGTTGATATTCAGCACTAACACCCTTAACAAATACATTAAGCGCCATGCCATCACTCACCTTATATATTGCATCCTTCGTCTCCTGAGATGGGTTCGACAAATTCCCAATTTCAAATGCACTTAACTGATCTGCAAGCTCTGAAACTTTTTCCCTAAACTCAGTTATAGTCGACCTTCCTTGTACCGTAGTACCCAATTCAGTTAAAACCTGTTGCAACGTTTTCGGATTCGGAAATGCCTCTTCTAAACTTTTCTTCAATTCATGCCATGTTGTTGGTTTGTTGGAACGACCTAAAATACTCCTCACCTGGGTTGACAGCTTGAAATTATAGACATACTTAACGAATATGGGTCTATCTTCTTCTTTCAACAAATCGTGCAGCAATTCAGTTTGCGAAATAAAATCATCCAAAAATTTAAATGTCCCCTTGAATACCTGTAGGTTTTTGCCCACCATAGATATGTCAAACGACGCCATACTGGGAAAACTTTCTACTTCCACAACTTCTTCTTTTACGTTTAAAGTTTTTAAAATGTTCTCAGTTTCTCCAAGTAGTTTTTCAAATTGCAATTTTAAAGTTTTGACCTCTTCTCCATCAACAACTTCATTAAATTCATCTTTAAGAAAATTCAACCGAGCAAACTTGTCTTCTATATACTTCTTAGAGAAAGTTCTATTCACGCTCTTCCTCAAATTACTCTTTAATTTCTCTAACTCATTTATATACCCATTTAACGACTCCATATAAAATACTAGAATTCAATAAATAATGTATTACAACTATTATTGGGCTTTCTTTTTTTTTCAAACAACTTTTAAAATATATTCAATTAAACTTAAATACAGATACAATCTATTCAAAAATCGCATTCACAATGTGAACACGCTCCCTTATATCTATTTGAAATTAACGGATCTTTAAATCGTATATACGCCCTTCATATGAAAAATGCAACCCTGGCATACCTATGCAAACCGAGTACCGATTACTTAAGTATTCGTATAAAATGTCAAATAAGAAAATGTCAATCAGTCGGACATATTGGAATTCAGCGCAACATTATTCTTTTTGTGAAAAATAAATATATTAATTAATTTAAGCAAAACCAATTAGTGTATATTATTAATAATTCATTTTAATTATATACTGTTAAATTCATTTTCCTCAATAAAATATATATATATATATATATATACAATATAAAAACAAAAAGTGCCAGCCTTTAAGTTATTGTGTTGTTTAGTGGTTATTAGTGTTGTGTTCACAAGCTGTTTTGTTGTTTCTTCTCTGTTGCATCTCAGCCTGAATTGCATCAATACGCAACCACATCTCTGATGCTCGCTGCCACGATGGTGGTGGATCAGAGTTGATAGCTTCCTTCAGTGCTGCAAGTTCCCTTCGCTGACGAACAATTTTGCCACCCCTACGGTGTTTTGGTTTCGTTGTTGGTGGAATTCGAGTCAGTTTCTCCTCACAGGCCCTCTGTTTTCTTTTTAAATACTCTTCCAATGTTAACCTTTTCGGACCAGCAGTTGGTTCCACAGTGCAAGTGTCTTCTACAGGCATGAATTTTCGTGTCGGCAGGATCGCCATGTAATGAACTTTGATTTTTGGTTTGATGTGATGATGTTGTTGCAAAAATTTAATGTGTTGGCCTGCCTAATGAGGTGCCGGCGCTTAAAAACGCCACTTGGCAAAAAAAAATGTTGTGATTTGTTATTGCAGGCACAATTGAGTGCCACAGCAATTTGAATAAAAAGATTTTCTTTTAAAGTTGAAATGCCAGTTAAAGGCTTCAAAACTTGAATGTTCCTTTATTTAATTTTTCTTGATCTTTTATACAAAGATAACGGCATTTCTTATTTTGTTTTCTTTTTTCAAACATATCCTTAAAAATAAACAACAATCCTTATATCTAATCATATGTTCTATTACTTATTACTAAACAGCTGTTTGAATTACAATGTAACTTAAACTATTGAACAGCTGGCTTAAAACTAATGTACCGAATACACTACAAAATCATTTCTTGCACACCTATTTATAGTCCTACAAAACCTCCAAATTTTCAATTTCAGGAAAATTGGACAACTACTACGATTTCTACAAACCCAAAGGCTCCATGAAATAAGCCCCCAAGAAAAAAGGCCCCAAACTGGAAATGAAATAATGCCCCAAATTTTGGGGATTTAGTTCATAAGGAAATAAAGCCTCATTTCGAATATGCAATAAAACCCCACAAGAATGAAATAAAGCCCAAAATTTTATGAAATTGGGCCCCATAGGGACTTATTTCATTTTATAAAGTAATATTTATTGCTGTTGTAGAGAAAAAAATAAATTTATTCATGAATTTAATAAATATTTCAATATAATATTATATTTTGTATAAATAAAAAAATTCTCTTTGAAAAATCCAATTTAATAATTGTATGAGAGTAATAAGTTTCAAGTAAAAACTTCCATGGTATCTTCAACGGGTTGGCGGCAGCAAGGACACTTGCAATTGTTAAAAGCTTTTGATAATGCATCCGCCATTAACTTTAAATTGCACTCCGAACAAATTTTCATACGTCTACAAGGTAGCATAACAATGTTTGAAGGTTTGTTGACGCAGATCACGCAATCGCTGTCGTTTAAAGTGCTAGAAGTCACTTCTTGGTTGTCGTCTTCCGAGTTTTCACAATCGGAATACTCTTCTTCCTCGAATATGTTTTCCTCTGGTATCAATTTTACGCATATTTTGTTAGGTTCATACACAATTCGGGAAAGAAAATCGTTAACAGATATATCCCCATTTTCCAAAAGCCGGATTGCTTTCTCAATTTTGGAAGACTTATCAGCATCCTGTCTCTTCTTTCGTTTGTACAACGAGCCACCGCTTTCAGAGAGCATTGAAAAATGGCGGCTTTTGAAAAATTCCTCATTACGAATTATGGCAACAAACTTAAAAAATTTCCATTCTTATCTACTAAACGTCCTAGTACTCCATTATATGCTTCTACAGCTGATGTTGTTCGTGTTTTTTGTTTATAAACTGAGAAAGAATTACAACCAATCTAGAAAATATTTTACATTCATTAGATTCATGTCACATATGGCAGCTTAATTTCACATCGCAACTTACTTTTTGTATCCATTGTCTTTGGAAGTAGTTTAAAAATGGCGCAAAGACACATTGGCTGTCTATTAACATTATTTTGGACCTGATTGCAGAAAACGCTCCTTTTATTAAACCAGGGGGGAGTAAGGGAAGAGCCATTAGTTTATGATAAGCTGCAGACGCTTCTTTCGAAGATCGTATATACTTAACTAAAGCCTTTCTGCTTCTCATGTTACGCCTAACAGCTTGGCAAAAATGGAACCTAAATGAACAGTTTTGTTAGCACTCGAATAAATGATGTTGTTTATTTTTATTTGTATTGCATTAGTTATGTTCACTTTTTAAATTTAACCGAAAATTATATGAGCGGAATTGCGGAATTGTTATGATTTTGTTCAAATGTAAATGTTTCACAAAATTGCGAAGTAAAATAACAATTTGGTCGAGGTTTTAAAAGAAATACGAAAAAATAGATTGTGCTCGAGTGGAAAGGTTGAAAAAAATTCGCGCTAATTTTTTTCAACCTTTCCACTCGAGCACAATCTATTTTTTTCGTAATTCTTTTAAATCCTCTACCAAATTTTTATTTTACTTCGCAATTTTTTTATGTGCTGTAGTTTCGATTATATTAAATTCAAATTAAACAAAAATTTAGATTGTGCTCGAATGTAAAGACTTCAAAAAATCCACACGAGTTTCGTTTTTACATTTGAGAACAATCTAAATCTTTTTTTTAATTCTTCTCACATTTAGAATATAAAAACAAAATATTTCATACGTACCAGCAACCAACATTTTGTGTTTTTGGAAAAACTATTTGTATTGCTTGCCTCATAGATTCTTCGTAATCAGTCACAATAATAGAAGGATCCACGTCGAAAATATTGTCCTTGATGTAGCGAAAGAGATCTTCGTATATTTGTTTTGTTATTCTATCCATAAGAACAAAAAATATTGGAAAAATCTAAAATAATTGGTTAATAATTTGAATGAATATTTAAGTGTATATTAACTTACTTCTTCGAAATATTCAATATATATAACAAGCAATTGTTTGAAACATCCTTTTGGAACAATTTTAAATGTTGCATCAATTAGAAAGGTCCTTTGCTTCGGTGGAATATTCTCCTTAATTAATTCTATGGTTTTCAGCGATGAAAACAAACAAAACGAATATTTCTCTTCCATAATACATGCTGTGTAAAAAGGCCTGGGCATTGCCTCATCTTTTGTTATTCCAAATGATGTCCACACATTTTCTAAATTAAAAGCCTCAATAACTTGTAGAGCTGTCTTCGGAGAGGTTACAAAGTGCTTACTGACTATATATTGCAACCCTCTTTTGATTTTGGAGAATGCAATATTTTTGGTATCATCTTGAAAACTATTTAATATATTAATAAAAAAAACATATTTCTTTAATATAATTATTCTACATTTCTTACCTATCGCAAGTTTTTTGAAAACAAGATCTTATGCTACTCATTGCTGTCATTTCTTTTCCCAGTGTCTGAGCACTATCTAGGCAATCTGCTTTTATTTTATTTAGTGCCTTCAATTCTTTATAATACTTTTCTTCGTCATCGTGGTTATGTTCCACAAATTTTGGTGCACGGACACAGTTTCCATCGGACGTTACATTAATTCTAGATTTACACTCTTTTTGTCTACACTCATATTTAGTAACACCTTTGTAAAATGATTTCTTTCGATAAATCATTTTTTCCTCAAATACGTAAAGGAGTTCACTTCCACTTCTTTTTCCCGGGTATATTTCGTAATTCATATTGAGTATTTGTTTACTACGCGACGTTTAGAATGAAACTGAATAGTCAATCAATGTTTACAATGAATTGCAAGCATTCATTTAAATACACGGTAGTTGTAACGGTACCAGTCTACGCATTTAGTAAAGTTGTTAGTTTTAACAAAATGAAATAATGCCCCACAAAGAAATCGTTGGGGTTTTCCTTCATCAATGAACTACGTTGTTTTTTCATAATGAAACAACACCCCAAACATAATAATGAAACAACACCCCAAAAAAACGAAACAATACCCCAAATTACGTTGTTTTTGTTTTCAATATAAAGGTTTGGGGCTTTGTTTCATTTCCGTTTTGGGGCCTTATTTCTTGGGGGCTTATTTCATGGAGCCAAACCCAAAAAGTAAAATCGGAAGATCGGTCTATATGGGGGCTATACTAAAACATTGACCGATACTCACCATTTTTGGCACATCTCTTTACGGTCCTAAAACACCACTAGATTTTAAAGTTCATGCACTACGATTTCTACAAACCCAAAAAGTAAAATCGGAAGATTGGTCTATATGGGGGCTACACTAAAACATGGACCGATTTACCCCATTTCCGTCACTCATATTTGTGGTCTCAAAATACCTCTAGATTTTAACTTTCAAGCAAATCAGATAGAAAATACATTTTCTAGAAATAAAATCGGGAAATCGGTCTATATGGGGCTATACCAAAACATGGACCGATACACCCTATTTTCGATACATCTCTTTACGGCCCCAAAATACCTCTAGATTTCCAATTTCATGCAAATCGAATTATAAGTACAGTTTCTAGATGCCCAAGAAGTAAAATCGGGAGTAAAATCGGGAGATCGGTCTATATGGGGGCTATACCAAAACATGTACCGATACACCCCATTTTCGACACACCTTTTGATAGTGCGAAGATACCTCTAGATTTTCAATTTCAGGCCAATTGGATAAAAACTGCGGTTTTTATAAGCCCAAGGCCCCAAATCGGGAGGTCGGTTTATATGGGGACTATATCAAAACTTGGACCGATATAGCCCATCTTCGAACTTGACTTGCCCGCAAACAAAAAACGAATCTGTGCCAAATTTCAGGATGATAGCGCCATTATTGTAGCGTGATTACAACAGACAGACAGACGGACATGCTTATATCGCCTTAGAGGCCCCAAATCGGGAGGTCGGTTTATATGGGGACTATATCAAAACTTGGACCGATATAGCCTATCTTCGAACTTGACTTGTCTGCAAACAAAAAATGAATCTGTGTCAAATTTCAGGATGATAGCGCCATTATTGTAGTGTAATTACAACAGACAGACAGACGGACATGCTTATATCGTCTTAGAATTTCTCCCTCATCAAGAATATATATACTTTATATAGCCGGAAATCGATATTTCGAGGTGTTACAAACGGAATAACAAACTTATTATACCCCCGTCATCATTCTATGGGTATAAAAACTATATGTTGTTTAAAAAGACAGAAAATCCCCACATTGGAGCATGACTGAAAGTCGTCATAAGTCTTTATGTGAGCTTATTATTAAAATAATTATGTGAGTTTATTATTAAAAGCAATTAGTAAAATAAACTATTTTCTTGGATTGGCCGCATGTACATAGGGATATAGGAACAGATTAGGTGCTGTCAGATCCAAAAAGTTGTTATGAACCAAAATGGAAATTTTTGTGAAGAAGGTCATAAAGGTTGAAAAAGCGAGGATAAAATTTGATTATATTCAGTAAAACAAATATTTGATAATATATTTGGTAATATTAACTGTGTTTTAATTTAGTATAATTTTAATAAAATAAAAATTACAAAATTTTTATAAGAAGCAAATAAGACCAGAAAATTAAAATAAAATTTCATAATTTATTTTATTTAAATGTAGATTTTCTATATTAGGTTTACGACTTTGGCGACATATGTATTATACAGTCGCAAATTGTAACTTGTGCGACAGGCCAACCTTGGCGCCCATAAAAACCGACCGCCATATTTGGTTTCCAGAGCCTATTGGGCGAGCAAATTTCATACGATCCATTTGAAATTTGGTCAATGAGTAAATGAAAGTTGGTATATGTCTATATTGCAGTGTCAATTTTTTGTACCCTCCACCATAGGATGGGGGTATATTAACTTTGTCATTCCGTTTGTAACACATCGAAATATTGCTCTAAGACCCCATAAAGTATATATATTCTGGGTCGTGGTGAAATTCTGAGTCGATCTGAGCATGTCCGTCCGTCCGTCCGTCTGTTGAAATCACGCTAACTTCCGAACGAAACAAGCTATCGACTTGAAACTTGGCACAAGAAGTTGTTATTGATGTAGGTTGGACGGTATTGAAAATGGGCCATATCGGTCCACTTTTACGTATAGCCCCCATATAAACGGACCCCCAAATTTGGCTTGCGATTGCTCTTAGAGAAGCAAATTTCATCCGATCCGGCTGAAATTTAGTACATGGTGTTAGTATATGGTCTCTAATAACCGTGCAAAAATTGGTCTATATCGGTCCACTTTTACGTATAGCCCCCATATAAACGGACCCCCAAATTTGGCTTGCGATAGCTCTAAGAGAAGCAAATTTCATCCGATCCGGCTGAAATTTGGTAAATGGTGTTAGTATATGGTGTCTAACAACCATGCAAAAACTGGTCCATATCGGTCCATAATTACATATAGCCCCCATATAAACCGATCCCCCGATTTGGCTTGCGGAGCCTCTAAGAGAAGCAAATTTCATCCGATCCGGATGAAATTTGGTACATGGTGTTAGTATATGGTCTCTAACAACCAAGCAAAAATTGGTCCATATCGGTCCACTTTTACGTATAGCCCCCATATAAACGAACCCCCAAATTTGGCTTGCGGAGCCTCTAAGAGAACCAAATTTCCTCCGATCCGGCTGAAATTTGGTAAATGGTGTTAGTATATGGTCTCTAACAACCATGCAAAAATTGGTCCACATCGGCCCATAATTATATATAGCCCCCATATAAACCGACCCCCCGATTTGGCTTGCGGAGCCTCTAAGAGAAGCAAATTTCATCCGATCCGGCTGAAATTTGGTACATGGTGTTAGTATATGGTCTCTAACAACAATGCAGGAATTGGTCCATATCGGACCATAAATATATATAGCCCCCAAAGAAGCCGATCCCCAGATTTGACCTCCGGAACCCCTTAGAGGAGCAAAATTCATCCGATCCGGTTGAAATTTGCAACGTGGTGTTAGTATAAGGCCGCTAATAACCATGCCAAAATTGGTCCATAATTATATAAAGCCACCATATAAATCGATCCCCAGATTTGTCCTCCGGAGCCTCTTGGAGGAGCAAAATTCATCCGATCTGGTTGAAATTTGGAACGTGGTGTTAGAATGTGGTCTCCAACAAACACGCAAGAATTGGTCCATAATTATATATAGCCCCATATAAACCGTTCCCCAGATTTGATCTCCGGAGCCTCTTAGAGGAGCAAAATTCATCCGATCCGGTTGAAATTTGCAACGTGGTGTTAGTATAAGGCCGCTAATAACCATGCCAAAATTGGTCCATATCGGTCTATAGTTATATATAGGCGATCCCCAATCACACAAAAATTGGTCCTTATCGGTTCATAATCAAGGTTGCCACTCGAGCCAAAAATAATCTACCAAAATGTTATTTTTATAGAAAACATTGTCAAAATGTTATTTCTATAGAAAATTTTGTAAAAATTTTATTTCTATAGAAAATTTTGTCAAAATTTTATTTCTATAGAAAAATTTGTCAGAATTTTATTTCTATAGAAAATGTTATCCAAATTTTATTTCTATAGAATTTTTTTCCAAATTTTACTTGTATAGAAAAAGTTGTCAAAATTTTATTTTATCAAAATTGTATTTCTATAGAAACTTTAAACTTAATTATATTCGTATTTAGTCGGTCTTTTTAGTTAATTATATTCCACGTATGGACTATGTGGCATATATTACGTTGTTAGGAAGTTTTAAGATACCTAGCCATCGGCAAGTGTTACCGCAACCCAAGTAAATCGATTGTGGATGACAGTCTTCAGTAGAAGTTTCTACGCAATCCATGGTGAAGGGTACATAAGCTTCGGCCTGGCCGAACTTACGGCCGTATATACTTGTTATTCTTTAGTTTATTCTTTAATTTATGGCCCTGAAAATGCTAAGTTTTGTCGGTATACCATTTGGGTCTACTTTGAAAAACTAGTACTATATTTGGAGACATAAAAAAATATTTGCGATATTAAATTATAACATAATTTATGTCGGTAAATTTTTTGAACGTGCCACCATTGAATGTCAAATGGAGTGTCATTTAAATGAGATTTAGTTGCATTACCCAGAGTCGAAATGCAGGCTCATGAAAAATGCTGAAACCTGAGTTGAGCGAATTTGGCTCGATATTGTTGCCCGTTTCTTTGTTTATCTCAGTTACATCGCAATGTGAAGTGCCGAGTCAGAACGGCACTGCACATTGTGGTGAAACTACTTAAAGAAGCTTTGAGACACTCACCGCTGAAAAAGTCCTTCCGGTCTTGTATGGAGGCTATTCCAAAACATACATATTTTCAGGATTGGTCCAAAAAAATATTGTTTGTATTGTTCACACATATTATGTTTCACCTTAGGGCATACACTGGTAGAAAAAAAATTTAATGAATTTTTCTTTGTGTGGATATATTTTTAAGGCGCCAATTGGACACTTCCATTATTTTACTTGCAGCATACTCTCTAGGTCTCTCTTTCTAAGCACATATATGTTTATAGACTATTTCCACATTAATATATGTTTGCATCTAAGCATATTATATTTAGAAACAGTTTATGTTCCAAACATAATATGTTCTAACATATTAACATGTAAGTCCCAAACATGTTATGCTAGTTTATGAACATTATATGCTTGCACTTAAAAATATTGTGCTAAAAAATTTGAGTTCCAAACATATAATTTGTACAACCAAACATATGTCCCAAACATGTTATGCTAGTTTATGAATATTATATACTAGCACTTAAAAATATTGTGTTAAAAAATTTGAGTTCCAAACATATAATTTGTACATCCAAACATATGAAAAGCATGTCTGTCGCGTACGACAGACAGCCACACAGGCAGACGGATATGGTTATAGTGTCTTAGAATTTCTCCCAGATCAAGAATTTATATACGTTTTATAGTAGGAAATAAATATTATATATATATATATATATATATATATATATATATATATATATATATATATATATATATATATATATATATATATATATATATATATATATATATATATATATATATATATATATATATATATATATATATATATATATATATATATATATATATATATATATATATATATATATATATATATATATATATATATATATATATATATATATATATATATATATATATATATATATATATATATATATATTATACCCCCATCACCATTTTATGGTGGTGCGTATAACAATCTGTCTGTGCAAAAGGCCCCGTTGTCGATACCCGCTATAAAATAAAAGGCACAAAAAATCCGACAAGTTCATCTACATTATGTCAAATGAAACCAACATCGATTCATGCGACGTATCTCAATTTTTCCACTTGAATACAAGGAGTAATGTTAAAGAAAGACTTGTTAATCCAATATGCACTAAACAAGGTCGAAAATGGAGAAAATAATAATCGAGTATTTTTCAAATTGTTAAATTCCTGAGACACTTTATTAAGTCCAGTTCGAAGACTGGTTCTTGGGAATCTGGCTGTTCCAATCAAGTTCTAACATAAAACGCAACAAACCCGTCTGTAAAAACAACATGTTTAAGTAGCCTGTTCCTTTCATATGTTGTGATTAAATCTGGAAGATACACAGAGGCTAGTTATGTATCGGTCCTGGGCTTGATTCATATCCCGTAGGGTAATATAAATTTCAGTGATGGATTCCAAAAACCTAATTCAATCGATTTCGTTTCGTCCCACTCATATGTTTGCCGAAAATTCCTTCTGTTCATATATCACACATTGCTGCTATGCTCCAACAGTTCTTGAACATTTCAAACATTTTGTAAAACTATGTAAGTCATTCGCCGCAACTAACCTCTGAGGCAAAAAAAAAAAACTAGACTGTTAGCAAATCCAGCAAAATTGGACAAAACGAAAAATATATAAGGCCAATACTGTATTAGGGCAAGCCGAATATTATATATACCTCTTATAGAGGTATTCTTCTTAAGAATACAAAGAAACGAAATAAAAATAAATTTAGGGGTAGAATAGAAATGTTTCAACAATCAGGCAAGTGACATCACTACTCAACTATTGGTCAGTAGTATTAACGAAATTTTTATTTGTTAATCTGTGAATAATTTGTCACAGATAGATCGTCTCAACAAAGGCACAAAAATACTCTACAATTAAATCGCTTAAATCTTACCATACTAATCCAAATATGCTACCATCCTTTGGTGAAGGGTAGCACATACATAACTGCTTCACTGTAGAGACAAAAACGTGAATGCCACAATGAATGTGGCTGAGTATAAGGCGATATGCTCACATCGCATAGTTGTTGTTGTTGTCCATGGGTATATCTCTAAGTTTTGCAATCTCCTCTCTAAATCTATGGTTTTTGAGGCACACATTGTTCAAACAATTAAAGTGTAAGTTTGTGTACGTGTGTGTGTGTGTATGTGTGTGTGTGTGCGGTTACATTCCTACAAAATGTCTACATTTATGTCTCAATTTCCTCTCTTACACACAACCTCAAATGTATGCATAAGGTTAAAGCAAATATAACCACTATCTACAATGACATTTACATCGCTTACACATACATAGATGAAACAATAATGCATATATGATATTACATTTCTATGTGTTTTGGAACAGTGTAATGAAATGACAGTTATTTTATTATTATAACATAAAAACTCCTTAGAATATGATAATTTTGTTTTACGGAAACAATTGCTTTACTCTTTTCTAATAAAATATTTCATTTTTACACTCATCACCATAGAATGGTGGCGGGGTATAGTAAGTTTGTCATTCCAGTTATAACATCCTAGCAAAAAAATTTGGAAGTTCTTCTAAAGGCACAACTTTAAAAACACTTCCAAACATATCCTACCAAAGCTGTTCTTAATTTTAACTGCACAGTAAGTCCATTCGAGTCAATTTTATAACTCTTTCATATTTTTAAAGGAAAATTTAAAATTGTATTCTTTCAAATAGGTTAAAAACAGATTAAGAATTAATAAAATAGTGTCAATTACTAGTAATTAAATTTGGTGAAAAAAATGCTAAATCTTTTCTAGAAAAAATTGCGAATTTTTGAAAATACTTGATGTCAAACGTTCCAGACACGCACCCAGAGAAGGAATATGATCACCTCAAGCATCTTTTAAGAGCAAAATGTTATTTGTGGGTGGTGACCATGTAACATGGATTTCGCAACCATGTTATTTTCGCGGAAATCATGTATCTGATTTCGGCAAGCTGGTTATATTTTTAGTGACAAAAATGTTACATGGTCACCATACAAAAATAATATTTTGCTCTTGAAACATTTTTGAGGTTGTCATATTCCTTCTCTGCGTGCGCGTTATAATGCACTAAAAATCTTAAAAAAATTTTAAAATTATTTATTCGTCAAAATATCACTAAATTTCCTAATTCACATCCAAAACACTGGATTCCCATCACAACTTAAGAAGTGATGCAAATTCAGTACAACGGCTGTTGAAATGGTGGACATCCGTCCTATGACAAGCCCATGTTAAATTCATCGCTTTTGCGACAATTGTGCACTACTTCCGGATCCAAAAAGAAAATGTTCACTACTTTTTGGCGACTTTTTTTTTTTTTGTTGGGACATCAAATCCATCAATCTGATTAAATAATAAAACATTTTGAGCGAAGAAAAACACAAAATTTGATCACAATTTTTTTTTTTTTAATTTTTTAGATCATAATATACCCCGCACCACTTTGTAGATCTACATTTTCAATATCATCCAAAATCTCTTAATTCTGTTGGGTGCTATATATAAAGGTCTATATTCCCATATACATATATTTAAATGTGAATATGGGAATATAGTTGTTTAGGTTCTTAAATAGCTGTGTTGAATGTGGTTTAAATTGTTTGGTATGGCCTCCATATATACTTTTGGAAATTTGACAGCATTTTCTTAAAATTAAATTTGAAAAAATTTCTATGGAAATATACCCTCTAATGGCCTATCCCGAGTTTAGGCATGTTTCGCTAAGTCAGGAAGCTTTTAGTAAAACACATCTTAAGACAATAAAAATGGGTACAATAAAAAGAAAATTTTGTTAAAACTGTTCAAGAGGCTTTGCAGCATATACGGAATTTTACCGTATTAATTTTTCTTGTTTAGTTTTAATCAGCTGGCAAAAAAATTGGGGCATTAGACGGATAATTTTGTAATCTTGTAATTTTGTCTATAGAAATTAGGTTTTGACAAAATCTTCTATAGAAATTATATTTTGACAAAATTTTCCATGGAAATTAAATATTCACAAAATTTTCTATAGAAATACAATCCTGACAAAAGTTTCTATAGATATAAAATTAAAAAAAAAATTGTAAAGCCATAAAATGTTTGCAAAATTTTCCATAGAAATAAAATTTTGACGTAATTTTCTATGGAAATTAAATGTTCTATAGAAATACAATTTTGCAATATTTTCTAAAGAATTACAATTTTGGCAACATTTTCTACAAAAATGAAATTTTCTGTAGAAATTAAATTTTGACAAAATTTTCTAAAGAAATTAAATTTGGCATAAGTTTCTATAGAAAAAAAATTTTGACAAAAATGTCTACAGAACCAAAATGTGGTCATTTCGAAACGGCCATTCATCCAAATATCTTGCAGTCCAAAGGGTTTGTAGTTTAGTCAACTCATGGTTTTAAGCTCAAATCAAAATAAAATGATTGAAGGAGAAACCAACAATAACAAACAAAACAAATAAAATTTTGACAAAATTTTCTAGAGAAACACAATTTTGACAAAATTTTCGAGAGAAACACAATTTTAACAAAATTTTCTAGAGAAACACAATTTTGACAAAATTTCCTAGAGAAACACAATTTTGACAAAATTTTCTATAGAAATAAAATTTTAACAAAATTTTCTACAGGACAAAAAAGTTTTTATAGAAATAAAATTTTGACCAAATTTTTTTATAGAAATAAAATTTTGACAAAGTTTTTTATAAAAATAAAATTTTGATAAAGATTTTTGTAGAAATAAAATTTTGACAAAATTTTCTATAGAAATAAAATTTTGAATAAAATTTTTTTATGGAAAAAAATTTTGACAAAGTTTTTTATAAAAATAAAATTTTGATAAAAATTTCTGTAGAAATAAAATTTTGACAAAATTTTCTATAGAAACAAAATTTTGACAAAATTTTCTATAGAAATAAAATTTTGACAAAATTTTCTATGGAAATAAAATTTTGACAAAATTTTCTATAGAAATAAAATTTTGACAAAATTTTCTATAGAAATAAAATTTTACAAAATTTTCTATAGAAATAAAATTTTTACCAATTTTTCTATATACTTAAATTTTGCGAAAATTTTCAATGGAAATAAAGTACTGACCAATTTTTCTATAGAAATAAAATTTTGACAAAATTTTCTATAGAAATAAAATTTTGACAAAATTTTCTATAGAAACAAAATTTTGACAAAATTTTCTATAGAAATAAAATTTTGACAAAATTTTCTATAGAAATAAAATTTTGACAAAATTTTCTATAGAAATAAAATTTTGACAAAATTTTCTATAGAAATAAAATTCTGACCAAATTTTCTATAGAAATAAAATTTTTACCAATTTTTCTATATACTTAAATTTTGCGAAAATTTTCAATGGACCAATTTTTCTATAGAAATTAAATTTTGACAAAATTTTCTATAGAAATAAAATTCTGACCAAATTTTCCATTGAAATAAAATTGTCTATAGAAATAAAATTTTACAAAATTTTCTATAGAAATAAAATTTTTACCAATTTTTCTATATACATAAATTTTGCGAAAATTTTCAATGGAAATAAAGTACTGACCAATTTTTCTATAGAAATAAAATTTTGACAAAATTTTCTATAGAAATAAAATTTTGACAAAATTTTCTATAGAAATAAAATTCTGACCAAATTTTCCATTGAAATAAAATTTTACAAAATTTTCTATAGAAATAAAATTTTTACCAATTTTTCTATATACTTAAATTTTGCGAAAATTTTCAATGGAAATAAAGTACTGACCAATTTTTCTATAGAAATAAAATTTTGACAAAATTTTCTATAGAAATACAATTTTCTATAGAAATAAGATTTTCTATAGAAATAAAATTTTGACAAAATTTTCTATAGAAATAAAATTCTGACCAAATTTTCCATAGAAATAAAATTTTACAAAATTTTCTATAGAAATAAAATTTTACAAAATTTTCTGTAGAAATAAAATTTTTACCAATTTTTCTATATGCTTAAATTTTGCGAAAATTTTCAATAGAAATAAAGTACTGACCAATTTTTCTATAGAAATAAAATTTTGACAAAATTTTCTATAGAAATAAAATTTTGACAAAATTTTCTATAGAAATAAAATTTTCACAAAATTTTCTATAGAAATAAAATTCTGACCAAATTTTCCATAGAAATAAAATTTTACAAAATTTTCTATAGAAATAAAATTTTACAAAATTTTCTGTAGAAATAAAATTTTACAAAATTTTCTGTAGAAATAAAATGTTTACCAATTTTTCTATATACTTAAATTTTGCGAAAAATTTCAATAGAAATAAAATTTTGACAAAACAAGATCTTTGTGTTTGGTAGTTTTTTTGGTAACATTTTCTCAAAATTTTCGTAGATTGTTTTTGGCTCGTGTGGCAAACGTGATACCCTTTCACTGTGACTACGACATATGTACCTAATACGCCTTGGTGTCCCCCACCTGCTCCTCACTCACCAAGCCTAGCGTAGTTTTATGTTAGTTTGCCTTTTACTCAAGCTTACATCATTATCTACGCTTGGCCAAAAGGGTCTTTTCACAAATTTTTATTTTATGTTCTTTCTGTGTGTGGCATTTTCAAAGCAAATGCATACAAAATGAGACAAATCCTAAACTAAGGGAAAATTCTCACAAAAATTATACCTCAACAATACGAAATTTATGCGAGAAATGGTCTGTGTCTAGTATCACGCTGACCAACCAAGAAATCTACCCCATCTGTCCCAGACCAAAATGACCAAAGGAATATTTGTTTATTTAGCCGCTTAGCATTACATCTCTATATATTGTACCGGGGAGCATTTATTTTAAGTTTACTGTTTCATTTGCTATAGGAGGTGAGAAGGGGGGAAAGTTGGAAAAACCTCAAATGGCAAAATGTTAATTTTTATTGTCTGTATGCTGTGAGCCATTCTGAAGAGAATGTCTAATGGAAAACTGTAACCGTAAAGTGTCTGACATTACATTTTGAGACAGAGATATAAATGAACAAAAATGATGGTCATGATATTGTCCATCTACTGAGGGGTGGGTAGGGTGCTTGGATAAAGTAATGGGTAATAGTGGTGGGCAAATGGTTTCTTAGTTTAAGTTTATTTTGATTTTATTCTGCATCATTGTTATGTGTTATTTAAATGAAACCTTCTCTCATAATTCCAGAGTGTTGGTGCTTTATATTTGCATAAAATTAATTGCTCATACTTAGGATTGTCGTAAATGTACACTGAAAAGTTTGTGGACTGCCTCATACTTACAATGATATAATCGAGCTCTAAGGGTGGAAAAAGAGCCACGCTAATACAAAGGTTATAATTACCATCTTGTCGATTTAGCAATGTCCGTCTGTAGTCTGTTCTTTATTCCATCCCTCCATCATTCATCGGTTTGTGTTAAAAAATAATTCACAATTGTTTCCACAAATTCTATTTGTTTTTGGAAAAATCGGTTAAAATTTAGATAAAGCTGACATATTTATTTCCAATTGTTACAGAATAGCTAAAGCTTAAGACCTACGCTACCATACCCCCTATGCTTGTAATTTACTTATAAGTATTAATATGAAATAAATAAATGAATATCTCCAATTCGCTTAAAAATGGTTTAGAAAATGAGGGATTCTCTCAAATGTTCGAGAATTTATTTCAGAAAAAATGCTAACATCTATCAAAGTACGAGGGCAATGCGGAAACTTCTTAGCCTAGCACAAAATGCGCGGTATAAACAGAAAAAAGTTAAGTGTTTTGGAAACTTCCATCTCTGTTATGAACACATGTTAAATTTTGTTTCGATCTGGCAACTCCTTCATATAGAAACAAGTGTTCAAAAAAGACGCATCCGCAATTTTTTTTTTACAATGGAAAAATTAGAAATGGGTGCTGTCATTAAATATTTACATAGAAAAAGATTATCGGGACAAGAAATTATTAATAATATGGTGAATGTGTTGGGTGAAAATGCTCCTTCATATGCAACAGTAAAAAATTGGGTTGATGAATTTAAACGTGGTCGTACAAGCATTGAAGATGAACCACGAAATTGTAGCCAAAGTGCACGATATGGTATTAAATGATCGACGAATAAAAGTGCGTGAAATTGCTAATATCTGGGCATCTCAAATGATCGAATCCATTTAATTTTGCATTGAGAACTACAGATGAAAAAGCTTTCTGCAAGATGGGTGCCGCATTTGTTAACAGTCGATCAAAAACGCACAAGAATGAGCATTTCTCAAGCTTGTTTGGATCGTTTTAAGCGAAATAAAATTGATATTATGCGTCGTTTCATAACTGTTGATGAGACATGGATCCACCACTATACTTCAGAGACAAAAGAACAATCCAAACAATGGACTGAAGCTGGAGGAAGTGCCCCAAAGAAGGCAAAAACAGTTCAATCGGCTGGTAAGGTATGGCAACGGTGTTTTGGGACTTTAAAGGTATTTTATTGATTGACTATTTGCAAAAGGGTAAAACAATAAATTCAGAGTACTATTGCAATCTTTTGGATCAATTAAATGTACAAATTCGGGAAAAACGTCCTGGCTTACAACACAAAAAAATAATTTTTAATCAAGACAACGCACCAGCGCACAAGAGTGTTTTAACAATGGCTAAACTCAACGAAGTAAAGTACGAGTTGCTTGACCACCCACCTTATTCTCCTGATTTAGCTCCCAGTGACTTTTACTTGTTCCCAAATCTAAAAAAATTTCTTACTGGCAACCGTTTCACCTCATATGAAGATACAATTACAGTTGTAAACCACTTTTTTGAAGACCGCGAGGAAAACTATTTTAATAGGCTAAGAAGTTTCCGAACCGCCCCGGTATAGTCCATCTTTAGTCATTACCTTTTCCCTGTTTTTTGACTCAATCCGCGAATCGAAAATGCTGACAAAGAAAATCGTGGACCAAAAATTTACCAAATTTAAAATAATCTTATTTTTAAGTTTTTGATTAAATCTTTGTGGTTATATGAAAAAAAAATTTTCTTTGAAAGATATGATCTTTTTTTTATTTTAGAACTGTGTTTAGTGTTTGCAATATTATATATTATTATATCTCCTATTAGAAAAAATTTTTGGTGTATAAATACCCTTTGAATTGTAAATATTCGAAGTTACTACTTCTACAAAAAGAGAGAACTTACACACAATGGACTTAACACGTGCCAAAAATTTTTGCTGATATTGAATTTATTGAAAATTTTGTCAAAATTGTATTTCTATAGAAATTTTCGTCAAAAATGTATTTCTATAGAAAATTTTGTAAAAATTTTATTTTTATAGAAATTTTGTCAGTATTTTATTTCTATAAAAAATTTTGTCAAAATTTTATTTCTATGGATAATTTTAACAAAATTTTGTTTCTGTAGAAAATGTGGTCAAAATGTTATTTATATAAAAACTTTTAACGAAATTTTATTTCTCAGAAAATTTTGTCAAAATTTTATTTCTATAGAAAATTTTTGTCAAAATTTCATTTCTATAGAAATTTTTGTCAAAATTTTATTTCTATAGAAAATTTTGTCAATATTTTATTTCTATAGAAAATCTTCTCAAAATTTTATTTCTATGAAAAATTTTGTCAAAATTTTATTTATATAGAAAATTTTGGCAAATTTTTATTTTTATAGAAAATTTTGTGAAAATTTTATTTCAATAGAAAATTTTCGTCAAAATTTTATTCCTATAGAAAATTTTGTCAAAATTTTATTTTTATATAAAATTTTGTCAAAATTTTATTTTTATATAAAATTTTGTCAAAATTTTATATCTATAGAAAATTCTGTCAAAATTTTATTTCTATAAAAAATTTTCGTCAAATTTTATTTCTATAGAAAATTTTGTCAAAATTTTATTTCTATAGAAAATTTTGTCAAAATTTTATTTCTATAGAAAATTTTCGTCAAAATTTTATTTTTATAGAAAATTTTGTCAAAATTTCAATTCTAAGAAAATTTTGTCAACTATTTATTTCTATAGAAAATTTTGTCAATTTTTTTTTTCTATAGAAAATTTTCGTCAAAGTTTTATTTCTGTAGACAATTTTTATCAAAATTTTCTTTCTATAAAAAATTTTGTCAAAATTTTATTTCTATGGAAAATTTTGTCAAAATTTTATTTCTATAGAAACTTTTGTCAAAATTTTATTTCTATAGAAAATTTCGTCAAAATTTTATTTCTATAGAAAATTTTGTCAAAATTTTATTTCTTTGAAAAATTTCGTCAAAATTTTATTTCTATAGAAAATTTTGTCAAAATTTTATTTCTATAGAAAATTTTGTCAAAATTTTATTTCTATAGAAAATTTCGTCAAAATTTTATTTCTATAGAAATTTTTGTCAAAATTTTATTTTTATAGAAAATTTTGTCAAAATTTTATTTCTAAGAAAATTTTGTCAGAATTTTATTTCTATGAAAAATTTTATTTCTATAGAAAATTTTGTCAAAATTTTATTTCTATAGAAAATTTTGTCAAAATTTTATTTTTTAAAAAATTTTGTCAAAATGTTATTTCTATAGAAAATTTCGTTAAAATTTTATTTCTATAGAAAAATTTTCGTCAAAATTTTAATTCTATAGAAAATTTTGTCAAAATTTTATTTCTATAGAAAATTTTGTCAAAGTTTTATTTCTATAAAAAAAATTTTTTGTAAAAATTTTATTTCTATAGGAAATTTCGTAGAAAATGCTACCAACTGTGGCAACCGTGCGTGGGAGCCACCGTGGTGCAATGGTTAGCATGCCCACGTGATGCAATGGTTAGCATGCTCACGCCATTTGATACCATTCACCTATTCTCGCGTCAACGCGTCCTACCGCCAGCAGCAAACCGTTGGTTATTGAAATAAATTAGCTGCCCTTTGCTGTACATGGATTTGAAAAATCAAGTTAAAAGAGATCGGACTAAAAGGAGTTCCGCAAGTGTTTTTACTGCTTGTAAATTCTTCATGTTTTGGAAGATTTTGCAAAATATTCTTCTCCATCTAAGAGGTATCCACAAATTTTCTATAAAAATAAAACTGTGACAATTTTTTTATAAATAAAAATTACAAAATTTTCTATAGGAATAAAAGATTAACAAAATTTTTTAAGCATAAAATTTTTGACACACTTTTTCCCTAGGAATACAAATCTGGCAAAATTTTCCCTAGGAATAAAATATTGACTATTTTATTTTTTCTATGAATGAAATTTTCGACAAAATATTTGCATAATATATTGGAATAAAATTTTCCAAAACTTTTCTTTATTTTGACAAAAATCGCAATAAAGATGAAATTTTGATAAAATATTCTGTATGAATACAATTCTTCTTGCAAGAAAAAACATGGAGTCTGTGCCATATTATAGCATGATTGTTGAAGATTGTAGCGTGATTACAAAAAAACAAATAGACAGACAGACATGGTCATGTTGTCTTAGAAATTTTCCCAGATCAAGAAAATATATTCCATATATGGGCGGAAATCGATATTTCGATGTGTTACAAACGAAATGACAAACTTATTATATAGTACTTCACATCACTATTCTATGGTTGTTGTTGTGGTATAAAAATCGTAGTCAGATCCTAAAAATTTCTTTCGGTGCACTCTCCATCGTCTATATTTCATAATGGAAACACTTTTGGAAGAATCCCACTTCAAAATGTTTTGAGCCAGAAAGTACTTGGGAAAACCACACCGTTAAAACACTCTCTCGTAAGGGATTATTATCAAAAAAGTGGTCAGCATAAATTCCCTTTTGTCATAGAGAAAAACTATTAAAGTTTTCTAAACTTGAGTTTTTTTTTTTTTTGTTAGCTTTTCACAATGTGGTCAATGGTAGATGGTTATTTGGGAAAGATGAACTATGCTCAACAACCAGACCAGAAAAATAGAACCAAAAATAACAAAAATAAAAAAAAACATTTGCTATAGACCAAAAGATTTTATGCATTTTTATAAATTTTCCGTTTTTTTTTTTTTTGACTAACGAACAAAGACCGAATGACTATAGCCAGGGACAAAGTAAGGACTAGGAGTCCTTTTTGGAAAAACGCCACACAATAAACACCAGCACTTCAATTGTAATTCACAGACACCAAAACATTCCAAGTATGCCAAAGGATGACACTTAACAAACGGACAAGGCTGCTGTAGTAGCAAAGGCATGAACATCAAGCTCCAAACAATGGTGTTTTTGGCTTGACATAGATCTTTAACATATACACATCTATACACACACACACATACGCATACGCGTTCATATCCTTGAATACAAAGAAAACATGATGAGTTTTTTATGCTGCCCGCTGTGTGTGTGTGTGCGTAGCACCACTGTGAACATCAGTACCAGATAACAATTGTCTTGTCCTACATGCGGTAATTAAAATGTTGGAATTTTTATAATTACGGCAAGCGAAACGTTAGGAAATTTCGTGGAAATCTTCCAGTATTGTGATGATGGTTTTGTAGTCTTTTTTAGTTTTAGTTTTTTTTTTTAATGGAGATTCTCGTGTGTTTTTCTACTTCTTCTTAAAAGCAAAGCTTGAAAAAAGCGTTAAGCAATAGTTGAAAGACATTAGTTTCTTAATTGTTCGAATAACACAAAGACAATACTTGTTTTGGCAATGACGAGTAAACGTTGGCCATTAAGTAGAACTAGCAATGAAATGCTTTATTTAAATTGCTTTCCTTAAATTACCAGAGAAAAACTGCAGATGGAGGAAGGCACGAAATTAAAATGTTCTAAAATGAAACTTACTCAGTCTTCTAATCAGAAGCTTTAATATAACGGAATATGCAAGGTCCGAAAAAAATAGCCGTTATTTTCACATTTCCGTCCCATCTAGGTAGGGGGTATACTAACTGTGTCAATCTGTTTCTAAGTCATAGAAATATTTGATCACAGGCCACAAAAAAGTATATATAAATATTGTGGGTTGTGGTGAAATTCTGGGTCGATTTAGAGAGGTTCGTCCGCTAATTTTCAAAGGGAACAAGATCGAATGCCCAGCAAAAAAATTGGAAGTTGTTCTAAGGAAAAAAATTAAAAGCACTTCCGAACATGTCCTCCCAAAAATGTTCTTTATTTTACATACACAGGAAGTTCTTTCATTTCATTTTTTGAGTAATTTTAACTTGTTTTGTTTAAGATAAGTCAAAAATAGAGTAAGAGTTAATAATATGGTACAAATTGTTTACATTTTGTCTAAAAATCTATTCTAGAAAAATTGCCAATTTTTTCTAAATATTTAAAGTCAAACGTTTCAGACAAGTGTTCGAATGCATTACAAATAATAAAACATTTTAAAAATTATTTATTTGGCAAAATACCATAAAATTTTTTAACTGACAACCAGAACACAAATTGAGAAGTGATGAAAATTCAGTGCAAGTGTTGGACATCCGTCCCATGGCAAGCCAATTTTAAATTGATCGCTTCTTCGCCAATTTTGCACCACCACTCCGGATCCAAAAAGAACATTTTCACTACTTTTTTGGTGCCGCTTTTTTTACGGGTTGTAAATAGACCATATTGAACCATTTTTATACCCTGCACCACACTGTGAAACAGGGTATTATAAGTTAGTGCATATGTTTGCAACACCCAGCAGAAGACGAGATAGATACATGTTGTCTTTGGCAATAATGCTCAGGGCTAGCTCCTGATTACAGTAGCCAGTCGAAGCCAAAATAATCTACCAAAATTTCGAGAAAAATTTACGAAAAAAAACTACAAAAACAAAAATTTGAATTTGCAAAATTTTTTTCCAAAGAATTTTTTTGTAAAAAATTTATTTCCAAAGAAAAATTTGTCAAAATTTTATTTCCATAGAAAATTTGGTCAAAATTTTATTTCTATAGAAAATTTTGTCAAAATTTTATTTCTATAGAAAATTTTGTCAAAATTTTATTTCTGTAGAAAATTTTGTCAAAATTTTATTTCTATAGAAAATTTTGTCAATACTTTATTTCTCCTGATTACAGTAGCAAGTCGAACCCAAAATAATCTACCAAAATTTGGAGAAAAATTTACGAAAAAAACTACAAAAACAAAACTTTGAATTTGCAAAATTTTATTTCCAAAGAAAATTTTGTAAAAAAATTATTTCAAAAGAAAGATTTGTCAAAATTTTATTTCCATAGAAAATTTGGTCAAAATTTTATTTCTATAGAAAATTTTGTCAAAATTTTATTTCTATAGAAAATTTTGTCAAAATTTTATTTCTGTAGAAAATTTTGTCAAAATTTTATTTCTATAGAAAATTTTGTCAATACTTTATTTCTATAGAAAATTTTGTCAATACTTTATTTCTATAGAAAATTGAAGTATCTCTTAATTCGAGAGGAATATTTTGCAAAATCTAACAAAACATCAAAAATTCTAACTATCTACCAAACAGAAAAATATCTACAACTTTTGGTAGAATTCTACCAACTGTGACAGAGAAAATATCTAGATCTCAATCCGTTCCCTGTTTGAGACAAGGTTGGCACTAAAAACTACCAAGGGGTCAGTCATCTCAAGAATGGGTCAAAATTTACTTCCTGCTTTTACCAATGGACGCAGACGGACAGACAGATGGGCATCGCTAAATCGACTCAGAAACTGGTGACATTCCCATACCCACACACACGACACAGAAAAAAATTTCCGAAAAAATTTTTAGTGCATATGTTTGCAACACCCAGAAGAAGACGAGATAGATACAAGGTGTCTTTGGCAATAATGCTCAGGGCCAGCTTCTTAGTACGGTAACCAGTCGAACCCAAAATAATCCACCAAAATTTGGAGAAAAATTTACGAAAAAACTACAAAAACAAAAAATTGATTTTGCAAAATTTTATTTCCATAGAAAATTTTGTTAAAAAAACAATTCCAAAGAAAAGTTTGTCAAAATTTTATTTCCATAGAAAATTTTTTCAAAATTTTATTTATATAGAAAATTTTGTTAAAATTTTATTTATATAGAAAACTTTGTTAAAATTTTATTTCTATAGAAAATATTGTCAAATTTTTACTTCTGTAGAAAATTTTGTCAATATTTTATTTCTGTAGAAAATTTTGCCAAAATTTTACTTCTATAGAAAATTTTGTCAAAATTTTATTTCTATAGAAAATTTTTTCACAATTTTATTTCTATAGAAAATTTTTTCAAAATTTTATTTCTATAGAAAATTTTTTCAAAATTTTATTTCTATAGAAAATTTTGGACAATTTTTATTTCTATAGAAAAATGTTGTCAAAATTTTATTTCTTTAGAAAATTTTATCAAAATTTTATTTCTATAGAAAATTGAAGTATCTCTTAATTGGAGAGGAATATTTTGCAAAATCTACCAAAACATCAAAAATTATACCAATCTACCAAACAGAAAAATATCTAAAAGTTTTTGGTAGAATTCCACCAACTAAGACCGACAAAATCTCTAGATCTCAATCCGTTGGCTGTTTGAGACAAGATTGGCACTAAAAACTAGCAAGGGGTGGGTCAAAATTTACTTCTTGACGGACAGACAGATGGGACACAGACGGACAGACAGATGGACATCGCTAAATCGACTCAGAAACTGGTGACATTCCCACACCCACACACACACACACAACATACAGAAAAAAATTTTCCAAAAAATTTTTTAGTGCATATGTTTGCAACACCCAGAAAAAGACGAGATAGATACATAGTGTCTTTGGCAATAATGCTCAGGGCTAGCTCCTGAGTACGGTAGCCAGTCGAACCCAATATAATCTACTAAAATTTGGAGAGAAATTTACGAAAAAACTACAAAAAGAAAAAATTGATTTTGCAAAATTTTATTTCCATTTTATAAAAAAAAATTCCAAAGAAAAGTTTGTCAAAATTTTATTTCCATAAAAATTTTTTTCAAAATTTTATTTATATAGAAAATTTTGTTAAAATTTTATGTACATAGAAAATTTTGTTAAAATTTTATTTCTATAGAAAATATTGTCAAATGTTGACTTCTGTAGAAAATTTTGTCAAAGTTTTAGTTCTATAGAAAATTTTGTTAAAATTTTATTTCTATAGGAAAGTTGTCAAAATTTTATTTCTATAGAAAATTTTGTCAAAACATTATTTATATAGAAAATGTTGTCAAAATTTTATTTCTATAGAAAATTTTGTCAAATTTTCATTTCTATAGAAAAATTTTGTCAAAATTTTACTTCTATAGAAAATTTTGTCAAAATTTTATTTCTATAGAAAATTTTGGAAAATTTTTATTTCTGTAGAAAAGTTTTGTCAAAATTTGTATTTCTGTAGAAACATTTTGTCAAAATTTTATTTCTATAGAAAATTGAAGAATCTCCTAATTGGAGAGGAATATATTGCAAAATCTACCAAAACATCAAAAATTTTACCAATCTACTAAACACAAAAATTTTTACAAATTTTGGTAGAATTCCACCAACTGTGACCGACAAAATCTCTAGATCTCAATCCGTTGGCTGTTTGAGACTTGGGCATTTGGAAGACAAGAATGGTTCAAAATTTACTTCGTGCATTATACTTTTACCAATGGACGCAGACGGACAGACAGATTGGCGTCGCTAAATCGACTCAGAAACTGGTGACCTTCCCACACCCACACACACCACACAGAAAAACATTTCACAAAAATTTTTCCAATTAAAATTTTAATTGATTTTTAAAAAATATTCAATTAAAAGTTTAATTGATTCAACAATTGTTTTAATTGTAACAAAAATCAATCACAAAAATTAATAATATCAATTACTTTTTGAATTGACCTTCAATTAATTTTTTAATTGCTGCTATCATTTCTGTGATTGAAGACATTTCAATTAAAAATTTATTGGATAAATTAATTTCGTGATTGAATCAGATTTCTTATTTGTGCAAGTGTGTATCTCGTCTCCGTCAGGATATTGCAAATATGTGAGCTAACTTGCGGTTAAAGGTTCAACACGTTTGTTGTCCAATTTTTTAATGACATAGTCTGTTCTTCTGCATTTGATCCTTGTCTTCTTTCTTTTATAATTTTACAGATCACTCACTTTGGTCTTACAATTGTTATGCCTTTAGGGTATAATTAAATATAAATGTCATGCTAAAACTAAAATGAATTATATCCTTTGATGAGATGAAACAAAATTAGCCCTTCAAGGATAATTACTTGTAATTTGCATGTCACCTTTATCTAAATGAGTTCGGAGAGCTCTAATAAAAACCACACTATGCTAATAGAAGCGGTTAATAAAGACATTTTTATTATTCTTGGAAATAAATGAATTAGATATTTAGTCCATTTTTAATTGCCTTGTGAGTGAGTAATGTCCTTTTGTTAAGTGAAGTATTTGTGTTTTTGTCAGACATTCTTCCTTCCAAAAGACATTTCTGTATAAAATTTTCATTCTTTTTTTATACCCACCACCATAGGATGGGGGGTATATTAACTTTGTCATTCCGTTTGTAACACATCGAAATATTGCTCTAAGTCCCCATAAAGTATATATATTCTGGGTCGTGGTGGAATTCTGAGTCGATCTGAGCATGTCCGTCCGTCTGTTGAAATCACGCTAACTTCCGAACGAAACAAGCTATCGACTTGAAACTCCAAAATTTGGCTTGCGAGGCCTCTAAGAGAAGCAAATTTCATCCGATCCGGCTGAAATTTGGTATATGGTGTCAGTATATGGTCTCTAACAACCATGCAAAAATTGGTCCATATCGGTCCATAATTATATATAGCCCCCATATAAACATATCCCCCGATTTGGCTTGCGAGGCCTCTAAGAGAAGCAAATTTCATCCGATCCGGCTGAAATTTGGTACATGGTGTTAGTATATGGTCTCGAACAACTATGCAAAAATTGGTCCACATCGGTCCATAATTATATATAGCCCCCACATAAACCGATCCCCCGATTTGGCTTGCGAGGCCTCTAAGAGAAGCAAATTTCATCCGATCCGGCTGAAATTTGGTACGTGATGTTAGTATATGGTCTCTAACAACCATGCAAAAATTGGTCCACATCGGTTCATAATTATATATAGCCCCCATATAAACCGATCACCAGATTTGACCTCCGGAACCTCTTGGAAGACCAAAATTCATCTGATTCAGTTGAAATTTGGTACGTGGTGTTAATATATGGCCCCAAACTCCCATGCAAAAATTGGTCGATATCGGTCCATAATTATATATAGGCCCCATATAAACCGATCCCCAGATTTGACCTCCAGAGCCCCTTGGAAGAGCAAAATTCTTCCCATTCGGTTGAAATTTGGTACGTGATGTTAGTATATGGTATCCAACAACCATGCAGGAATAAGAAGTTTTAAGATACCACAACCCAAGTAATTCGATTGTGGATGACAGTCTTTCGTAGAAGTTTCTACGCAATCCATGGTGGTGGGTACATAAGATTCGGCCTGGCCGAACTTGCGGCCGTATATACTTGTTTTTTTTTTTTTTGTAATAATCTCGATTAGGACATCTTAGCAATTATAGCAAATGGAGACTTTTGTATTCTTGAACTGTAAACTCAAAAGGTTAGCAGATGTGAAAGCATCAAGGTATATGTAAATGTGTGGAGTACTCAAAATATTTTGGTCCTTGCTAGTTGCTACTGCTACTGCCGTTGTTGTTGGTATAGGTGTCAACGAAATTTATAAGTTAATTAAAAATTATGACAGAAATGTTAAAAGCAGTTACACAAGACACAGGAATACTCATCAGGACATTTTGAATATTTAAATTGTTGACATAAAACAGTAGAGCGTAGCTACAAAACAAACAAATGACCCATTCCCTGTCAACTCAACCACAAAGGGAATGTCAGAGCATTTCTTAAAAGGAATTTACCAACAACAACAACAACTTACTTCTGCACTGAAAAAAATGAGCTAATATGAACATTTGTACAATATAAAGTTTAGGAAATTACCTAATATTAAAGACATATTTCTTTGAATTAAAGGAATGTTGGTTTTGTACATTTTTTCTTCAAATCTAGGAAACCTTATTTGTAATTTGCATTTCTTCTTCACAGTTATATGTCTTTAAAGGAAGATTAATCTTTCTCAATGCAAAGAAAAACATTTTTGATTTTAATAAATAATCTTTAATTCAACTACTATATTAAATCTTTAGACCAAAGATGAAAATGCTTTAAACATACAGTGTGGCTGATATGTATTGCATATCGTCTAACAGCTGACAGATTTGTTGCAGTAACAATTCATGACAGCTATACTGTGAATGCTTTACATTTGGCTGGATAACTACAAGTGGCTATCGTTAGAAGCCCCAAACATTTAAATTTGAAGAAATCTTTTCTTTCTTGTACCATTGCTCCTTACCGTGATAGTGGCAGTCTAGAAGCGCTCCCACGAAAAAACGGCAACACCAGAAATGATCCACAGAAAAAACTAGAAAGCCAGCTTCTTAAACTGAACCTATGCAACACATGTTCAAAAATTAGCTAGGCCTAAAGCCATTGAAATTCCCAAAAGTACAAGAGCTCAACGATTCACAACAAAAGTTAGACTGGAAAGAGCCAAGGAGTTTCTTCGCTTGCGCGAAAACGGCCAGTAACTGAATTGGGCTTTCTGCGATGAGGAGTCATTCCAAATTTATCGAGTTTATTTGTTAAGGAGGTCAGCAAAAAATCCACACCATTGATTGGCCATCAACATTTTTGCATAAAAAAATTTATTTGATTAAGGTCAAATTGGCTGTAACAATTTGGAAAAATTCTTTAAAATTATATCAATTGTCCTTATATTGTTTGATTTTTTGTATCTTGGCTGAAAAGACAAAAATATTAGGAGATGTTTTTAAACACTTAATTTTAAAGACGTTTTTTAATTGAAACAAAGCATAATTTCTACTAGAAGTTGAGTGTACAGTTGTCATTAACACATATAAAACAAGTATATAAGGCCGTAAGTTCGGCCAGGCCGAATCTTATATACCCTCTATCATGGATTGCATAGAAACTTGTACTAAAGACAGTCATCCACGATCGAATTACTTAGGTTGTGGTAACACTTGCCGATGGCAAGGTATATTAACACTTCTTAACACCGTGTTCTCAATTGTAAGTTAGTCCATACGGGGTATATATTAAACAAAAACAAGTATATACGGCCGTAAGTTCGGCCAGGCCGAATCTTATGTACCCTCCACCATGGATTGCGTAGAAACTTCTACGAAAGACTGTCATCCACAATCGAATTACTTGGGTTGTGGATGAATTTTGCTTCTCCAAAAGCACCGGAGGTCAAATCTGGGGATCGGTTTATATGGGAACTATATATAATTATGGACTGATAGGAACCAATTCCTGCATTGTTGTTGGATACCATATACTAATATCATATACCAAATTTCAACCGAATGGGAAGAATTTTGCTCTTCCAACGGGCTCTGGAGGTCAAATCTGGGGATCGGTTTATATGGGGCCTATATATAATTATGGACCGATACCGACCAATTTATGCATGGGATTTGAGGCCACATATTAACACCACCGTACCAAATTTCAACTGAATCAGATGAATTTTGCTCCTCCAAGAGGCTACGGAGGTACAATCTGGTGATCGGTTTATATGGGGGCTATATATAATTATGGACCGATGTGGACCAATTTTCGCATGGATGTTGGAGACCTTATACTAACGCCAAGTACCAAATTTCAGCCGGATCGGATGAAATTTGCTTCTCTTAGAGGCCTCGCAAGCCAAATCGGGGGATCGGTTTATATGGGGGCTATATATAATTATGGACCGATGTGGACCAATTTTTGCATGGTTATTAGAGACCATATACTAACATCATGTACCAAATTTCAGCTGGATCGGATGAAATTCGCTTCTCTTAGAGGCCTCGCAAGCCAAATATGGGGGTCCGTTTATATGGGGGCTATACGTAAAAGTTAACCGATATGGCCCATTTTCAATACCATCCGACCTACATCAATAACAACTACTTGTGCCAAGCTTCAAGTCGATAGCTTGTTTCGTTCGGAGGTTAGCGTGATTTCAACAGACGGACGGACGGACGGACGGACGGACATGCTCAGATCGACTCAGAATTTCACCACGACCCAGAATATATACACTTTATGGGGTCTTAGAGCAATATTTCGATGTGTTACAAACGGAATGACAAAGTTAATATACCCCCCATCCTATGGTGGAGGGTATAAAAACAGATTAAATACGTAAATAATTCAGTTTGACAAAATTTTCTATAGAAATAAAATTTTGACAAAATTTTCTATAGAAATAAAATTTTGTTGTTGTTTTTTTATTTCAACTTAATAGAAGGGGAAGCACGCTCAAAATAAACCCAGCCAACTACACTCAAATCGATGATTTGACAGTGGCATAGGAAAAGGGGTATGTTTGTTTCGAATTTATTTCGGGATAAGCCGGCTATCGTACAAAACCTTTTTTCGGAAGGTTCAAGTGTGGTTCATTGTTAGGTTTAATGAACTGCCTGAATTTATTCTGATAATTGGTTGATAGTTTTGCTGCAAGTAGAGGATGATGATGAGGTATGTGGTAATTCCGAAACGTGCGTCCATCCAAGCATCTTGCAGTCTAGAGGGCTTTGCCCAAATAAAATTGACAAACATTATTTTCCTCTGTTGGTTAAGCTACACTTGTAGTTTAGTCAATGTATGGTTTTTAGCTGAAATAAAAAACAACAACAATGCTTAAAGAACAAAACCAACAATAACAAAACATAACGAATGGAAATAAAATTTTGCAAAATTTTCTATAGAAATAAAAATTTGACAAAATTTTCTATAGAAATAAAATTTTGACAAAATTTTCTGTAGAAATAAAATTTTGACAAAATTTTCTATAGAAATAAAATTTTGACAAAATTTTCTATAGAAATAAAAAATTTGATTAAATTTTCTATAGAGTTAAAATTTTTACAAAATTTTCTATAGCAATAGACAAAATTATCTATAGAAATAAAACTTTGACAACATTTTTTTCAACTGAATCGGATTAATTTTGCTCATCCATGAGGCTCCGGAGGTCAAATATGGGGATCGGTTTATATGGGGGCCATGTTTGTTAAAGACCATATACTAAAACCAAGTACCAAATTTCAGCCATATCGGATGAAATTTGCTTCTCTAAGAGGCTCCACAAACCAAATCTGGGGATCGGTTTATATAGGGGCTATATATATAATTATGGACCGATTTGAACCAATTTTTGCTCATCCATGAGGCTCCGGAGGTCAAATCTTGGGATCGGTTTATATGGAGGCCATGTTTGTTAAAGACCATATACTAACACCATGTACCAAATTTCAGCCAGATCGGATGAAATTTGCTTCTCTTATAGGCACCATAAACCAAATCTGGGGATCGGTTTATATAGGGGCTATATATAATTATGGACCGATTTGAACCAATTTTTGCACGGTTGTGAGAGACCATATATTTACACCATGTACCAAATTTCAACCGGATCGTATAAATTTGGCTCCTCCAAGAGGCCCCGTAAGCCAAATCTGAGCGTCGGTTTATATGGGGCTATACGTAAAAGTGGTCCGATATAGCTCATTTGCAATACCATCCGATCTACATCAGTAATAACTAATTGTGCCAAGTTTCAAGTCGATAGCGTGTTTCGTTCAGAAGTTAGCGTGATTTCAACTGACGGACGGACATGCTTAGATCGACTCAGAATTTCACCACGACCCAGAATATGTATATACTTTATGGGGTCTTAGAGCAATATTTTTATATGTTACAAACGGAATGACAAAGTTAATATACCCCCCATCCTATGGTGGAGGGTATGAAAAGACGTTGATAACACATGAAGAAAAAAACAGAATAAACGAATAAATTCAACATTGCTTCCTAGTATCAAGTACGCAAAACTAAAATTTAAAAGTGAAATATGTCCAAAGATATCCTTACATCAATTATACTCTTCTATGGCACGCAATATAGAGAAATAGAGTTTATACAAAATTTTGTCAACATTTCATTTTTATACGAAATTTAGTCAAAATATTGGATACATTTGAATAAAATAAAAACAAAACGAAAAAAAAGACATTTGTTTTTATTCCCCCTTACCACGAACCGAACTAAACAAAATTAATTAGAATTTATTTCTATAGAAACCGTTGTCAATTTTCATTTCCATAAGAAATTTTGTTAAGTTTTATTTCTCAAAATTTCATTTCTACGGAAATTTGGCAAATTTTCATTTCTATAATAAATATGACAAAATTTTATTTCTGTAGAAAATGTTGTCAACATTTCATTTCTATAGGAAATTATGTTAAAATTCATTCCTATAAGAAATTTTGTCAAAATTTAATTTCTATAGGAAATTTTGTCAAAATTTCAGTTCTATTGGAATTTTTTTCAAAATTTCATTCCAATAGGACATTTTGTCGAAATTTCATTTCTACAGGAAATTTTGTCAAAATTTCATTTCTTTAGGCAATTTTGCCAAAGTTTATTTCTATAGGCAATTTTGTCCAAAGTTTATTTCTATAGAAAATTTTATCAACTGTTGCCAAAATTTCATTTCTATAGGAAATTTTGTCAAAATTTAATTTCTATGGGAACTTTTGTAAAAATTTCATTTCTGTGGGAAATTTTGTAAAAAATTCATTTCTATAGGAAATTTTGTAAAAATTTCATTTCTATAGGAAGTTTTGCAAAAAATTCATTTCTATAAGAAATTTTGTAAAAATTTCATTTCTATACGAAGTTTTGTCAAAATTTCATTTCTATAGGAAATTTTGTCAAAATCTCATTTCTATAGGAAGTTTTGTCAAAATTTCATTTCTATAGGCAATTTTGTCCAAAGTTTATTCCTATAGAATATTTTGTCAACTTTTGTCAAAATTTCATTTCTATAAGAAATTTTGTCAAAATTTCATTTCTATAAGAAATTTTGTCAAAATTTCATTTCTATCGAAAATCTTATCAAAATTTCGTTTCTATAGGAACATTTGTCAAAATGCCATTTCAATAGCAACTTTTGTCAAAATGTCATTTCTACGGGAAATTTTGTCAAAATTTCATTTCAATAGGACATTTTGTAAAAATTTCATTTCTATAGGAAATTTTGTCAAAATTTAATTTCTACACGCTCACAAAAAATCGCTTCTGTAACATATACTCCCAAACATATTTTGCTTCAAGCATATACATTTTTGGGTATTGCCCAAACATTTATATGTTTGATCTCTTCCAATATATAATATGTTTGAAAGCATATTAGTCTAAACAATATATGTTTGGGTAGTCTAAGTTCCAAACATTTTGTTTTTTTGCATCCAAATTCAATAATGTTGTCTTCCAAAAAACAATATGTTATTATGTGAACATATAATATGTTTGGAAGCATTTTGCACCCAAAAATATTATATGCTTAAAAAAAATTCTCCCAAACAATATTGTGCTCAAAATTTTATTTATTTATATATTTACAATCATAACGAATTATGAAAATAAACAGGTAATATAGGTGCTAACAACATAGGTTTTCGACCTGAATGCTCAAAATTTTGTTTCTGCCCAATTGTATATTCCCCCACATCTTTCTCACTTCCACGAGATTTTTTAGTTCTTAGCACCTTTTTCTGTATGATTTTTTTATTTTAATTTTACCTTTTGCCGGACGGGGATTCGAACGGCGGACCACACAGTTTGTAAGGATCAAAGTAGCTGATCAATTGCCCAAGGAAAAATAAAATGTTAATTTTGTAATAACAAGCAACAACCACCAACTTAATTCAATATCGCTCCCTGTTAAATAGCGCTCCAAGCTACTAAACACATATATGTTTATAGGATATTTCTAAATTAATATATGTTTGCATCCAAGCATATTATATTTACAAACATTTTATGTCCCAAACATAATATGTTCTAACATATTAACATATATGTCCCAAACATGTTATGCTAGTTTATGAACATTATATGCTTGCACTCAAAAATATTGTGTTTAAAAATTTGTGTTCCAAACATATAATGTTTATAGCCAAACATATGAAAAACAGCCTTTTTCATCCGTGTATAATAAAGGAAGTCAGAATTATCATTTTATAAGAAATTTTATTAAATTTGAGGAAACTTGATTTTAGTACTGTTTTTGTTTATTGTTACGAATGCTTTGTTATCAGTGAATAAAATTTTCTTGTTCAGTAGTAAATTCTTATACCCACACGCTCACAAAAAATCGCTTCTGTAACATATACTCCCAAACATATTTTGCTTCAAGCATATATATTTTTGGGTATTGCCCAAACATTTATATGTTTGATCTCTTCCAATATATAATATGTTTGAAAGCATATTGCCCTAACCAATATATGTTTGGGTAGTCTAAGTTCCAAACATTTTGTATTTTTGCATCCAAATTCAATAATGTTGTCTTCCAAAAAACAATATGTTATTATGTGAACATATAATATGTTTGGAAGCATTTTGCACCCAAAAATATTATATGCTTCAAAAAATTCTCCCAAACAATATTGTGCTCAAAATTTTATTTATTTATTTATATATTTACAATCATAATGAATTATGAAAATAAACAGGTAATATAGGTGCTAACAACATAGGGTTTCGACCTGAATGCTCAAAATTTTGTTTCTGCCCAATTGTATATTCCCCGACATATTTCTCACTTCCACGAGATTTTTTAGTTCTTAGCACCTTTTTCTGTAATACAAACATTGTAGAAGAAATTATTCAATTTTATGATATTTTTTATTTTAATTTTACCTTTTGCCGGACGGGGATTCGAACAGCGGACCACACAGTTTGTAAGGATCAAAGAAGTAGCTGATCAATTGCCCAAGGAAAAATAAAATGTTAATTTTGTAATAACAAGCAACAACCACCAACTTAATTCAATATCGCTCCCTGTTAAATAGCGCTCCAAGCTACTAAACACATATATGTTTATAGGCTATTTCTAAATTAATATATGTTTGCATTCAAGCATATTATATTTACAAACATTTTATGTCCCAAACATAATATGTTCTAACATATTAACATATATGTCCCAAACATGTTATGCTAGTTTATGAACATTATATGCTTGCACTCAAAAATATTGTGTTTAAAAATTTGTGTTCCAAACATATAATGTTTATAGCCAAATATATGAAAAACAGTCTTTTTCAACCGTGTATAGGAAATTTTATCAACATTTAATTTCTACAGGAAATTTTGTCAAAGTTTAATTTCTATAGGAAATTTTGTCAAAATTCCATTTCTATGGGCAATTTTGTCCAAAGTTTATTTTTATACAAAATTTTGTCAAGATTTTATATCTATAGAAAATTTTATCAAAATTTCATTTCTATAGGAAATTTTGTGGAAATTTCCTTTCTAAAGGCAATTTTGTCCAAAGTTTATTCCTATAGAAAATTTTGTCAAAATGTCATTTCTATGGGAAATTTTGTCAAAATTTCATTTCTATAGGAAATTTTGTAAAAATTTCATTTCTATAGAAAATGTTGTAAAAATTTCCTTTCTATATGAAATTTTGTCACAATTTCATTTCTATAGGAAATTTTGACAAAATTTAATTTCTATAGGAAATTTTGTCAAAATTTCATTCTATGGGAACTTTTGTCAAAATGTCATTTCTATAGAAAATGTTGTAAAAATTTCATTTCTATAGGAAATTTTGTCAAAATTTCATTTCTATAGGATATTTTGTCAAAATTTTATTTCTATGAGAAATTTTGTCAAAATTTCATTTCTATAGGAAATTGTGTCGAAAGTTCATTTCTATAGGCAATTTTGTCCAAAGTTTATTCCTACAGAAAAGTTTATAAAGATTTTATTTCTATAGAAAATCTGAAGTTGATCTTTAGATTGATTTAGATTGAAGTAACCTTCTTCTTTTTTTTTAGTGTATATAGTCATTCTTAACCCGTCCAAATTGTCCTCAGACGAACTAAGAAAATTTAGATTATCTTTAGTGCTGTTGTTGTTGTTGTTGTATGCTGCTGTCATTCGTATAAAATATTCTAAGGATGTTTATGATTATCCTTATGATTCTAATGCTGCTTCATCTCCTGTTGTTGTTGTTTTTGATGCTAAAGAAATTGGCTAAGATAAAAACATAAAAATTTCGTTTCTTTCAGTTCGTTTGTTCGGTTATCGTTTGAATGGTAATGAAGGTGTTTTGATGGTTGTAGTTTTTTTTGAGGGTTTTATGCTAAAACACATTAACATTTCTATGGTGAATAGTGGGGGCCAGAAGGGATAGGGCAAAAGTTATTTCGCATTGGAAATTTTCACAAAATTTATGCTGTTGTCAGTGTCACAAAAATATATCAACTTCGCTCTCTCTCTCTCACACTTTTTCCTACATCGACCAAAACATCAACCGAAAAGCAACTCAAAAAATTATTTCTTAGGTAAAGGGGAGATGTATAGTAAAGAGTCTGTCTGTTTTTGCCAAGTTTGATACATACAGTGGGAGATTATCGGGCATTCGTGGAGTGCTATAAATCGGTGAAAATTCTGCATGACTACTTAGGATGAAAGCAATAGAAATCAAAACTTATTACGAAAAATTATCCCAAATTGTACCTGCACAGAAAAAAATATCACCAAAATATTTCCAATTAAAAAGTTAATTGAAGTTGAAAATGTTTTCAATTAATAAATTAATTGATACAATTAACTTTTTAATCATGATAGAAACATTAAGTTAATTAAGCCAGTGATTGAAAATTTTAAAATTTTTAATTAAAAAATTAATTGATACAATTAACTTTTTAATCAAATTCGGAAGACTTATTCAGTTAAAAAAAGTGCTGATTTTTTTTAATTTTTAATTAAAAATGTATTTCAAACAATGATTTGTTAATCCAAATAAAAACTCTAAGTCAGTTGAGAAAGTCATTAAAAATAGTTACCTTTTTTAATTTATAAATTAATTGAGTTTTGCAATCAACATCAATTAAATTTTTAATTGAATCAATTAAAAAATTAATTGAAATTTGCTGAAAAAATCAATTAATTCTTTAATCATGAATTTTTTCTATGCCCAATTAAAACTGTGATTGATACTATCATTTTCGTGATTGAAGACATTTCAATTAAAAAATTAATTGGATCAATTAATTTGGTGATTGAATCAGAAAAATTTTTTTTTGTGTGTGGTTATATATGGCCATTAAAGCGTCCGAACAAAATTTTTCAAATTTTGGGTGGAAATTCAAAACGGTGATTTTATTTGAAATGTAGTGGTATATATATCAGAAAATTCTGCTAAATCAATAAAAAGTCTGCTGCAAAAAGGGAAAACAGTCACTGTTTTCTGAAACAGCAAACATTGTTTGTTATTTTTATACCCACCATGTATGATGGGGTAAAATGTTTGTGATGGTTGGGTAAAAAGTTTGTCATTCCGTTTGTAACACATCGAAATATAGGTTTCTTGATTCTTGATCATGGTGAAATTCTAAGACGACTTATCGATGTTCTTCTCTCTACAGACTTCAATAAATTATCATACTTAAATTTTGCTCATACTCGTTTTTATACCCACCACCATAGAATGGTAATGGGGGTATAATAACTTTGTCATTTCATTTGTAACACATTGAAATATCGATTTCCGACTATATAAAGTGTATATATTCTTGATCAAGGAGAAATTCTAAGACGATATAACGATGTCCGTCTGCCTGTCTGACTGTCTATTGTAATCACGCTACAGCCTTCAATAATAAAGCTATAGAATGGTGACGGGGGTATAATAAGTTGGTCATTCCATTTGTAACACATCAAAACTTCGATTTCCGACTATATAAAGTGTATATATTCTTGATCAGGGAGAAATTCTAAGACGATATAACCATTTACGTATGTCTGCCGATTGTAATCACGCTACAGCCTTCAATAATAAAGCTATCTATATTTTACAAAATATACCAAGACATCAAAAATTCTACCAAACAGTAAAAAATCTACTATTATTGGAAAATTTTGTCAATTTTGATTTCCATAGGAAATTTTGTAAATGTTTTATTTATAAAGCAAATCTTCTCCAAATTTCATTTCTATTGAAATTTGGAAAAATTTTTTCAAAATTTTGTTTCTATAAGAAATGTTGTCAAAATTTCTTTTCTATAGGAAATTTTGTCAAAATATCATTTTTGTAGGAAATTTTTTCAAAATTTCATTTTTGTAGGAAATTTTGTCAAAATTTCAGTTTTAGAGGAATTTTTGTCAAAATTTTATTTCTATAGGAAATTTTGTCAAAATTTTATTTCTATAGAAAATTTTGTCAAGATTTAATTTCTGTAGAAAATTTTGTAAAAATTTGGCAGATTTTCTTTTCTATAGGAAATTTTGTCAAAATTAAATTTCTATAGGAAATTTTGTTAAAATTTCATTTCTATAAGGAATTTTGACAAAATTTCATTTTTATAGGAAATTTTGTCAAAATTTTATTTCTATGAAAAATTTTGTCAAAATTTCATTTTTATAGGAAAGTTTGTCAAAATCCTACCAATCTACCAAACAGTAAAAAATCTACTATAATTGGAAAATTTTGTCAATTTTGATTTCCATAGGAAATTTTTTAAATGTTTTATTTATAAAGCAAATCTTCTCCAAATTTCATTTCTATTGAAATTTGGCAAATTTTCAGTTTTATAGGAAATTTTTTCAAAATGTTGCTTCTATTAGAAATGTTGTCAAAATTTCTTTTCTATAAGAAATTTTATCAAAATTTCATTTTTGTAGGATATTTTGTCAAAATTTCAATTTTATATGAATTTTTGTCAAAATTTTATTTCTATAAAAAATTTTGTCGAAATTTTATTTCAATAGGAATTTTTGTCAAAATTTGGCAAATTTTCTTTTCTATAGGAAATTTTGTCAAAATTTTATTTCTATAAGAAATTTTGTCAAAATTTTATTTCTATAGGAAATTTTGTGAAAATTTTAGTTCCATAGGAAATTTTGTCAAAATTTCATTTTTATAGGAAATTTTATGAAAATTTTATTTCTATAGAAAATTTTGTCAAAATTTCATTTTTATAGGAAAGTTTGTCAAAACTTCATTTCTATAAAAAATGAACATCAGTAAAGAATCTACTATTTTTGGTAGGTTAGGTGGCAGCCCGATATATCAGGCTCACTTAGACTATTCAGTCCATTGTGATAACACATTGGTGAACTTCTCTCTTATCACTGAGTGCTGCCCGATTCCATGTTAAGCTCAATGACAAGGCACCTCCTTTTTATAGCCGAGTCCGAACGGAGTTCCACTTTGCAGTGAACTCACTTAGAGAAGCTTTGAAACCCTCAGAAATGTCACCAGCATTACTGAGGTGTGATAATCCACCGCTGAAAAACTTTTTTGGTGATCGGTCGAAGCAGGAAACGAACCCACGACTTTTGTATGCAAGTCGGGCATGCTAACCATTGCATCACGGTGGCTCCTATTTTTGGTAGAATTCTACCAACTGCGGCAACCGTGGACCCAAAACACGTCAACCAAGAATAGCTTAGCAAAGAGGTTCCATGACTCATTTCTGCCAAAATCTCCAGATCTAAATCCGTTTGACTTTTGCACGTATTTGTAGCGTAAATTTGTTACAAAAATACCAATGTCTCGATCATCTCAAGAACCACCTTCTTGCAGCGTGTGATGGCTTTGTCGACCGTTTGAAGGCCATAATTCGTGCCAAAGTTTGCCAATTAAAATAAATCTAAACAGGTTTTAAAATGTAATATTATTTCCGATTGAATAATATTGGGATTTGCGGTACGCATTGGGGACTCCTTCAGATAGAAGGAGACTCCAACACATTGATCGCTGTTGATGTTTAAGTAGGGCCAATGGAGCCCGATTGCCTGTTATTTTTTTTTTTTTTTTGACTGTATTTTCGTTCACAGAATCTCTTAGGGAGTTCAATCCCCACATGTATATTTACCCAAGTAGAGAAGACAGAAAAGAGATTAAAGAAACCAAGATGGCCAATGTTTTAGGATTGATGTTCCTCACCAGCCAAAATACGGTTTCGTTCATTGTTGCTGCCAAAGTGAAGTCATGTAGGTCACCCTATCTACCAAGAAAGGTATATTTGTTTATTTTGTTGACATTCAATGTCAAACTGAATGATTAATAATAGAAAATTCTTAAAATGTATGTTACAAATTAAATTCAATTAAAATATATTGAGCATAAACCTATAGGTATATACATCGATATTTCTGCTTTCGAAAAATAAAATTTTCGACTTTACTTGGTTGCATACATCAGACACCATGCATAATATCATTAATATAAGTTTTTTTTTATATTTAAATATCTTTCACATAGATTGATTAAAATTATCTATTTCGATCAATAACCGTCAATTGTATATATCTACAATATTGAGATCTAATCTCATTTCTGATTTATTTCATGAGGACATTTTTTGTTGCACCCTCTTATGTCGGCTAACATACGTTGCTACCTTATGGGCTTCCATAACTTGTTTTCAGTCTTATTTCCAAGCTAGGCTAGGTCCCGAATCAACTCTTTTCTCAGTACGAGGGCTCTACATCATTTGAAACGAAATTGTATTAAAACAAGTTTATTTGTATACCCTCCACCATAGGATGGGGGTATATTAACTTTGTCATTCCGTTTGTAACACATCGAAATATTGCTCTAAGACCCCATAAAGTATATATATTCTGGGTCGTGGTGAAATTCTAAGTCGATCTGAGCACGTCCGTCCGTCCGTCCGTCCGTGCGTCCGTCTGTTGAAATCATGCTAACTTCCGAACGAAACAAGCTATCGACTTGAAACTTGGCACAAGTAGTTGTTATTGATGTAGGTCGGATGGCATTGCAAATGGGCCATATCGGTCCACTTTTACGTATAGCCCCCATATAAACGGACCAATCCAACAATCATGCAGGAATTGGTTCCTATCAGCCCATAATTGTATATAGCTCCCATATAAACCGATCCCCAGATTTGACCTCCGGTGCCTTTTGGAGAAGCAAAATTCATACGATCTGCTTGAAATTTGGTACGTGGTGGTAGTATATGATATTTAACAACCATGCCAAAAGTGGTCCATATTAGTCCATAATCATATATAGTCCCATATAAACCGATCCCGAGATTTGGTTTTGGAGCCTATTGGAGGAGCAAATTTCATCCGAGTGAGTTGAAATTTGGTACATTGTGCTAGTATATGTTCGTTAACAACCATGCCTAACTAGGTCCATATCGGTATATAGTTATATATATCCCTCAGATAAAAAATTGGTCCATATCAAGTTCATAATTGTATATAGCCCCATATAAGCGACCCCCAATTTCAATTCTGGCTCTCTACGTACCGTGCAAAAAGTCCATATCGATTCGTAATTATTTGTAGACTTAACTATACATAACTTTTTTGTCTAATATATACCACGTATGGACTAACTCACAATTTAGAAAACGATGTTAAGAAGTTTTAAGATACCACAACCCAAGTAATTCGATTGTGGATGACAGTCTTTCGTAGAAGTTTCTACGCAATCCATGGTGGAGGGTACATAAGATTCGGCCTTGCCGAACTTACGGCCGTATATACTTGTTAATTCTACTGTAATGTAATTTAAAAAAACTTTTGCTTCAATTTTACTTAGTGCTATTTAGTTCGAATTTCTGAAAATAATAAAGCATAAATAATTTAATAGAATTTACAATGGGCTATGATTCAAATATTAGATAGAATCCAAAAAATGCAATGATCTAATTTAAGCTCTAAATTTCTTGTCTCAATATTATCAACATTTTTTAAATTGGTTAAAAATTTTATATGAGTTTTTTTTTTCTTCAGAAATATTTTGTTGTTTTTTCGCCCACTGTTACTTTTAAGAATATCTTTTTCAAAAATATAATCATAAATCTAATCATAAATAAAGTCGTCACATAAAGTTTTCAAGTCTTAAAGGCAAATTGACTAAATTGAATTTATAATTTAATGCTAAACAGAGTTACTGACAAGACAATTTATTTTAACTTCTCCCCACTGCCACCATCCATTTCGGTATGAAATCTTACACATCCCCCTATTGTTTGCATAAAGGAAGACATTAATATAGAAATATTTGTTACGATCAACATAAAATAATTTTAGTATTGAAATAATATGAGCAAAATTTTCAGTAAAGCTGTAATACGATATCTAGGGACTAATTCACATTCTTAGTATGAAATATAACAAAAACAAACCTTCAAAATAATCTTCCATTATATGTTAGGTTTATTTATATGTGGAAACCCTTAATTTTTAAGTTTGGAATTTTTGAAATTTCCATAGTTGAGTAGCCATTACGTTGGTATGTACAGGGTAAAGCAAGTTTTATGCAAATAACAGATCTTAATTAACTCCCGACAGTCATCAAATTCAGTATAGGGTTAATCCTTATCCTATCCATTTATCCTATTTCAATAACTAAACCAATATCAGGGCACATAGTGGATGGCTATCCATCAGCCGGATAGTGGATGGTTTCCGTTTTCTTATGTTCATATATGACTCTCATCGACTATCTAAAGTAGTTTTAATCTTTCACTGCAGCCACTGAATCAAATTTTGTAGCAATTGACGTAACATATTTTACTGAGAGAATATACACCAAATAATTTCCAACCTATCCATTGTGAAAATTGCGTATTCTAAAATGTAGGCTGCGTAATCTGTAATACCATGTAAATAGTTTTTTTCAGGGCTGATTTGACTTCCTGGTCTTCTAGACATTGCATTGGTATGCTGATTATGGTGCTCATCGGTCCATATTTTGCTTTTTATATTTCGGGACTGGGCAACCCCACTGCTGTAATATGCCAACTGGCCTATCATAAAGGTTGGCATTTTTGAGATTATACTTACAACCCAAATGATTCTTCAAACCCCAATTAAAAATGGAAATAAACCGCGATTTTTTTTTACAACTTTTGACGTGGATTAAGTCAACAACAGTGCACCCAACAAACAATGGTGCACTATTTCAGCAGGATTGTAAGGGAGAGAGGCAGTACCAGCTGCTTACAAAACAACGGGAATCAGCGCTGATTTTTGTGGGTGATGTCCCGATTTAGAGCAGCTTCTACATAGCGCTGATATAATTGCTCATTTTAATAGAAATATTGTTCAGAAGTGATATATAATCTTGAGTATTGCATTGTTGGCGTGAAGGAAAACAGCACTACCTTTCATGCATCCATGCTACCTGAATTGGTTGCAATAACGTAAATGAATGGTCATAAACTAGTTTGATTACTCGTTTACGTTATTGCCACCAATACATGCAGTGTGGATGCACTGCCTACTTTTTTATATACCAAAAAGCGCAACTAAACTCTTACTGCTGAAGTATTTTTTGCTGGGAGTGCACCCAGCAAAAATGGAACACTATTTCAGCAGGATTGTAAGGAAGAGAGGCAGTATCAGCTGCTAACAAAACAACCGAATCAGCGCTGATTTTTTGGGCAATGTCCCGATTTAGAGCAGCCTCTAGATAGCGCTGATATAATTACACATTTTAATAGAATTATTGCTCAGAAGTGATATCCCAGCAAAAAATGGAGCTCTATTTCAGCAGGATTGTAAGGGAGACAGGCAGTACCAATTGCTTACAAAACAACCGAATCAGCGCTGATAGAATGGTGACGGGGGTATAATAAGTTTGTCATTCCGTTTGTAACACATCGAAATATCGATTTCCGACTATATAAAGTATATATATTCTTGATCAGGGAGAAATTCTAAGACGATATAACGATGTTCGTCTGTCTGTCTGGCTGTCTGTCTGTCTGGCTTTCTGTCTGTCTGTTGTAATCACGCTACAGTCTTCAATAATGAAGCAATCGTGCTGAAATTTTGCACAAACTCGTCTTTTGTCTGCAGACAGGTCAAGTTCGAAGATGTGCTACATCGGTCCAGGTTTTGATATATTCCCCATATAAGTCGACCTCCCGATTTGGGGTCTTGGGCTTATAGAAATCGTAGTTTTTATCCAATTTGCCTGAAATTTTAAATCTAGAGGTATTTTATGACCATTAAGATGGGTGCCAAAAATGGTGAGTATGGGTCCATGTTTTGGTATAGCCCCCATATAGACCGATCTCCCGATTTTACTTCTTGGGCTTATAGAAACCGCAGTTTTTATTCAATTTACCTGAAATTTGAAATCTAGAGGTATTGTAGGACCACAAATACGTGTGCCAAAAATTGTGAGTATCGGTTCATATTTTGGTATAGCCCCCATATAGACCGATTTTCCGAATTTACTTCTTGGGCTTATAGAATTTACAATTTACCTGAAATTGGAAATCGAGAGGTACTTTAGAACCGTACAGAGGTGTGCCAAAAATGGTGAGCATCGGTCCATGTTTTGGTATGGTCCCCATATAAACCGACCTCCCGATTTGGGGGCTTATAGAAACCGTAGTTTTTATCCAATTTGCCTGAAATTGAAAATCTAGAGGTACTTGAGGACCATCAAAAGGTATGCCGAAAATGGTCCGTATCGTTCAATGTTTTGGTATAGACCCCATATAGACCGATCTCCCGATTTTACTTCTAGAATCCGAAGTTTTTATCCAATTTGCCTGAAATTGGAAATCTAGAGGTATTTTCGGGCCATAAAGTGGTGTGCCGAAAACGGTGAGTATCGGTCCATATTTTAGTATAGCCCCCATAAGAACGATCTCCCGATTTAACTCCTTGGGTTTCTAGAAACCGTAGTTTTTATCCGATTTGCCTGAAATTGTAGATATTGTCGTATTTTAGGCTCACAAAAACATGTATCGGATTAAGTTTTTATCGGTCCTTTTGGTAATGCCTCCATATAAACCGACTTCACTTCTTGAGGGTATAGAAGGCGCACTGATCATGAAAATTGATTGAAATGTAAAATTTCCAGATTTTACTTCTCGGGTGAAAATCTACAGATTTAAGATTTCAAATCAAGGCGTTATTTTATAATTTTCTTGTACACTTACAAGAGATGTTAATGATTCCTCTAAAACTCAAACAAAAATGGTTCTTATAAATCCAGAATCTGATATAGTCCTCATAGGTGAAATCTTTCTATCTTCGCGAAGTGTCCTCAAGGCCTCAATTCCTCCTGAAATTTCGAAGGAAACCCTAATATTTGGTTCATTGTGGTGGGTATTGAAGAGTCGGCCCGGCCGAACTTACTGCTATATATACTTGTTTCTTCTTCATATGGGGCCGTTTTGCCGCGATTTCGACCTTCAAATGCTCCAATAACGCCATATAATAGTCACTGTTGATGATTTTTCCCTTCTCAAGATAATCGATAAAAATTATTCCATGCGCATCCCAAAAAAAACAGAGGCCATTACTTTGCCAGCGGACTTTTGAGTCTTTTCACGCTTCGGAGACGGTTCACCGGTCGCTGTTCACTCAGCCGACTGTCGATTGGACTCAGGAGACGGAAAAACTCGGGTGTATTACGAGTTAACAGCTGCAAACACCGCTCAGAATCATCAACACGTTACTATTTTTGGTCAAATGTGAGCTCGCGCGGCACCCAGTTTGCACAGAGCTACCGCATATCCAAATATTAATGAATGATATGACCAACACGTTCCTGTGATATCTTTAAGGCCTCTGCTATCTCGATCAACTTCATTTTACGGTCATTCAAAATCATTTTGTGGATATTTTTCATGTTTTCGTCGGTAACCACCTCTTTCGGGCGTCCACTGCGTTCACCGTCCTCCGTGCTCATTTCACCACACTTGAATTTTACTTATCAATTATTGTTGGTTTCCCTGGGGCAGAGTCCAGAAACTCATTATCAAGCCAAGTTTTTGCTTCCACCGTATATTTTCCCTTCAGAAAAGAGTATTTTATCAAAACACGAAATTCCTTTTTTTCATTTTTTTTCACAATAACAAAAGTTGCTTCACAAAAGACGCTGTATCTCACAAACTAATTGACTTACCCACGTCAAATTTTGACACGAATCATTTGAAGGTTGGTACTATATAAAAATAATATGCATTTAATACACGCACAGAAAAAACATGTTTGGACATGGTTGCCGCATCCATTTAATGCTTATTTAGAGTATGTAATGGTCGCGAAAACCATGTATTTTGTCTTTGTAAAAATAATTTTCGAGCGGAGAAAAATATATGTTGGCAATAAGCATTTAAATGGTTCTCAAATGCCACAAACATGTTCTATTATTTAAATGATAGAATTTGAGACCATTATATGGTCAGGAAAATCATGTACCTGACCATTCAATTTTTTTACTTTTTTGCAGAGAAAAAAGTATTTTTATAGTTTACATATAGACATGTCTACAACCATTACATGGCCATAAAGACCATGTACATTGTTTTCGTGACCACTTAATTTTTTAATTTTTTTGCAGCGACAAGAATTTTATAAAAACATTGAGCAGGTACACACGATTTTCATTTTGCGCGTCAGTCGTGTGTTGATTGTTTCTTGGAATGGACGGAGAATACGGATTTACTATGTTTTGTGTTAATTTATTTATTCAGACGTGGCACGTGGTTTTATGTGAACACAAAAAAGGAAAGTGTAATTGAAAAATGTACATGTTTTTTGTTCTGCATTTTGCTATATGGATCATTTACTTTTATTTGCAGTTTGCGTTTGTATATTTGATGGGCACGATGTTAATATGGAATAATTACTTATTGTTGAAATTGAAATAAAATAGAGTGTGTAAAAATATATGATGTTTGCTTGAACGGCATTATAAATACAAATAAACAATGAATTAGTTTATAAATAAATAAAAACAAATAAATAAAGTTAATTTTGTGTTTTCTTTTCTCAAGTGGCGTCCTTTTTTCGACGACGAAAAAAGTTTTTTCATAAAGATCAAAACATTTTAGGTTGTGACCATGTTCTTTTAACTGGAAGAAAAAGATTTTGAATGAATACCAAAACATTTTAAATCGTGACCATTGTCTTTTAATGGAAACAAAATTCTTTTTATCAATATAAAGGGTGATTTGTTAAGAGCTTGATAACTTTTTTTTTAAGAAAAAACGCATAAAATTTGCAAAATCTCATCGGTTCTTTATTTGAAACGTTAGATTGGTCCATGACATTTACTTTTTGAAGATAATTTCATTTAAATGTTGACCGCGGCTGCGTCTTAGGTGGTCCATTCGGAAAGTCCAATTTTGGGCAACTTTTTCGAGCATTTCGGCCGGAATAGCCCGAATTTCTTCGGAAATGTTGTCTTCCAAAGCTGGAATAGTTGCTGGCTTATTTCTGTAGACTTTAGACTTGACGTAGCCCCACAAAAAATAGTCTAAAAGCGTCAAATCGCATGATCTTGGTGGCCAACTTACCGGTCCATTTCTTGAGATGAATTGTTCTCCGAAGTTTTCCCTCAAAATGGCCATAGAATCGGGAGCTGTGTGGCATGTAGCGCCATCTTGTTGAAACCACATGTCAACCAAGTTCAGTTCTTCCATTTTTGGCAACAAAAAGTTTGTTAGCATCGAACGATAGCGATCGCCATTCACCGTAACGTTGCGTCCAACAGCATCTTTGAAAAAATACGGTCCAATGATTCCACCAGCGTACAAACCACACCAAACAGTGCATTTTTCGGGATGCATGGGCAGTTCTTGAACGGCTTCTGGTTGCTCTTCACTCCAAATGCGGCAATTTTGCTTATTTACGTAGCCATTCAACCAGAAATGAGCCTCATCGCTGAACAAAATTTGTCGATAAAAAAGCGGATTTTCTGCCAACTTTTCTAGGGCCCATTCACTGAAAATTCGACGTTGTGGCAGATCGTTCGGCTTCAGTTCTTGCACGAGCTGTATTTTATACGGTTTTACACCAAGATCTTTGCGTAAAATCTTCCATGTGGTCGAATAACACAAACCCAATTGCTGCGAACGGCGACGAATCGACATTTCACGGTCTTCAGCAACACTCTCAGAAACAGACGCAATATTCTCTTCTGTACGCACTGTACGCATTCGTGTGGTTGGTTTAATGTCCAATAAAGTAAACTGAGTGCGAAACTTGGTCACAATCGCATTAATTGATTGCTCACTTGGTCGATTATGTAGACCATAAATCGGACGTAAAGCGCGAAACACATTTCGAACCGAACACTGATTTTGGTAATAAAATTCAATGATTTGCAAGCGTTGCTCGTTAGTAAGTCTATTCATGATGAAATGTCAAAGCATACTGAGCATCTTTCTCTTTGACACCATGTCTGAAATCCCACGTGATCTGTCAAATACTAATGCATGAAAATCCTAACCTCAAAAGAATCACCCTTTAATAACATTTTAGATGAGGACAATTGTATTTTTCTTAGAACCATGTTCACTGAGCCAACATGGTTGCAGGTTAAAATGTTACATGGTCGCCGCAAAAATAGCTGCTATCATATTATTTTGCTCTTCGAATATGATTGTGACAATCATGTTTCTTCTCTGCGTGTACTAGCGACGCCATCTATGTGTCAGACTGGGGACTTGTCAGCCAACCTGTTACTTGTACTAACGACTGTCACCCACAATCGAATTACTTGTGTTACGGTAACACTTGCCGATGGCAAGGTATCTTAAAACTTCTTAACACCGTCTTCTCAATTGTAAGTTAGTCCATACGGGGTATATATTACACAAAAAAGGCCGATTAAATACGTATATAATTCAGGTTGACAAAATTGTCTATAGAAATAAAATTTTGACAAAATTTTCTATAGAAATAGAATTTTGACAAAATTTTCTATAGAAATAAAATTTTGACAAAATTTTTATACAAAATAAAATCTTGAAAAATGTGTGTATTGTAATAAAATGTTGACAAACTTTTCTATAGAAATAAAATGTTGACAGAAGTTTGTATTATAATAAAATTTTTACAAAATTTTCTATAGAAATAAAACCTTGACAAAATCTTGTATATTAATAAAATTTTGAAATTTTCTATAGAGGGATCGGAACTATATGCCGATATGGACCAAGTTTAGCAAGGTTGTTAACCGCCATATACTAGGCCAATGAACCAAATTTCACAACGTACCAAATTGCAACCGGATCGGATGAATTTTGCTCCTCCAAGAGCTCCGGAGGGCAAATCTGGGGATCGGCTTAAATGGGGGCTACATAGAATTATTGACCGATGCGGACCAATTTGTGCATGATTGTTAGAGACCATATACTAACACAATGTACAAAATTTCAACCAAATCTGAGAGTCGCATTATATGGGGGCTATACGTAAAAGTGGTCCGATATGGCCCATTTGCAATACCATCCGACCTACATCAATAATAACTACTTGTGCCAAGTTTCAAGTCGATAGCTTGTTTCGTTCGGAAGTTAGCGTGATTTCAACAGACGGACGGACGAACATACTTAGATCGACTCAGAATTTCACTACGACCCAGAATATATATACTTTATGGGGTCTTAGAGCAATATTTCGTGTGTTAGAAACGGAATGACAAAGTTAATCCTATGGTGGAGGGTATAAAAATTGAGAGTATATAAAGGCTTAGCCCCACCAAAACATACGTAGTAAATGTATATTTCCCACTAATTCACTGGGAGGACAACTCGCTCGTTAGCAAGTCATAAATAAATAAAAACATCCACGATAAATAAATCACATTCACTTCTTTATTTACTGACTTTAGAGTCCATCATCAATGTAGCCATCTAAATCAGCGTCATCGCAACCATATTGCCTTCAACTTGTTCCCATTTCTGGAAAAAAGTAGTCGGATGCCATGATGTTTCCTATTGAAATGTAATGCTTCATTTGTATTGTGGCACATTCTTCTTGGTCACTTCACACTCATACCGTCCCTCTAGAGAGGTGGAGTAGAGATTTTTACCACTCTGGATTCCTGGTTTCATTTTTTTTTTTTGCTTTTGTATCGCTCTTACACTGCCAGTTTGTGTCCTAGCGACTTCAACATCGTTGAATGGCAGGCTCTAACGCGATTACTTTGATTGTCAATGGTAGTGATGATGGCAACAAACGACAACGATGTTGATGGTGATGATGATGAAAATGTCGACGACCATGGCAATGGTGTTCGTAATGATGACGGTGATAGCGGTATGGTGACTGCCTCAACAAGGCTTAGACAGTTTGTGAGAGAGAGTTATATTTAAGTTGTTTTGCTCATTCCTTTGTTAGTTCCATAGAATTTCCCAACCACTTGCCTCCATCATTCTTTGCTGTCCTTACGTTTCACAGCCTGCTGTTGTATGACAAGTGTCAGCTAAGTGAAAGAACAAAACAACAACACAAGTCGAGTTTTTCTATATTGGAGGCAAAATAAAACGATGGAGCAAATATGGAGCAAGCCATAACAAAACAATCGTGACTATAGATGACTAAAATGCATGGCGTTGGAGTTCTCCTCGGGAACTTCATATTACCCGCGCTTCAAATGTGAAATAGCGAAAGCACTGCAAAAACAATGTGTTTGATTTGTTCCAGTGTCTTTGCTTTGCATAAAAGCCTAAATTGCAAGAGAAAAATGGACAACCGTGGAATTTTCGTTTGGAAAACAACATGAAGAGAATAATGGGCTCAATCCCTAAATCCGATAGAGACAAGAAGCATTTTTCGCTTTTTGTAAAATCAGCTTTGTATCTCTATAGGTGGGGCTTCACAATGTGTGTGAAACCGATTGATAAGGGCTCCACCATTACCTCCAGATGTCAAGGTGGAAACCTATGCAAACGATTGTTCCATAGTTACATCGGGTAGAAAAGGAGCTTGAGGTGAAGAATAATAATTACCTCCGTACAGCTACGGACTTGTCAATAGAAATCTGAAACTTTATATCCCCATGGCGACATCAACCAACCGCCGTGGACTAAATATATAATCCAGGAGCTTGAAATCCTGATCAATAAATTTTCTATAGAAATGAAATCTAGCCAAAACTTCTATAGAAAAAAAAAATTTGGACAAAATTTTCTATAGAAATAAAATTTGGACAAAATTGTCTATATAAATAAAATTTTATTTGTTGTTTTGATTTCAGCTTAAAACCATTGCGATGACTAAACTACGAAAGTAGCTTAACCTCTTGTAGTTTAGTCAACGCAAAGGTTTTAAATTGAAATCGAAGCAACAAATATGATTGAAGAACAAACCAACCATAAAAAACAAAAGAAATAAAATTTTAACTTAATTTAGTATATAACAAGTATATACGGCCGTAAGTTCGGCCAGGCCGAATCTTATGTACCCTCCACCATGGACTGCGTAGGAACTTCTACTAAAGGCGGTCATCCACAATCGAATTACTTGGGTTGCGATAACACTTGCCGATGGCAAGGTATCGTAAAAGTTTTTAACACTGTCTTCTAAATTGTAAGTTAGTCCATAAGGGGTATATATTAAACAAAAAAAGGCCGATTAAATACGTATATAATTCAGTTTGACAAAATTTTCTATAGAAATAAAATTTTGACAAAATTTTCTATAGAAATAAAAACTTGACAAAATTTTCTATAGAAATAAAATGTTGACAAAATTTTCTATGGAAGTAAAATGTTGACAAAATTTTCTATAGCAATAAAATTTTGACAAAATTTTCTATAGAAATAAAATGTTGATAAAATTTTCTATAGAAATAAAATGTTGACAAAATGTTCTATAGAAATAAAATGTTGACAAAATTTTCTACAGAACTAAATTTTTTTAAAAATTTTCTATAGAAATAAAATTTTGACAAAATTTTCTATGGAAATAAAATGTTGGCAAACATTGCTATAGAAATAAATTTTTACAAAACTTTCTATAGAAATGAAATTTTGACAAAACTTCCTATAGTAATAAAATTTGACAATTTTTACATGGCTGTTAGAGGCCATATACTAACGAAATGTACCAAATTTCAACCGCATCGGATGACTTTTGCTCCTCCAAGAGGCTCCGGAGGTCAAATCTGGGGATCGGTTTATATGGGAGCTATATATAATTATGGACCGATATGGACCAATTTTTGCATGCTTGTTAGAGACCGTATACTAACATCAGGTACCCAATTTCAAACGGATCGGATGAATTTTGCCCCTCCAAGAGGCTCCGGAGGTCAAATCTGGGGATCGGTTTATATGGGAGCTATATATAATTATGGACCGATATGGACCAGTTTTTGCATGGTTGTTAGAGACCATATACTAACACCACGTACCAAATTTCAATCGGGTAGGATGAAGTTTGCTCATCCAAGAGGCTCCAGAGTTCAAATCTGGGGATCGGTTTATATGGGAGCTATATATAATTATGGACCGATATGGACCAATTTTTGCATGCTTGTTAGAGACCGTATACTAACATCAGGTACCCAATTTCAAACGGATCGGATGAATTTTGCCCCTCCAAGAGGCTCCGGAAGTCAAATCTGGGGATCGGTTTATATGGGAGCTATATATAATTATGGACCGATATGGACCAGTTTTTGCATGGTTGTTAGAGACCATATACTAACACCACGTACCAAATTTCAATCGGGTAGGATGAAGTTTGCTCCTCCAAGAGGCTCCGGAGGTCAAATCTGGGGATCGGTTTATATGGGAGCTATATATATTTATGGACCGATATGGACTAATTTTTGCATGGTTGTTAGAGACCGTATACTAACATCAGGTACCAAATTTCAACCGGATCGGATGAATTTTGCCCCTCCAAGAGGCTCCGGAGGTCAAATCTGGGGATCGGTTTATATGGGGGCTATATATAATTATGGACCGATATGGACCAATTTTTGCATGGTTGTTAGAGACCGTATACTTAGACCACGTACCAAATTTCAACCGGATCGGATGAATTTTGCTGCTCCGGAAGGCTCCGCAAGCCAAATTTGGGGATCGGTTTATATGGGGGCTATACGTAAACGTGGGCCGATATGGCCCATTTTCAATACCATCCGACCTACATCAATAACAACTACTTGTGCCAAGTTTCAAGTCGATAGCTAGTTTCTTTCGGAAGTTAGCGTGATTTCCAGAGACGGACGGACAGCCGGACAGACGGACAGACGGACGGACGGACGGACATGCTTAGATCGACTCAGAATTTCACCACAACCCAGAATATATATACTTTATGGGGTCTTAGAGCAATATTTCGATGTGTTACAAACGGAATGACAAAGTTAATATACCCCCATCCTATGGTGGAGGGTATAAAAAGTACGTATATAATTCAGTTTGACAAAATTTTCTATAGAAATAAAATTTTGACAAAATTTTCTATAGAAATAAAAACTTGACAAAATTTTCTATAGAAATAAAATGTTGACAAAATTTTCTATGGAAGTAAAATGTTGACAAAATTTTCTATAGCAATAAAATTTTGACAAAATTTTCTATAGAAATAACATGTTGACAAAATTTTCTATAGAAATAAAATGTTGACAAAATGTTCTATAGAAATAAAATGTTGACAAAATTTTCTACAGAAATAAATTTTTTACAAAATTTTCTATAGGAATAAAATTTTGACAAAATTTTCTATGGAAATAAAATGTTGGCAAACATTGCTATAGAAATAAACTTTTTACAAAACTTTCTATAGAAATGAAATTTTGACAAAACTTTCTATAGTAATAAAATTTGACAATTTTTACATGGCTGTTAGAGGCCATATACTAACGAAATGTACCAAATTTCAACCGCATCGGATGACTTTTGCTCCTCCAAGAGGCTCCGGAGGTCAAATCTGGGGATCGGTTTATATGGGAGCTATATATAATTATGGAGCGATATGGACCAATTTTTGCATGCTTGTTAGAGACCGTATACTAACATCAGGTACCCAATTTCAAACGGATCGGATGAATTTTGCGCCTCCAAGAGGCTCCGGAGGTCAAATCTGGGGATCGGTTTATATGGGAGCTATATATAATTATGGACCGATATGGACCAGTTTTTGCATGGTTGTTAGAGACCATATACTAACACCACGTACCAAATTTCAATCGGGTAGGATGAAGTTTGCTCATCCAAGAGGCTCCAGAGTTCAAATCTGGGGATCGGTTTATATGGGAGCTATATATAATTATGCACCGATATGGACCAATTTTTGCATGCTTGTTAGAGACCGTATACTAACATCAGGTACCAAATTTCAACCGGATCGGATGAATTTTGCCCCTCCAAGAGGCTCCGGAGGTCAAATCTGGGGATCGGTTTATATGGGGGCTATATATAATTATGGACCGATATGGACCAATTTTTGCATGGTTGTTAAAGACCGTATACTTAGACCACGTACCAAATTTCAACCGGATCGGATGAATTTTGCTGCTCCGGAAGGCTCCGCAAGCCAAATTTGGGGATCGGTTTATATGGGGGCTATACGTAAACGTAGGCCGATATGGCCCATTTTCAATACCATCTGACCTACATCAATAACAACTACTTGTGCCAAGTTTCAAGTCGATAGCTAGTTTCGTTCGGAAGTTAGCGTGATTTCCACAGACGGACGGACAGCCGGACAGACGGACAGACGGACGGACGGACATGCATAGATCGACTCAGAATTTCACCACGACCCAGAATATATATACTTTATGGGGTCTTAGAGCAATATTTCGATGTGTTACAAACGGAATGACAAAGTTAATATACCCCCATCCTATGGTGGAGGGTATAAAAAAATTAGCAAAATTAAAAAAAAATGACATAATTTTCTATATAAATACAATTATGGCGGAATTATCTACATAAATAAAATTATGGCCAAATTTTCTATAAAAATAAAATTTTGCCAAAAATTTGTATAAAAATAAAATTTTGCCAAAAATTTCTATAGAAATAAAATTTTGACAAAATGTTCTCTAAAAATAAAATTTTTACAAAAGGACTGTTTTCTTTTAGCACTGGATGCAACATTTGTCTGGGCTATCCAGAACATCGTTGCACTGTTTTTCTATACAGAACTTTGAAACCCTCAGAAATGTCACCAGCATTACTGAGGTGGGTAATCCACCGCTGAAAAACTTTTTGGTGTTCGGTCGAAGCAGGAATCGAACCCACGACCTTATGTATGCAAGGCGGGCATGCTAACCATTTCACCACGGTGGCTCCCTCTGTTTTCTATATAAATAAAATTTTGACAAAATTTTTTTTATATATAAAATTTTGGTAAATTTGTCTATATAAATAAAATGTGGCAAAATTTTCTATATAAATAAAATTATGGGAAAATTTTCTATACAAATAAAATTTAGCAAAATTTTGACAAAATTTTCTATAGACATGAAATGTTGACAAAATTTTCTATATAAATAAAATTTTGGCAAAATTGTCTATATAAATAAATTTTGCCACACTTTTTTATATATATATATAAAATTTTGAAAAAATTTTATATACAAATAAAATATAGTTAAATTTTTCTATATAAATAAAATTTTGTTTAAATTTTCTATATAAATAAAATTATGGCAGAATTTTCTATATAAATAAAAATATGGCGAAATTTTTTTATATAAATGAAATAGTCACAAAATTTTCTATATATAATTTTGACAAAATTTTCTATAAAAATAAAATTTTTGACAAAATTTTCTATATATATATAAAATTTTGGTAGATTTTTCTATATAAATAAAATATGGCAAAATTTTCTATAAAAATAAAATATGGCAAAATTTTCTATATAAATAAAATTATGGCAAAATTTTCTATACAAATAAAATTTGGCAAAATTGTGACAAAATTTTCTATATAAATAAAATTCTGGCAGCATTTTCTATATAAATAAAATTATGGCAAAATTTAATTTAAAATTTTGGTAAAATGTTCTATATAAATAAAAAAGTCATAAAAATTTTCTATAGAAATATAATTTTAACAAAATTTTCTATATAAATAAAATTTTGACAAAATTTTCTATATATATAAAATTTCGGCAAATTTTTCTATAAAAATAAAATATGGCAAAATTTTCTATGTAAATAAAATTACAGCAAAATTTTCTATACAAATAAAATTTCAGCAAAATTTTCTATACAAATAAAATTTGGCAAAATTTTGACAAAATTTTCTATATAAATAAAATTTAGGCACAATTTTCTTTATAAATAAAATTTTGACAAAATTTTCTATATATATATAAAATGTCGGTAAATTTTTCTATATAAATAAAATATACAAATAAAATTTGGCAAAATTTTGACAAAATTTTCTATAGAAATAAAATGTTGACAAAATTTTCTATATAAACAAAATTATTGCAGAATTTTCTATATAAATAAAATTATGGCAAAATTTTCTATATAAATATAATCTTGGCAAAATTGTCTATATAAATAAGTTTTGGCACAATTTTTTATATAAATAAAATTTTAGAAAAAAATTCTATACAAATAAAATATGACAAATTTTTCTATAAAAATAAAATATAGCAAAATTTTCTATATAAATAAAATTATGGCAAAATTTTCTATACAAATAAAAAATTTTGACAAAATTTTATATAGAAATAAAATGTTGATAAAATTTTCTATATAAATAAAATTTTCTATATAAATAATATATTGGCAGAAATTTTTATATAAATAAAATAGTGACAAAATTTTCTATATAAATTTGCAAAATATTACTCTCCAATTAAGAGATACTTCAATTTTCTATAGAAATAAAATTTTGACAAATTTCCCATAGAAATAAAATTTTGACAAAATTTTCTATAGAAATAAAATTTTAACAAAATTTTCTATAGAAATAAAATTTTAAGAAATTTTTCTATATAAATAAAATTTTTAAAAAAATTTCTATACAAATAAAATATTGGTAAATTTTTCTATATAAATAAAATTATGGCAGAATTTTCTATATAAAAAAAATAGTGACAAAATTTTCTATAGAAATAAAATTTGGTAAAATTTTCTATACAAACAGGATTTTGGCAAAATTTTCTATACAAATAAAATCTTTGCAGAATTTTCTATATAAATACAATTTTGGCAGAATTTTCTATATAAATAAAATTATGGCAGAATTTTCTATATAAATATTATTTTAGCAAAATTCTCTATAGAAATAAAATTTTGACAAAATTGTTCTATAGAAATGAGCCAGTGGGATCGATTTCAGAAAGGGTAAACAATCTTTAAAACAACTGATCGGCGACAACATTGATGAAAGAATAAGGAGGAAACGCTTACAGCAACGGTTCAGAGGGCAATTTCTATGTATGTATGGATGACTAGAGAAACCAGATAGATCCTACCACAGCTATGGTTTAGTATCTCTAGGTACATAAAGAGTTACCTCTCACTTCTGACACTTCACAAACAGCATCTGCCGCCCGAGTCCAAAAATCTTCGGCATCACTGCGAACGCCCACCAGTACCTGATAAAGTTCAACCCAGAATGCAATTGCCACCCGCCAGCTAGGTTAGGTTAGGTATAGTGGCCGCACAATATTCAGGCTCACTTAGTCTATTGTGATACTACAGTGGTGAACTTCCCTATCTTATCACTGAGTGCTGCCCGATTCTATGTTAAGCTCAATGACAAGGGGCCTCCTTTTTCTAACCGAGTCCGAACGGCATTCCACATTGCAGTGAAACCACTTAGAGAAGCTGTGAAACACTTAGAAATGTCTCCAGCACTACTGAGGTGAGATAATCCTCCGCTGAAAAACTTGTCGGTGTTTTGTCGAAACTGGGTTTTAACCTACCACCCTGTATATGCAAGGCGGGCATGCTAAACATTGCACCATAGTGGCTCCCGCCGATGTTGGGAGTCAGCTGCATAGAGAGATCACATCGCCACTCACTTCCGAACTTTAAAATTCAAGGTGTATGTCCGGACATTCTTCCCACATCACGAGGTACCTGTACAATAAACATGGGAGTTGGGTATTAGTTAGTTCAACGATGAATGGTGTAGTATCTGAATTTCTTCGCATACACTTTGAACGGCGATTGTAATCAAATTCCTTTGCAAGCTGCTGTAATCACCCTGCCGCTAATCACTGTACAACCAGACCCTCTAATGGCGCCGAAAAAAACATGAAACGCTGCTCTTGGATGATCTCAATCTTCATTCAAGAGCAGCGTTTCATGCTTTTTCGGCGCCATTCGAGGGAGTTTTTATTTATTTATTTTATTTATTAACGTTTCATAGTAGTCTCGCACTGATATATGCTAGAGTCGAACAGATAGTCGTAATTCTAGAATGCATCTAACGATCCATCCTTCGAATAAGGCGACGGCTTTTCCATGGTCCGAACAGAACACCCACTTTTTGAGATTCACAAGGTGCGAAATACCTGGTGAAGGGCAAAACGACCACACAATTTATTGATATATACCAATCTTTTCATTATTTTTTATACGCTCTTGAGAAAACGGCTCTAACTAATTCTGTTACCGACGACAAAATCTTGACTTTAATCCACTGTGAAAATGGTCGACAACTGTCACAAAGATTCACAAAAAATTATGAATTTCTAAAGAGGAGATAAGTAAAAAATTCTCAGTCTTCTAACTTAATTCAATTTGTGCAATTCCACAAAAGAAAAACTTCTCCATAAACACGAAACGAAACAACGTTTCAAGAAAAAATTAACACATGTTTTGTTTTTTTTTTTTCGATTCCCCTTTGAGGCATAGAAGAAGAAGGTGCCTGGAAAACCACCAACCTTGGTCGGTTGTTTGGAACACTGAATTTTATTCACTTCTATCGCCGTTCGTTTTTCATTGGATAGAGCGGATAGACGTTAAAATACGAAAGTTGCAAACTTTAGCATAATGTTACCTTTTGACTTGATGAAAGTGTGTCACTTTGACAGTATCTCTGCTATTATGCGCACCTTTGCAAAAGCAAGAGAGAAAAAGGCTAACAATTTAGCACTTGAAATGTTAACCGTCAAAGCGATGACTCCTGACTTTAGCGACACAGGTATATTATAATCTCCGGCTAAATTGTTTACTTCGCACTCTGAGTGCACTTTCGTCTAATGAGAATGCATATTAAGGTAAGTTGGCATTTTATGCTAAAAACGTGAAAGATGGAGAAATATTCTTGCGAAAAGAACAAAAAATGTAATAGGGAGTGGACAGCTGAGGACTGAAGTTTCAAGCTGTAGGAAAAAAATAATGGTAAAAACTGTCAAAGAAAACTCCGTCACTTATAAATGTATGAATAAGGACATTTTCTAAAGAAGTCCAGGATACATTTCAACACTGAAAAAATGTTGTCGTTAAAAAGCGGATACGTAAATCAAAAACATTTTTGGTGATATTTTAAACTTTCTACTTCTCGAAAAATATCCTATCTAGCCATACAGTGTTAAAAAAAAAACAAAGACCGTATAATAAATACACTCAAAAAAGAGTTTACTCGGATCCCAAAATTTAAAATGTTCTCTTTAGAAGCTATCTAGCATTAGTTCGAAGATCTATACAATTTAAATGAGAAAACGAAACGAAGCTACTCACGTACAAATAAATTATAATACATACTTCAAAGTAAGTATTTTTTCATACTTAAAAAAAAATTTAAAAAAAAAGTATATACGGCCGTAAGTTCGGCCAGGCCGAATCTTATGTACCCTCCACCATGGATTATGTAGAAACTTCTGCGAAAGACTGTCATCCACAATCGAATTACTTGGGTTGTGGTATCTTAAAACTTCTTAACATCGTTTTCTAAATTGTGAGTTAGTCCATACGTGGTATATATTAGATAAAAAAGTTATGTATAGTTAAGTCTACAAATAATTACGAATCGATATGGACTTTTTGCACGGTACGTAGAGAGCCAGAATTGAAATATGGGGGTCGCTTATATGGGGGCTATATACAATTATGAACTTGATGTGGACCAATTTTTGTGTGATTGGAAATCGATTTATCTGAGGGATATATATAACTATAGACCAATATGGACCTAGTTAGGCATGGTTGTTAACGACCATATACTAGCACAATGTACCAAATTTCAACTCACTCGGATGAAATTTGCTCCTCCAAGAGGCTCCAAAACCAAATCTCGGGATCGGTTTATATGGGGCTATGTATGATTATGGACTGATATGGACCACTTTTGGCATGGTTGTTAAATATCATATACTACCACCACGTACCAAATTTCAAGCAGATCGGATGAATTTTGCTTCTCCAAAAGGCACCGGAGGTCAAATCTGGGGATCGGTTTATATGGGAGCTATATATAATTATGGACTGATAGGAACTGATTCCTGCATGGTTGTTGGATACCATATACTAACATCACGTACCAAATTTCAACCGAATGCGAAGAATTTTGCTCTTCCAAGGGGCTCTGGGGTTCAAATCTGGGGATCGGTTTATATGGAGCCTATTATGGACCGATATCGACCAATTTTTTCATGGGAGTTTGAGGCCATATATTAACACCACGTACCAAATTTCAACTGAATCAGATGAATTTTGGTCTTCCAAGAGGCTCCGGAGGTCAAATCTGGGGATCGGTTTATATGGGAGCTATATATAATTATGGACCGATGTGGATCAATTTTTGCATAGTTGTTAGAGACCATATACTAACACCATGTACCAAATTTCAGCTGGATCGGATGAAATTTGCTTCTCTTAGCGGCCTCGCAAGCCAATTCGGGGGATCGGTTTATATGGGGGCTATATATAATTATGGACCGATGTGGACCAATTTTTGCATGGTTGTTAGAAACCATATACTAACACCATGTACCAAATTTCAGCTGGATCGTATGAAATTTGCTTCTCTTAGAGGCCTCGCAAGCCAAATCGGGGGATCGGTTTATATGGGGGCTATATACAATTATGGACCGATATGGAAAAATTTTTGTATGGTTGTTAGAGACCATATACTAACACCACGTACCAAATTTCAACCGAATCAGATGAAATTTGCTTCTCTAAGAGGCTCCGCAAGCCAAATCTGGGGGTCGGTTTATATGGCGGCTATATGTGAAAATGTTCCGATATGGCAAATTTGCAATATCATCTGACCTACATAAATAATAACTACTTATGTCAAGTTTCAAGTCGATAGCTTGTTTCTTTCGGAAGTTATCGTGATTTCAACAAAGGGACGGACGGACATGCTTAGATCGACTCAGAATTTCACCACGACCAATGCCGTAGCCAGGATTTTAATTCGGGGGGGGTTCAACTTAAAAAAAATCTTCATATAATCTCATGTGTAGAAAATTTTATTTATATGTATGTATACAATATTTTTATACCCACCACCATAGAATGGTGACGGGGATATAATAAGTTTGCCATTCCGTTTGTAACACATCGAAATATCGATTTCCGACTATATAAAGTATACATATTCTTGATCAGGGAGAAATTCTAAGACGATATAACGATGTCCGTCTGTCCGTCTGTCTGTCTGTCTGTCTGTTGTAATCACGCTACAGTCTTCAATAATGAAGCAATCGTACTAAAATTTTGCACAAACTCGCCTTTTGTCTACAGGCAGGTCAAGTTCGAAGATGGGCTATATCGGTCCAGGTTTTGATATAGTCCCCATATAAACCGACCTCCCGATTTGGGTTCTTTGGCTTATAGAAATCGTAGTTTTTATGCAATTTGCCTGAAATTTGAAACCTATAGGTATTTTATGACCATAAAGAGGTGTGCCAAAAATGGTGATTATCGGTCCATGTTTTGGTATAGCCCCCATATAGACCGATCTCCCGATTTTACTTCTTGGGCTTATAGAAACCGCAGTTTTTATTCAGCTTACCTGAAATTGGAAATCTAGAGGTATTGTAGGACCAAAAATACGTGTGCCAAAAATTGCGATTATCGATATATATTTTGGTATAGCCCCCATATAGACCGATCTCCCGATTTTATTTCTTGGGCTTATAGAAACCGCAGTTTTTATTCAATTTACCTGCAATGGGAAATCTAGAGGTATTGTAGGACCACAAATACGTGTGCCAAAAATTGTGAGTATCGGTCCATGTTTTGGTATGGTATTGGGCTTATAGAATCCGTAGTTTTTATCCAATTGGTCTGAAATTGGAAATCTAGAGGTATTTTAGGACCATAAAGAGGTGTGCCGAAAATGGTGAGTATCGGTCCATGTTTTGGTATAACCCCCATATAGACCGATCTCCCGATTTTATTTCTTGGGCTTATAGAAACCGTAGTTTTTATCCAATTTGTCTGAAATTGGAAATCTAGAGGTATTTTAGGACCATAAAGAGGTGTGCCTAAAACGGTGAGTATCGGTCCATATTTTAGTATAGCCCCCATAAGAACGATCTCCCGATTTAACTCCTTGGGTTTCTAGAAACCGTAGTTTTTATCTGATTTGCCTGAAATTGTAAATATTCTGGTATTTTAGGCTCACAAAAACGTGTATCGGATTAAGTTTTTATCGGTCCATTTGATAATGCCTCCATATAGACCGACTTCACTTCCTGGGGGTGTAGAAGGCGCACTGATCATGAAAATTGCCTGAAACTCAATGTAAAATTTCCAGATTTTACTTCTACAGATTTAAGATTTCAAATCAAGACGTTATTTTATAATTTTTTTTTTGCACACTTACAAGAGATGTTAATAATTCCTCTAAAACTCAAACAAAAATGGTTCTTATAAATCCAGAATCTGATATAGTCCTCTTCGGGAATATCCTCAAGTCCTCAAGCCCTCCTGAAATTTCAAAGGAAACCCTAATATTTGGCCCGACCGAACTTAGTGCTGTATATACTTGTTATAATATTAAATTGAGCCGACGGGCTTTCTGGGCAGCAAATAAATCAATGACTTCTTCAGTCGGCACATTTATTCGGCGATGAACCGACATTAATGCCAATCCTTTGAGTCTACTCTCGCTAGTCGAATTTCTAAGATACGTCTTTAATCTCTTCATTGTTGAAAATGAACGTTCGGATGAGCACGTAGTAACTGCAGGGATGGAAAATGCAGTACTATAGTACTTTTTTCAAACCTTTTTCACCCCGGTCAGTACCGTAGTACCCCCGCGAATGATTTAGTACCTTTTGTGTAGACATTTTTGAGTCGATATCAGATTTATGGTACAATAGCTTTGACAAAATATTTTAATATTTTGAGAAAGTCTTTATCAACCTTATTTGCTAATAGTCTTTTACAAATATGACAAAACAGACATGTTCATGTGGGAAGAAAATCTCGATTTTGTAAAAGACATAGTCAAAAACAGGATTTTATTGAACTTCAAGAAAGTTTTAGTCGAAAAAAGAATGCTATTCTATATTATCTAATTTTTAATTCGGTAGAAAATGTTGTTAACATTTTATTTCTATATAGAATTTTTGCAAAATTTTATTTTTATAGAAAATTTTGTCAAAATTGTATTTCAATTGAAAATTTTGTAAAAATTTTATTTCTATAGGAAATTTTTGCAAAATTTTATTTCTATAGAAAATTTTGTCAAAATTTTATTTTCTTTAAAATTCAGTCCCTTAACAATAATCTTCCAGTGAAATTTTTGTTGAAATTTAGTAAAAAGTAGCTTTCCGCTCAAAAAATAACTTTCTTAAAAATTGTATTTTCCATCCCTGAGTAACTGTCAAAGTGACCAAAATTTTTAAAAGAATATGCACGTTTGGAAATATCTCTTTATTGCTTCCATCGCTGAATTAGGCAGGTTCTTTTCGCAGGTTTTGCGCCATTTCATTTACACATGTGTGTTTGGCTGTTTCGTTGTTGTTGCTATGGCCAAACAAATCGAGTCATGTTCACAAAAAGAACAACAAACACACATAAAAAGCAGAAATAAATTTTCCAAAAATGAAATTTGTGGTGCGAGAACAAAAACAATTTGTTTTTTTCGACCGTCGTTTGACGGGCTTTTCATCTAGTAATCTATGATTTGTGCAAGTTTTATAGGTAAGCGTTTTTCAAAATAAAACCTCCAGCTTTTCTTCAACATCTTCGATAAGATTTTTCTATGCAGCTAAAAATATATATTTATTTATATAAAAATATTCATTCATTTCGGGGGGGAGGGGGGGTTTGATCCCCCTCATCCCCCCCCCCCTGAATACGGCCTTGACCACGACCCAGAATATATAAAATTTATGAGGCCTTAGAATTATATTTCAATGTGTTACAAAGGGAATGACAAAGTTAATATATCCCCATTCTATGGTGAAGGGTATAATAAATAACCATGAAATTACCATCATTTTTGTATCCTAACTTTAAATTAATACGGCTTAAATATAAAGTTAGATATCTTCCTTAAATTTTTTTTATTTTAAAGAAACTGCATATTGGAATCACCCTTAGGTAAAGCTCTAAATCTTTGTATCCAAGTTAACTTTTTTGAGCAAAGATTTGGATGTTGGATGATTTTCCGAAGTTCATTTTTCTACTTTGATTGTGTATGCATCACTCAACCCTGCTGCGACGACATCCATATATTGGAACAAATGCTATAAATAAATTACTAAATTTTTCATTTATTTACTGCACGAAATTTCATAAAACTTTAAATAACTCTACCCCATCCTATCCAGAAAAGCATGTAATTTTATTTGTGTCTTCAATTCAGTTTGTTGTCATTGTCCTGGATTTGTTGTTTATTATGGAGTTTTGTTTTGCTGAAGTTCTTAGCTTTGGTCCGCACTCAGTCGTTTGTTATTCCCATTCAATTTTGCTTAATTCAAGTTAAAACCATTAACGTTTCATGCAGATTAAATGAAAACAACAGACGCAATGGCAAGTCAAAATCGGTACGTGTTACAACTTCAGAGAGTGCTTTTCCAATAGCGCACAACGTCAAACATTGCCCCGTCCGCCATGCTAAGGCGACTAACGACAGCAGCAATAATCTCTTGCATGTCAGGGTTACACTTCAGCAACTGTTGCTGTATTGTGTGTGTGGTGTGCCACAGTAAGCCAAAGTAAGAACTTTGAGTTTTGTTTTTATTTCTTATTGGTTTTTGTTTTGGTTGTTGTTGTTGTTTCAATATTCCGATTTCAATGAATTCAGGTCTTGGTGTTTAGTTTCTTTTTCATTTGTTGGCAACAAAAAAAAAAAACAAAAAGAAGAGCAGTTCTCAATATTTAAATCCCTCTGCCATAAAGTGAGACTTCTCGAATTGGCTTTTGTATATTTTTGTTGCTTTTTTGTGTTACTTTGCTGTGGTGTGAATGGAGTGTACGTTTTGGATCTTGTTTCAAGAAGTGTAGGCACAGTGTTTTAAATGCATTAAGAAACTGTGTTCAATGGAATGAAAGCAGTTTCTTACGGCCGAAAGTTCGGCCAGGCCAAATCTTATATACGCTCCAGCATGGTTTGCAAACAATGTTCTGTTAGTCACCGATGGCAAAGCATATTAAACCTTCTTAACATTGTCTTCTAAATTATATTTTAGTGTTAGAATAGATACCTATGAATCTCTTTAGTTTTTGATCGTATTATATAGAGGAGTCTATAAATAATTATGAACTAATTTTCGCATGGTAAGTAGAGGGCCAAATTTCAACCGGATCAACTGAAATTTGTTTCTTCATGAGGCTTCCGAAGTTAAATCTTGGGGTTCGGTTTATATGGGACCTATATATAATTATGGTCCGATATGGACCAATTTTTGCATTGTTGCTAGAAACCATATACTAATATCCAGGGGGGCTTCGCAAGTAAAATCTTGGGGTCAGTTTATAGGGGGTTCGATATGACCCATTTTCCATACCATTCGAACTACAGCATATTATTGCAGGAAGTTAGCGTGCGGACAGACGGGCAGATATCGCTAAAACGAATCAAAATTTCACCCCGCCCCAGAATATATATAATTTAGGGCAGAGTTTCCCAACCCAATTTGCTTCGCGACCCCCAAAAAAAATTATCAATTTCGTTGCGCCCCCAACCTAAAACAAATTTTGTTTACCCAAACAAACAGAAATAAATATTAACAAAAGCTAAAAATATGATTAACAAAATTAATTAAATAATTAAAAATAAAATTTTTTGAAGAATATTAATATAAAAGAGTTTATCAATTAGTGGGAAATGTGGCAATTGTTCCTTTCAATTTGGCAATTGTACTTTATCAGTACTATTACTGATAAAGTACACCTTAGGTTAGGTTAGGTTAAAGTGGCAGCCCCATTAAGATTCAGGCTCACTTAGACTATTCAGTCCATTGTGATACGCCTTAAGTACGCCTTAAATCAGTTTCAACATGAAGGTAAGACAGATATTTTGACTTTATGTCTAAAAGTGACGAAAATGGTTTCAAAATTTTTAAAATGTGAGAATACAAAAGTGAGTACTGGTTCTGATATTTTAGCAAGAAATTTAGCCGTTGCAAATAAAGTGAATGACTAATAATGGAAAACCGACAACAAATTATAGAATTGCATGTAACTTCTATTCTTTACTAACAATGGTTATAAATGAACATTTCGAAATGGACGATTGGTATGGTCTTTTGGAGTATATTATTGATGTTTTGTTGAACTTAGCAATTAGTGTTGTTCTTACAAATTTAATGATATAAAACCTGCTCAACCAAAAATGACGCTGCGACCCCCTGGAACCTCGTGGTGCCCACCACTCGGGAAGCTCTGTTTTAGGGGGTCCGAAACAAATATTTCTATTCGTTACACACGGAATGAAAATGTTAGTATACCCCCATCCTAATGTGGAGGATGCCATTCGCAAAAGAAAATTAATAACAAATATGGCGACCGGACATATCCCCCAACGGACATTTCGCCCAAAATGATTTTTGGGAGTTATGACCTCCAATGAGGCGGTCACATCGCCCAATTTTATTTTGGGCTTTATGTCCTCCCTCATCGCGGTCATATGTCCCAAAAAATAGGCGGTCAAAACGCCCAATATTTTATGGGGAAAATAATGTCGGAATACAAATCAAAAACTGTCCTAAATGAAGTAGTTTTGATCCCCAATTTTGGTTAACTAAATACGTACGGTATTTAATTCAAAATGCCGTAACTAGAAAGACAGTGCAGATCTCGTGGTCTATAAGAAAATAAAGGAGAAAATGGTGCAAAACGCTCCACAAAGTCCCCAAGAACTTGCCAAATCAGAACATATGAGTGAATACTAAATGTGCGAAAGTGTGCCGGAAAAGATATTTTAGCAAACCACTATTAATGGAAGCCGATTTGGCATACAGTCTCTTTGTGTTCCAACCCAGTAACTGAAATAATGAATGAATGAAATATGGATGATGGAGATGCTATTGTTTTATTGATGTCCCTTTTTCGGTCGTTGTTAAATTCATCACATTCAGTCCGTCCTCAAATCCTAGCGACTTTCAGTTTATTATCTTGTTCTAAACATTAAAATTGGGAAGAGATGAGATGATCGACGTGCTGCTGATGGGTAATTGAAAAAAAATCGCGCGCGCGATTTATTTCAAGTACCCATCAGCAGCACGTCGATCATCTCATCTGCCTCCAAATCGCGCGCTTGAATCCTTTTTTAAATCCATCACATTCAGTTCATCCTCACATTCTTGCAACTTTCGTTTTATTATCTTGTTCTAAACATTAAAACTGGAAAGAGATGAGATGATCGATGTGCTGCTGATGGGTACTTGAAATAAATCGAGCGCGCTATTTTTTTAACGTACCCATCAGCAGCAAATCGATCATCTCATCTCGTTCCAATTTTCAGTTTAAAATACATAATTTTCAATTCAGCATTTGTCTGGTTTGTTCAAAAGAAAAAAATTATCAATTTCCGAATTTTCATGTTTCAATATATAAATTCAAATGTATTGGAGCTTAAACCGGCCTATTTCACGAGCGAAATAGGTCTTCGTAGTGCCACTTTAGCCGCTTTTCCATTTCAATGGTCATTTCAATGGTCAAAATGGTCAAAAATTCTGTTCCAGTCAAAAACAATTAAAACAAACGATGAAGCCAAGATATGCTAGTTTTACATCTTCTTCCAGCATAAACAATAAAAGCAGGATTCGATATTTGTCAATAAGAGGCATACATATATCTATTAAATATTTAAAAAAAATTAATGGATAGATGAAGTAATCATATCTAGCTTTTGAATGATTTAAAAAAAATACATTTTGTTATTTTAAACTATTGTTTATATTCAATTATATTCAAGCGGTCATAACACCCACATTTTTTTATGGGGCTTATGACCGCGATGAGGGAGGACATAAAGCCCAAACTAAAATTGGGCGATGTGACCGCCCCAATGGAGGTCATAACGCCCAAAAATCATTTTGGGCGAAATGTCCGTTGGGGGATATGTCCGGTCGCCAACAAATATATACAGCTGCGCTCAAAATAAGAGTAGCAGCAAATAAATTAAAGCACCATCGTGATTTACAGTTTTTGTCGTAAAATTGGTACTGTACTCAGTGTTTTTAGGTTGCCGAACATATAGACGGGATCCTCTTCAATCATAAAGCACCATTTTTGACTCATCCATCCAATGTTCCTCCATTTATGTACTGGGGAATGTTCCTCCATTTCTGTACTGACCAATGGAAATCCTCTTGGGCATACTTTATTCTTTTCGATACATGTTTTTTTTTGCAAGGAGAGTGACTTTTCTTGGACTATGGACAGCTAAATTATTGTCGTCTTTTAATTGTTTGTAAGCTAGCTTATAACCTTTTTTTTTGTTGTTTTGGAGCTTGCAAAGGGATTCTTCTTATGTCGATTTTTTTACAACAACAATAGCATCAGAAGTTAAACCAACGGTATTTTTTTATTATGCACACTCCAAACAATGATATAGTAAAAAACAAAGATAAAATAAACCTTTAGTGGAAGGAATAGAAGAAGCAGAAAAAAATTCAGCACAGCACTACTATTATTTTGAGCACAACGGCCAGGCCGAATCGTATGTGCCCTCCACCATGAATTGCGTAGAAACTTTTACTAAAGACGGTCATCCACAATTAAATTACGAGGGTTGCGGCCGATGGCCGATGTAGACAAAAGAAAGGTCGATTAAATACGTATATATTCAGTCCTTGACCGGTAAATATAGGGAAGAAATAATTGCGAATTGATATGAACTTTTCTACAGAAATAAAATTCTGACAAAATTTTCTATAGAAATATAAAATTTGTGGGGGCTATATATAATATAGATCGATATGGACCAATTTTGGAATGGTTGTTATCGGCCATACACTAGCGAAATGTACCAAATTTCAACCGGATCGGATGAATTTTGCTCCTCCAAGAGGCTCCGGAGGTCAAATCTGGTGATCGGTTTATATAAGGGCTATATATAATTATGAGCCGATATGGACCAATTTTTGCATGGTTTTTAGAGACCATATACTAACACCACGTACCAAATTTCAACCGAATCGGATGAGATTTGCTTTTCCTAGAGGCTCCGCAAGCCAAATCTGGGGATCGGTTTATATAGACTAATTTCTGCATGGTTATTAGAGACTATAGACCAACACCATGTACCAATTTCAGCCGGATCGGATGAAATTTGCTTCTCTTCGAGGTTCCGCAAGCCAAATTTGTGGCATCGGTTTATATGGGGGCTATATATAATTATGGACCGATGTGGACCAATTTTTGCACGGTTATTAGATACCATAGCAACACCATGTACCAAATTTCACCCGGATCGGATGAAATTTACTTCTCTTAGAGGCTCCGCAAGCCATATCCGGGGGCTATACGTAAAAGTGATCCAATATGGCCCATTTGAAATACCAAACGACCTACATTAATAACAACTACTTGCCCCAAGTTTGAAGTCGATAGCTTGTATAGTTCGGAAGTTAGCGTGATTTCAAAAGACGAACAGACGGACATTCTTAGGTCGACTCAGAATTTCACCACGACCCAGAATATATATACTTTATGGGATCTTAGAGCAATATTTCGATGTGTTACAAACGGAATGACAAAGATAATATACCCGCCATCCTATGGTGGAGGGTATAACAAGTATGTAAACAATAAAGCCGGGCGGGACCGACTATATTAAACCCTTCACCACTATGTATACCAAAATGTTTGATAATATCTTAACTCCTTCATATTTCATGGGAGCTATATAAAGGTTTATATATACAAATATTTAAATATGAACCGGTTTGGACAAAATTGTTCATACTTCAACAAATTCTTTAGACATAAAACAACCATACAAACATGTGGCTTGCGGAGCCTCTAAGAGAATCATATTTCATCCGATCTGCCTGAAATCTTTCAATCATGCAAAAATTGGTTCACATCGGTTCATAATTATATATAGCCCCCATATAAACCGATTCCCATATTTGACCTCCGGAGCCTGTTGGAGGAGTAAAATTCATCCGATTCGGTTGAAATGTGGTAGATGGTGTTAAAGGGTGATACGGTCAAAATTTGGTCAATATAAACTTGACGTATTTCTTTCAATTTTGCATTTAAAAAACCTGAACACCCCTCATTTTGAAGGTGTGTGTGTGTGTAGAATGTTGCTCCTATTTTGATTTTGGAATTCACTCTTCAGTTGTCAAAATGCCGTCCAAGCAAGAAGAGCAGCGTATCAAAATTTTGCTCGCGCATCGCGAAAATCCGAGCTACTCGCACGCAAAGCTGGCCAAATCGCTAAAAGTTGCCAAATCAACCGTTACAAATGTAATTAAAGTGTTTGGGGAACGTTTGTCGACAGCCAGGAAGTCTAGATCGGGGGGAAATCGAAAACCGGAAGCCGCTGACACGACAAAGAGAGTTACCGGTAGTTTCAAGCGAAACCCTAACCTCTCTCTCCGAGATGCCGCAAATAAGCTGGGTGTATAGTCTACAACCGTGCATTGAGCCAAAAAACGAGCCAGACTATCGACTTACAAGAAGGTAGTGACTCCAAATCGCGATGATAAACGAAATACAACGGCCAAAGCGCGATCCCGGAGGCTGTACACGACAATACTGACGAAGTTTGACTGCGTGGTAATGGACGACGAAACCTACGTCAAAGCCGACTACAAGCAGCTTCCGGGACAAGAGTTTTATACGACAAAAGGAAGGGGAAAGGTAGCAGATATTTTCAAGCACATAAAACTGTCAAAGTTCGCAAAGAAATATCTGGTTTGGCAAGCCATCTGTACCTGTGGCTTGAAAAGCAGCATTTTCATAGCTTCCGGGACTGTCAACCAAGAAAGAGTGTTTGAATAAACGTCTGCTGCCTTTCCTGAAGAAACACGGTTCTTCCGTACTGTTTTGGCCGGATTTGGCATCTTGCCATTACGGTAAAAAGGCCATGGAGTGGTACGCCGCCAACAACGTGCAGGTGGTTCCCAAGGGCAAGAACCCTCCCAACACGTCAGAACCTAAAGAAGACCAAAAAAACTGTTAAGGACGAACAGCAGTTCAACGCAAACTGGCTTTCTGCGGCGAAGAAGGTGGACACGGTGGCTGTACAAAATCTGATGGCAGGTGTCAAGCGTGAGGCCCGGCAATTCGGATTTAGAAAATCGAAAACCTAACTGAATATTTTTCCTGAATTTTATACTAATTGAACTTGAAAAAGAAATTTAATTTGATTTTTTAAATAAACGATTTCACCGATTTACACGCGTCTTCCCTTGACCAAATTTTGACCGTATCACCCTTTATACGGCGGTAAGTTCGTCCAGGATTGCGTATAAACTTTTACTAAAGACGGTCATCCACAATTAAATTACGAGGGTTGCGGCCGATGGCAAGGCATCTTAAAACCTCTTAACATCATCTTCTAAATTGTAAGTTAGTCCATACGGAACATATAGTAGACAAAAGAAAGGTCGATTAAATACGTATATATTCAGTCCTTGACCGGTAAATATAGGGAAGAAATAATTACGAATTGATATGAACTTTAGTGCGGTAATTATAGAGCCAGAATTGAAATATGGGGTCGCTTTATATGGGGGCTATATACAATTATGAACAAAATATTCCTCTCCAACTATGAAATGCTTCAGAAATTTTGTATAGAAATAACATTTTAACAAAAGTTTCTACAGAAATAAAATTCTGACAAAATGTTCTATAGAAATAAAATGTTGACAAAATTTTCTATAGAAATAAAATTTTGACAAAATTTTCTATAGAAATAAAGTTTTGACAAAATTTTCTATAGAAATATAAAATTTGTTGGGGCTATATATAATATAGATTAATATTGTTACGAATTTGATAATTATAGATATAAGTTTATTTAAATTAGTTTCCGTTAATTTAAAATTTCAAATTGTAACGATAAAGTTTCGCTATCACTTGTTGGAATCATCTATTCATTTTCTAGTATTTTCCTGAATTTCTTTTATGTTCTTTTGTTTGCTTACCGAAATGTTAGTTCTTACTCTCTCATAGAATAGCAACCCCTTTGCTTTGTTATTCTGCATTCTCATTTCATCTCATTGTCTATTGTCATTATTGTTGTTGTTGTAGTAATGCGAGCATATATCTATGTGAGTGTGTATGTGTTTGGCAGCCACCAGGTAAACAACTTAATGGTCGTAGATCCTTCTAGCATTGTCTAAGAATGTTCTGGCGTTGCCAGAATATTGTAGTGCTACCAGAATTTTCTCGCATTGCCACACCGTCATATATAAAAGCGCTCGCATGCTGCTAACGAGTCAGTCTTAATTAAAGCGTCAAACGAATAACTTCAGTGTGAACGAATTGTAAAGTGTGAAGTCATAGTAAATAAATTGTAGATTGTCGTTATTTAAAAGAACTGTGTTTTAATTGTCGGGTAATTAAAAACGCCTAAATATAAAAACGTAACAATATGGATAAATTTTTGCATGGTTGTTATCGGCCATACACTAGCGAAATGTACCAAATTTCAACCGGAGCGGATGAATTTTGCTCCTCCTAGAGGCTCCGGAGGTCAAATCTGGTGATCGGTTTTTATAAGGGCTATATATAATTATGGACGAATTTTTGCATGGAGACCATATACTAACACCACGTACCAAATTTCAACCGAATCGGATGAGATTTGCTTCTCCTAGAGGCTCCGCAAGCCAAATCTGGGAATCGGTTTATATAGACTAATTTCTGCATGGTTATTAGAGACCATGGACCAACACCATATACCAAATTTCAGCCGGATCGGATGAAATTTGCTTCCCTTCGAGGTTCCGCAAGCCAAATCTGGGCATCGGTTTATATGGGAGCTATATATAATTATGGACCGATGTGGACCAATTTTTACACGGTTATGAGAGACCATATAGCAACACCATGTACCAAATTTCACCTGGATCGGATGAAATTTGCTTCTCTTTGAGGCTCCGCAAGCCAAATCTGGGGATCGGTTTATATAGACTAATTTCTGCATGGTTATTAGAGACCATAGACCAACACCATGTACCAAGTTTCACCCGGATCGGATGAAATTTGCTTCTCTTTGAGGCTCTGCAAGCCAAATCTGGGAATCAGTTTATATGAGGGCTATATATAATTATGCACCCAAGTGGACCAATTTGTGCATGGTTGTTAGAGACCATATACAAACACCATGTACCAGATCGGATGAAATTTACTTCTCTTAGAGGCTCCGCAAGCCATATCCGGGGGCTATACGTAAAAGTGATCCGATATGGCCCATTTGAAATACCATACGTCCTACATTAATAACAACTACTTACCCCAAGTTTGAATTCGATAGCTTGTTTCGGAAGTTAGCGTGATTTCAAAAGACGGACAGACGGACATTCTTAGATTGACTCAGAATTTCACCACGACCCAGAATATATATACTTTATGGGATCTTAGAGCAATATTTCGATGTGTTACAAACGGAATGGCAAAGTTAATATACCCCCCATCCTATGGTGAAGGGTATAACAAGTATGTAAACTATAAAGCCCGGCGGGACCGACTATATTATAAACCGATCCTTCTATAAACCGATCCCCAGATTTAACCTCCGGAGCCTGTTGGAGGAGTAAAATTCATACGATCCGGTTGAAATTTGGTACATTTAGCTAGTGTATGGCCGACAACACCATGCCAAAATTGGTCCGTATCGATCTATAGTTATATATAGCCCCAAAATAAACCGATCCCCAATCACAGAAAAATAACGATTGCACCTCGACCCAAAAAATAATCTACCAAAATTTTATTGCCAGAGTAAATGTTGTTAAAATTTTATATTTCTATAGAAAATTTTGTCAAAATGTTATTTCTATAGAAAATGTTGTCAGAATTTTATTACTGTAGAAAATTTTGTCAAAATGTTATTTTTATAGAAAATTTATGAAGCATTCCATAGTTGGTGAGGAATATTTAGTAAAATCTTCCAAATCATCAAGAATTCTACCAATCTACCAAGCAGTAAAAAATCTGTAATTTTTGGTAGACTCGTGTTCATAATTGTACATTGCTCCCATATAAAACGACCCCCATATTTCAATTCTGGCTCTATAATTACCGCACAAAAGTTTATATCGGTTCGTAATTATTTCTTCAAGAACTGAATATATACATTCATATTTAATCCACCTTTCTTTTGTCTACCATATATCCCGAATGGACTAACTTACAATTTAGAAGATAATTAAGAAGTTTTAAGATGCCTTGTCATCGGCCGCAAACCAAGTAATTCGATTGTGGATGACAGTCTCTAGTAGAAGTTTCTACGCAATTCATGGTAGAGGGTACATAAGATTCGGCCTGGCCGAACTTACGGCGGTATATACTTGTTTTATATTTATTTTCATAATATATTATTATTGTAAATCTTGCAATAAATAAATAATACAAAATGCCTTCAATTGAAAGTTTATCATCTGGTGGTCAAGTAAAAATCTTTTCATCAGAAAAGTGACAAAAAAAAACTTTATGTTCATAACATTATTTTATCAAATTAGGGAATAAAAACCAACACAATACGTCTTCAACTATTCTATACCCCCAAAATACTGTAACCATTTAAGCATTGAAGTAAGATTGTATATTTTTATCATTTGTTTTTTCGCAGCGAGTGGAAAATGTAAAGTAATATAAAACGAATGAAGTGTGCTAGAATGGAATGGAATGTCATGAATGAATGGAAAATTGAATAAACTCTCAATGAAATAAAATAAACCGACAAGAAGAGGAAAAGTTCAAACAGTCAAATGACACTTCCTTAAAAACACATGGAAAACCCCACACCACACACACACACACTCACCCCACTTTGAAAGTCATAAGGAAAATCTTTTTTTGCTTTTTCTCCTTTTGCAGAAAATACAAATCAGCCATGGTACAAGAACAAAAGGGCGACAAGTATTATAGGGACATTTCAAGCGAAGTAGCTTTGTTAAAATCACATCAGCCAAATAGAGTCAATGACAACGAGTCATTGGTGACAGCAATGTTTGGTTTTTGTAGAATTTAAAAAAAAAAACAATCTCTCCTCATTTTATCATAAAAGGGATTTGCTTTTCTTTTCTTTAAAGCTTGAATGGTTTTTTATTTTTTTTTTTTATTTTTTTGTAGATGCAATGCATAGTTGCCAGAAAAGAAGATTTGAAATTGTTTCAATTCATTTGTGAATACACAAGAGCTCTGGAGGGCAATTGAGTTAAATGTTTAACAATAAAATATGAATTAAATTATATTTTATACTTAAATACATTTATTATTTTTATTTTAATGGTTATAGCGTTAGACACCTGAGGTGTATTTGAAATGTTTTAAAGAGACATAAGATGTACCCACATTTATACATCTACCATTATATAATGATTTAATCATGTATCCTGGTTTCTTCTTTCTTTTGAAGTCTACCGATTAATTTGAAAGGTACAGGTAATATGGGAGGTGAACACACCGGACAAAATATTGTCGTGAGGCCAACGATTTTTTGACCTTAAAATACGAATAAGGTTTTTGATTAGCATAGAGATTTCTCTACCATGGAGATTTTGTCCTTGTACAAAAGTGGCAAAACTTTTCAATGAACTCGCGTTGTCCTAATAATAAAGTAATTTGAAGTAAAAATGGGTATATTTACATTAAAGAAAGCTCTGATTGATTAAGGTCAACTTGGCTTCAATAATTCTGCAAACTTCTTGGAAATTTTAACGAAAAACAAGTAAGGAAAATCTAAAGTCGGGCGGGGCCGACTATATTATACCATGCATCACTTTGTAGATCTAAATTTTCGATACCACATCACATCCGTCAAATGTGTTGGGTGCTATATATAAAGGTTTGTCCCAAATACATACATTTAAATATCACTCGATTTGGACAGAATTTGATAGACTTTTACAAAATCTATAGACTCAAAATTTAAGTCGGCTAATGCACTAGGGTGGAACACAATGTTAGTAAAAAAATATGGGAAACGTTTAAATCCGAAGCAATTTTAAGGAAACTTCGAAAAAGTTTATTTATGATTTATCGCTCGATATATATGTATTAGAAGTTTAGGAAAATAAGAGTCAGTTTTACAACTTTTCGACTAAGCAGTGGCGATTTAACAAGGAAAATGTTGGTATTTTGACCATTTTTGCCGAAATCAGAAAAACATATATATGGGAGCTATATCTAAATCTGAACTGATTTCAATCAAATTTGGCACACATGACTATATTACTAATTGTACTCCTAGTGCAAAATTTCAAGCTAATCGGCATAAAACTCTGGATTCTGGGTCTATATAAGTGCATATCGGGCGAAAGATATATATTGGAGCTATATCTAAATCTGAATTGATTTCAACCAAATTTGGCACGCATAGCTACAATGCTAAATCTACTCCCTGTGCAAAATTTTAACCAAATTGGGCCAAAACTCTGGCTTTTAGGACCATATTAGTCAATAGCAGGCGAAAGATATGTATGGGAGCTATATCTAAATCTGAACCGATTTCTTCCAAAATCAATAGGGTTCTATTCTGACCCAAATAAGGAACATGTGCCAAATTTGAAGGCGATTGGGCGTAAATTACGACCTAGATTTCGGTCACAAACATGTGTTCACAGACAGACGGACGGACATGGTTATATCGACTCAGGGACCCACCCTGAGCATTATTGCCAAAGACACCATGTGTATATCTCGTCTCTTTCTGGGTGTTATAAACATATGCACTAACTTATAATACGCTGTTCCACAGTGTGGCGCAGGGTATAAATATATACGGCCGTACATTCGGCCAGGCCGTACCTCCACCATGGATTGCGTAGAAACTTCTACTAAAGACTGTAATCCACCATCGAATTGCTTGGGTTGTGGTAATGTTTACCGATGGCAAGGTAAGTTAGTCTATACGTGGTATATATTAGACAAAAGAGGTATATATAGGAAAGTCTACAAACAATGAATAGCCTAAGTGGGCCTGATACATCGGGCTGCCACCTAACCTAAATAATTACGAACCAATATGGACCAATTTTTGTGTGGGTGGGTATCGGTTTAACATGGGTCTATATATAACTATAGACCGATTTGGACCAAGTTTGACATGGTTGTTAGCGGACATATACAAGCAAAATGTAAAAAAATGTCAACCGAATCGGATGAATTTCGCTCCTCCAAGAAGCTCCGGAGCTCAAATCTGGGAACAGGTTTATATGAGGGCTATATAATTGGCCGATATCGACTAATTTTTGTATGGTTGTAAGAGTCCATTTACTTACACAAAACACCAAATATCAACTGAATCGGATGAAATTTACTCCTCCAAGAGGCTCCAAAACCAAATCTGGGGATCGGTTTATATGGGGGCTATATATGATTTTGGACCGATATGGACCAATTTTGGCTTGGTTGTTAGAGACCATATACGAACACCACGTACCAAATTTCAAACGGATCAGATGAATTTTTCTTATCCAAAAGGCTCCGGAGGTCAAATCTGGTGAACTGTTTATATGGGGGCTATATATAAATATGGACCGATATGGACCAATTTTTGCATGGTTATTAGAGATTATATACTTACACCACGTACCAAATTTAAACCGGATCGGATGAAATTTGGTCCTCCCAGAGCTACCGGAGTTCAAATCTGGAGATCGGTATATATGGTGACTATATAAAATTATGAACCGTTATGGACCAATTTTTGTATGGTTATTAAAAATAATATAACTGCACAACGTATCAAATTTCAACCAGATCGGATGAAATTTGTGCATATATTTGCACCACACAGAAGAAGACGAGATAGACATATGGTGTCTTTAGCAATATTGCTCAGGACCGGCCCCTACGTCTATCTAGCCATGTCCTTCTGTCCATCCGTCTGCGTGTCTGACTGTGAACACATTTTTGTAATCAAATTCTAGGTCGCAATTTTAGTCCAATTGATTTCAAATTTGGCACAAGTATGTATTCTGGGTCAGAATATAACCCTATTCATTTTGATTCAGTGTAAGTTATAACTTCCATATATATCTTTCGCGCGATATCTACTAATATGGTCCCAGAAGCCAGAATTTAGGCCTGTTTTACTTTAAGTGTTTAACAAGGAGTGCAATTGCTAGTGTCGTAAAGTGTGCCAAATTTGGTTGTAATCGGTTCAGATTTAGATATAGCTCCCATATATCTTTCGCCCGATATGGACTCGATATGGCCCCAGAAGCCAGAATGAATTTTAAGTTCTGCACAGGGAGTAAAATTAATATTGTAGCATTGCATGGCAAATTTGATTGAAATCGGTTCAGATTTAGATATAGCTCCCATATATATCATTCGCCCGATATGCACTTATATGGCTCCAGAAACCGAATTTTACCATAATTTGCTTTAAGTTTTGCACAGGGAATAGAATTAATATTGTAGCTAAGCGTGCCAAATTTTATTGAAATTGGTTCAGATTTAGATATAGCTCCCATATATATCTCTCACCCGATTTTCAATCATATGACCACAGAGGTCAAAATTGTAATCTGGTTTACGTGAAATTCTGCACAGGAGAAGCAAAATTCATCCGATCCGGTGGAAATTTGGTACGTGGTGTTAGTATATGGTCTCTAACAACCATGCAAAAATTGGTCCATATCGGTTCATAGTAATATATAACCCCCATACAAATCAATCCCCTGATTTGACCTCCGGTACGTTTTGGAGGAGCAAAATTCGTCCGATGAAATTTGGTATGTGGTGTTAGTATATGATTTTTAACAACCATGCAAAAATTGGTCCAAATCGGTCCATAATTATATATAAACCGATCTCTAAATGTGACCTCCGTATCTTCTTGGATGAGCAAAATTCATCCGATCCGGTTGAAGTTTGGTACGTGGTATATGGTCTCTAACAACCATTCAAAAATTGGTCCATATCGGTCCATAATCATATATAGCCCCATATAAACCGATCCCCAGATTTGGATTTGGAGCCTCTTGGAGGAGCAAATTCCATCCGATTCAGTTGAAATTTGATACATTGTGCTAGCATATGGCCGCTATCAACCATGACTAACTACACCGAAAAAAATATGCACATGATATTAAAGATTACGCAACCTAAATTTGAGGATGCGCAATTAACAAAATATTAAGGACAAATTTGTTTAAAATAATGAAATTTTAATTAAAATTTTGGATACAAATTTTGTAAATTTGCGTCCCTCCATTAAAGTTACATGTCTTTGAACTAAGGCAAATTTTTCTTAAAGTAAATAAACACATTTTTTGATTTAAAGAAATCGTACTTAAATCCTTAGATTTAAGATAAAAACGCTTCAAATATAGGCTAAGACTTATTTTGAGGATTCAGCATCTTTGGTTTAAAGCTGTTTTTGGAATTAAGAAACCATTTTTTACTTTGAAGTATCCGTCATGATTTGGATTTTTAAAGTGGCTTTTGCTTGTACATGAACAACTTTATTAATATACCGCGAAAAGAGAATGAAAATTCGATAAATGATATCTATATCCTAATTTTAATTCTATTGTTCCTAGATTTAAAACCAGATAAGTCGCTAAAAATGTCTTTATTTTAAAGAAGCCGCATCTTTGACTGGGAAAACCCTTAAAGGAAGGTCGAAATCTTTGGATCCAAGTAAACTTTTTTTTAGTGTGGGCCCATATCGCGCAAAAGTTCATATCGATTCGTAATTACCTTTTTTATCTAATATATACCACGTATGGGCTAACTTACAATTTAGAAGAAGTTTTAAGATACCTTGCCATCGGTTAGTATTAGCACAACCCAAGTAATTCGATGACAGTTTTTTGTAGAAGTTTCTACAGAATCCATGGTGGAGAGTACATAAGATTCGGCCTGGCCGAACTTATGGCCGTATATACTGGTTTTTTACTAACATTGTGTTCTATCCCAGGACATTAGCCGACTTTAATTTGAAGTCCAAATTTTTTTGGAAGTTTTTGTGGGGCGTTCAACAAAAAACTATTAAGTGCGTCACCAACGAAGAACTTACATACACATTTAGAAAAAGTAGCGCTGAATTCTGCACTTACAACTTTGCGCAGAATAGTAGTGCTTACAGTATGACCCTATAATTTAATTGCTTTCAATTTGATAACCTTTTTTTTTGCTGGGTATATACAAGATTTCGAATCAGCTAAATACTTCAAAAGCATTATTTTATTAATATGGGAATTTAATTAAATTTCCATAATACACAAATTGCTGTGATTAATAAGCTAATAATGATCGAATGCTGTAAAATGTTTACACGGGTCTTTTGAACTAAAAATGACCTAAAAATCTTATTAAATGTTTGGACTAGAAGGAAATTTCCTTTACCTTTAAATTCACCTATGGATAAAGTATATAACAGCACAGTTGTGAACCTGTTTTTTAAGTTGCTGCATAATGTGTGTGTACGTGTGTGTCATATAAACCACCAGCAGTATTTTATCTTGAGCCTCCATTATTTTATTCTTATGTATGACTTTGGAGAAATCTTCGCGGGCATAATAAATATTTATTAAATATTTGCATATTATCTATGAGAAACATTTTTTTGTTTCCCCCTTCCCTTTTGAAAATCTTTGGAAGAAAACAATTCAACCACGTCTAATCTAATAAAAGTAAGCTTTACATACATAAAAACGCAAATTAACCTGGTCTGGAGCATAGTAATTTCAAATTATTTTTAACCATTTCAACGTTTTATTAATTTGTTTTAATAGAAATATGCAAATGTAGTGTATTAGCATAAAGTAAGAAATGTCTTGAAATTAATGTGGGATAATGTATGGATGTTCACACACACATCCACCCACACGGGGAAGAATACAATTTTAGATAAATGGCAGACACATTATTGTAGTAGTAAACGAAATACAAGCTCATAAGTAGGAATATAAAACATGTAAAACCTGATTTTGGTATTGCTAAATAAAATTGACCGAAACTCATTAAAAAAAAACATCCAAAAATTCCCAATTATCTGTCAAGTGTCATAGAATATAAGTTTCAAACGTGACAGCTATCCCAATACCAGATAATTCAAAATAACACCTTTTATTGGAAAAACTCTTCCTATATTGCTTCACTATAAAAGCTGAACCAAAAATTTTTAAATTTCAACTATAAATCTATGGCCATCGTTTGCTGAATGCTAAGAAAAGAAAAAAATACGAAAACTCTTTGAAAGATTTATCAATAAACTATTGTGAAGTTCTTTAGTAGCATAATAAACTTAACTTGAAACTCACGCATACAATAGACAGAAATTTAATTAGGAATGCAGATGAAACATGATGAAGCTCATGAAGCTATAATGGCTGTGGTGAAACAATAAATAATGGCCACAGCACAGTGGATGGAATTTTTGCATGTCGAGAAATTATTGGCAAGATAGAAATTTTCTTAGCCCTAGAATTTGCTTAAAAAGGCGATGAGCAGTGGCCAATAAAGCCTTAAAAATCCTTCGTAAATATAAACTATCAAAATTGAATTAAATTTGGTATTTATTGAAGGATGTCTAAATGTGCACCCAAAACCCTCCTGAACCCGAATTTATTTTTAGAATAATAGAAATTCCACTGCGGTTGTAGGATGAGTTTGATGGACCAAGGCAGAAAGTGGTATTTATAGTGAAACCTCTGTCCATGTTTCTAAACTGGCAAAGGCCTCAACACTAAAAAAATATTTACGTGATATTAAAGACCATGCAACCTAAACTTTAGGATGCGCAATTTACAAAATATTAAGGACATATTTCTTTAAAATGATGAAGTTTTAATCACACACCATATTTGGCTGACCTATTTCCTCAAATACCTCTAGAATTCCACTTTCAGACGAATTGGGTGAAAACTACGAATTCTAGAAGCCCAAGAAGTAAAATCGGGAGATCAGTCTATGTAGGGGCTATACCAAAACATGGACCGATACGGACCTTTTTCGACACACCTCTTTACCGTCCTAAGATACGTATATATTTCTAATTTCCGGCAAATTGGATAAAAACTACGGATTCTATAAGCCCAAGAAATAAAGTCGGGAGATCGGCCTATATGTGGGCTATACCAAAATATGGACCAATAGGCACACACCTATTTGTGATCTTAAAATAAATCTAGATTTTAAACTTCAAGCAAATCGGCTAGAAAATATAGTCTCTAGACGCCCAAGAAATAAAATCGAGAGATCGGTCTATATGGGGGTTATACCAAAAAATTCACCCATACAACTAATTTTCGGCACACATATTTGGGGTCCCAAAATACCTCTACATTTTCAATTTCAGGTAATAAATACAGTTCATAGAAGCCCAAGAATAAAAATCGGGAGATCGGTCTATATGGCGACTATACCAAAACATGGACCCATACGGACCATTTTCGACACACCTCTTTATGGTCTTAAAATACCTCTAGATTTTCAATTTCAGGCAAATCGGATAGAAAATACTGTTTCTAGACGCCCAAGAAGAAAAATCGGGAAATCGGTTAATATGGAGGCTATACCAAACCATGGACCGATGGGCATAATTTTCGGCACACCTTTTTATGGTCCTCAAGTAGATTTTCAATTTCAGGTAAATTGGATAAAAACTACGGTTTTTATAAGGGAAATCGGTTTATATGAGGACTATATTAAAACTTGGACCGATATAGCCCATCTTCGAACTTGACCTGCCGGCAAAAAAAACGAATCTGTGCCAAATTTCAAGACGATAGCGCCATTATTGAAGGCTGTAGCGTGATTACAACAGACAGACAGGTAGACGGACATGCTTCTATCGTCTTAGAATTTCTCCCTGATCAAGAATATAGGGTGGTGGGTATAAAAAGTTTGTAATCATTGCTTGGAAATTTTTTTTATTAAAATTTAGGACTCAAATGTTTAAGGATTATTTGAAAGAAATCATCCTTAAATTAACTGAAAAATAGAATCTTTAGATTTAGATATATGCTAAAACTTATTTTGAGGATTTAGCATCATTGGTTTAAAGTTTATTGGGAAACAAACAAAGGAAAGGAAAACATTTTTTACTTTGAAGTATCCGTTATAATTTAAATATTTGGATAGCTTTATTAATATACCACGAAAAGGGAATACAAATTCGATAAATGAGATCTGTATCCTTATATTAATTTTATTGATCATAGATTTAAAGACAGCTAGGTCACTAATTTTGATTTTTTTATCATTGAGCTTAACATGGAATCGTGCAGCACTCAGTGATAAGAGAGAAGTTCACCAATGTGGTATCACAATTAACTGAATAGTCTAAGTGAGCCTGATACATCGGGCTGCCACCTAACCTAACCTACCTAACCTAGGTCACTAAAAAAGTTTTTATTTTAACCTTTTTCACTACCGATGTCCACTTAGAAGGACATTCGAAAGAGACACCAAATTCTATTTTCCCACTTAGTTTCGATTTACTGCTCGATGTTATTTTAAAGTAGAGGCTTTAATCTAAATAAGCTATAAATATTTTCCATATTGGTGAGCACTAAAATACATTTTTATAAACTTCTTAAACAATATACGAAAAATACTAAAATTTGAGACAATTTTTCTACTGTATGTTTCTAGTAAATGGACATTTATACAAAAACTATAGCTGATACTTTTACGGATATTTTTTCTCACACTGTAAAATATATTATAGGCTAAATAGCGCTTATTTTCGTAAGGCCATTTGGTCACAATTCAAGAATCAAATTTTCAGAACAAGCTCATATAGCTCATGAAGTAATTGATGTTGGTTCTCAAAATGACAATTTTTGTTCTACATGCTGTTAGTACAAGTAAAAACAGAATAAAAATTAATGTTTTCAACATTAGGTATAGTGAAAGGGTTAAAGAAGCCATATCTTTGGCTCACAAACAATACCAGAAGGCAAGGTCAAAATATTTGGATCTAGGTAAATTTTTTGTTTGGATAAAGTGGGTCAAAAAATGTATAACTTTTCTTCCCAAGTAGAGAAATATACCGAAAAATAAGACATAGAAACATGGGCATGGAGGGTGGCGAATAAATATTGCAACAAACTTTAGGTTGCTATCATTTATAAATCGGTCGTCTTACTGCTGACAGATTTATTCCAGTGGCAGTTTATTGATTATTTATAAGCTTGCAAAAACATTTTTATTCAGAAATAAAGTTCTTCTTGATGGAAATCAAGTGAGATTGCCTTATATTTGACTGAAAAGCCATAAGTGGCTGTACTTCCTTCCAATTCATAAATATAAATAAAATTTTGAAAAAATTTTCTTTAAAAATAAAATTTTGACCAAATATTTTGTCGAAATAAAATTTTGACAAAAAATAATTTTTTGACAGAATTTTCAATAAAAAAAATTTGTCAAAATTTTCTGCAGAAATGAAATTTTGACACAATTTTCTATAAAAAAAAATTTTTAAATTTTCTATAGAGATAAAATTTTGACAAAATTTTCTATTGAAAAAAAAATTATAGAAATAAAATTTTAACAAAATTTTCTATAGTAATAAAAGTCTCACAAAATTTTCTATGGAAATAAATTTTTAACAAAATTTTTTATAGAAATAAAATTTTGAGAAAATTTTCTATAGAAATAGAATTTTGAGAAAATTTTCTATAGAAATAAAAGTTTGAGAAAATTTTCTATAGAAATAAAATTTTGCAAAATAAGACTTTTTGTTTGGTAGTATTTTGGTAAAATTTTCCCCAAATAGAAGATATTATATAGATTGGTAGATTAGTTTTGGCGTCCAAAAAGTGGACGAAAATAAAAATAAACGAAAAGATCCGAAAGGTCGCAGTTCTAGAAAACTTGATTGTGAGCTGAACATATCGCAATAACGGATACCTCACATATTGAAAAAAAAAAATAGAAAGGACTAAAAACATTGAAGTTCCAGTAAGTGTAAGAGCTCACCGATGAACGAAAAAAATAGTTAAATTGGAAAGAGCCAAGGAAATGCTTCACTTGGACGAAAGTGGGCAAATTCTGAAATTGGGTTCTCGACTGGCCATCAGAACTCAATTGTCGCCAATGGCAATGGAGGGCGATGGCTGACTTAACGGGCGATAATCGCATCCGGCTCGTGTTCATCGACCGTGGGGTCTATACAAATTCGAGTATTATCGAGCAAATGTCCTAAAGGCAATTTTGAAGCCTTGGACAGACAAATATTTCGTGCGCAGACAATGGACATTACAACAGATCTCAGTACCATCGCATGCAACACGTGTTAACCAAGAATTAAGCCAAAGGTGGATCCTCGCTTCATTTCTACCGCACATGGCTACCAAAATTTTCGGCTCTTATTCCGTTGGACTTTTGCGCCTGAGGCATTTTGGATAGTAAGGTTGATACTAAAAACTACAAAAAATGCCACAGAGTGACATTTGTGAAGGGTATGATGACTTTGTAAGCCGTTTAAAGGCCATAATTCATGCCAATGGTGGTCAGTTCGAATAAATCTTTTTTAATCATTTTTTTAAACGATTTTTTTTTAACGCTTAACTTTCTTTTTATTAACCACCCTGTATACATGCCCCTTTCACCTTGTCTGGTAGTGGACACATGTTGCCTTTTTATACCCACCACCATAGGATGGGGGGTATATTAACTTTGTCATTCCGTTTGTAACACATCGAAATATTGCTCTAAGACCCCATAAAGTATATATATTCTGGGTCGTGGTGAAATTCTGAGTCGATCTGAGCATGTCCGTCCGTCCGTCCGTCCGTCTCTTGAAATCACGCTAACTTCCGAACGAAACAAGCTATCGACTTGAAACTTGGCACAAGTAGTTGTTATTGATGTAGGTCGGATGGTATTGCAAATGGGCCATATCGGTCCACTTTTACGTATAGCCCCCATATAAACGGACCCCAAAATTTGGCTTGCGAGGCCTCTAAGAGAAGCAAATTTGATCCGATCCGGCTGAAATTTGGTACATGGTGTTAGTATATGGTCTTTAACAACCATGCAAAAATTGGTCCACATCGGTCCATAATTATATATAGCCCCCATATAAACCGATCCCCCGATTTGGCTTGCGAGGCCCCTAAGAGAAGCAAATTTCATCCGATCCGGCTGAAATTTGGTACATGGTGTTAGTATATGGTCCCTAACAACCATGCAAAAATTGGTCCACATCGGTCCATAATTATATATAGCCCCCATATAAACCGATCCCTCGATTTTGCTTGCGAGGCCCCTAAGAGAAGCAAATTTCATCCGATCCGACTGAAATTTGGTACATGGTGTCAGTATATGGTCTCTAAGAACCATGCAAAAATTGGTCCACATCGGTCCATAATTATATATAGCCCCCATATAAACCGATCCCCCGGATTTGGCTTGCGAGGCCTCTAAGAGAAGCAAATTTCATCCGATCCGGCTGAAATTTGGTACATGGTGTTAGTATATGGTCTCTAACAACCATGCACAAATTGGTCCACATCGGTCCATAATTATATATAGCCCCCATATAAACCGATCACCAGATTTGACCTCCGGAACCTCTTGGAAGACCAAAATTCATCTGATTCAGTTGAAATTTGGTACGTGGTGTTAATATATGGCCTCAAACTCCCATGCAAAAATTGGTCGATATCGGTCCATAATTATATATAGGCCCCATATAAACCGATCCCCAGATTTGACCTCCAGAGCCCCTTGGAAGTGCAAAATTCTTCCCATTCGGTTGAAATTTGGTACGTGATGTTAGTATATGGTATCCAACAACCATGCAGGAATAAGAAGTTTTAAGATACCACAACCCAAGTAATTCGATTGTGGATGACAGTCTTTCGTAGAAGTTTCTACGCAATCCATGGTGGTGGGTACATAAGATTCGGCCTGGCCGAACTTGCGGCCGTATATACTTGTTTTATATGCAAATGATGTTATTGATGTTGATTGAACTCTGAGAGAACAATATCCTGTAAGAATCTATCGGAGAAAATGATATTATGACATCTGAGAATATTGATGTTTCTACGATTCCCCTTTTTGCTCTTCCATATTCACATAAATCCGTTGAAAAAAAAATTTCTTCCAATGTGTTTGCATAACGCTTGCCTTATCACCATCATTGGTCGCAGTAAAATGAGGCGACTTCTTTTTAATGATTGTCATTATAAAACTGAGAATTTATACCATCATCCATTCATTCATGTCCTTCTCCAGTTCACTTCATTCACACTGTCATTCATTTATATCGAAATGTGCTTCATTACCCAAAGGAATGGGTTAAAGATGAGACCAAAGATGGGTAGCATTTCTTTATGGAGTGATGATGATGGTAATGTTGGTGAGCCAATGTTGGCAATGAGATGTTAGCTGGTGTTTTATATACACTTCATTATAAATACGCTTAAAGTTATAGATGCACACAGGCACATACACATACACCTTCTCATATCCAGTAGGCCAACTGTTTAAGATTTTATATAGTATATTCTAAGGCCTTTATAAATCACTTTCATAACTATAAGAAACTTTTTCCAAGAATCTACCAAATTCAAAAAAAAAAAAAACATGTAAGGAAAGTCTAAAGTCGGGCGTGGCCGACTATATTATACCCTGCACCACTTTCTACATCTAAATTTTCGATACCATATCATATCCGTCAAATGTGTTGGGTGCTATATATAAAGCTTTGTCCCAAATACATATATTTAAGTATCACTCGATTTGGACAGAATTTGATAGACTTCTACAAAATCTATATACTCAAAATTTAAGTCGGCTAATGCACTAGGGTGAAACACAATGTTAGTAAAAAACAAGTAAGTAAAGTCTAAAGTCGGGCGGAGCCAACCATATTATACCCTTCACCAATATGTAGACTCTCAACTACTTCAAATTTGCTGGGAGCTATATAAAGGTTTGCATTTCCAGATACAAATAAATTTAATGTAGACAATTTTTTGTACTTTTACAAAAACTCTAGAATTACAATTTAAATCGGCTAAAGCCCTGGGATGAAACACAATGTTAACATAGTAAAAAATATGGGAAATATGAAGCGAGAGTAATTTTAATGCAGTTATACAAAAGAGCATTTACGATTTATCAGGTGATACATATGTATTCGAGATATAGGGCATTTTTAGTAATATTTGCAATTTTTGATACTTAGCAGTGGCGACTTTACAGGGATATTGATTAGATCCCCCCAAGATATATGGTCAAGTGTGGGTTGTGATATATTATTTGGTCAAGTAGGGCGACTTGGAGCCTTATTTAAAACTCAACCGTTCTGTGGAAATTCTGGCATTATAGTGTTTAGGATATGACTAAGATATGGGGAAATCATCACAGAATTTTGTGTAAAGTGTGGGAATTTTGGCCATATTTGTATAAAACGGAAAAACGAATGTATGGAGGCTTTATCTAAATCTGAACCAAATTAGATCAAACTTGACACAATTAAATATCATATTAAATATATTCTCTGTGGAAACTATCCAGTCAATTGGAGGAAAATCTCAATGAGAGTGTGTCTAAAATATGAAACAGTCTACCATATTTCACCAACTCTGGTGTACGTATATATGGGAGCTATATATAATTTGAACCGATTGTGACTAAATTTGACATGCATAGTTAGAATAATAATTCTGCAATATCTGCAAAATTTCACGTAAATGGAGTATAACTATAGCCTCCGTGATCATATGAGTGTAAATCGGGCGAAAGATATATATGGGAGCTATATCTAAATCTGAACCGATTTCAAATTTGGCACACTTACCGATACTATTAAACGTACTCCTTGTGCAAAATTTAAAGCAAGTCAGGGCAAAACTCTGGCTTTTGAGGCCATATAAGTCCAAATAGGACGAAAGATATATATGGGAGCTATATCTAAATCTGAACCGATTTAAACCAAATTTGGCACACATAACGACACCGTTAAACGTACCACTCGTGCAAAATTTGAAACGTACCTGTCGTGCAAAATTTGTCAGAGCAAAACTCTGGCTTTTGAGGCCATATAAGTGCAAATCGGATGAAAGATATATATGGGAGCTATATCTAAATCTGAACCGATTTGAATCAAATTTACCAAGCATTGGTAGAATGTCAATTCAACTCTCTGTGCAAAATTTCACGTAAATCGGTAGTAAACTTTGGCCTCTGTGGTCATATGAGTCTAAATCGGACGAGAGATATATATGGAAGCTATATCTAAATCTGAACCGATTTGGATAATATTTTGCAAGTTTTTCGAGACTCGTAAAATTTTTGGATGTACGGAATTTGAAGAACATCGGTTGATAAACACGCCAATTATAACCAGATCGGGGATAAATATATATGACAGCTATATCTAAATATGAACCGATTTTTTCCAAAATCAATAGCGATCGTCTGTGTTACCCAAAACGACCCGGACTTAAACTGCGACCTGTACTTTGCGCACAAAAATACACGAACAGACAGACAGACAGACGGACGGACAGACAGATAGACAGAGAGACGGACATCGCTAAATCGACTCAGAATTTAATTCTAAGACGATCGGTATACTAAACGATGGGTCTCAGATTTTTACTTCTTGGCGTTACATACAAATGCACAAACTTATTATACCCTGTACCACAGTAGTGGTGAAGGGTATAAATATGGGAAACATTTAAATCTGAAGCAATTTTAAGGAAACTACGCAAAAGTTAATTTATGATTTATCGCTCGATATATATGTATTATAAGTTTAGGAAAATTAGTGTAATTTTTACAACTTTTCGACTACGCAGTGGCGATTTTACAAGGAAAATATTAGTACTTTGACCATTTTTGTCGAAATCAGAAAAACATATATAAGAGCGATATCTAAATCTGAACCGATATCAACCAAATTTGGCACGCATAGCTACAATGCTAATTCTACTCCCTGTGCAAATTTTCAATTAAATCGGAGTAAAAGATTGGCCTCTGTGGTCATATGAGTGTAAATCGCGCGAAAGCTATATGTGGGAGATATATCTAAATCTGAACCGATTGCAACCAAATTTGGCACGCATAGCTACAATGCTAATTCTACTCCCTGTGCAAAATTTCAACTAAATCGGAGTTAAAAATTGGCCTATATGGTAATATGAGTGTAAATCGGGCGAAAGCTATATATGGGAGCTATATCTAGATCTGAACCGATTTCAGCTAAATTTGGCACGCATGGCTACAATGCTAATTCTACTCCCTGTGCAAAATTTCAACTGAATCGGAGCAAAAAATAGTCCCCTGTGGTCATATGAGTGTAAATCGGGCAAAAGCTGTATATGGGAGCTATATCTACATCTGAACCGATTTCAATAAAATTTGGCACGCATAGCTAGAATGCTAATTCTACTCCCTGTGCAAAATTTCAACTAAATCGGAGTTAAAAATTGGCCTCTGTGGTCATATGAGTATAAATCGGACGAAAGATATATATGGGAGCTATATCTAAATCTGAACCGATTTAGCTGATATTTTGCAAGTTTTGCGAGACGCATAAAATATTCAGATGTACTGATTTTGAGGAAGATCGGTTAATATATACGCCAATTATGACCAGATCGGGGATAAATATATATAGCAGCTATATCTAAATCTGAACCGATTTTTTCCAAAATCAATAGCGATTGTCTTTGTTCCAAAAAACGACCTTATGCCAAATTTGAGGACTATCGGACTTAAACTGCGACCTGTACTTTGCGCACAAAAATACACGAACAGACGGACATACAGACGGACGGACAGACAGACGGACATCGCTAAATCGACTCTGAATTTAATTCTAAAACGATCGGTATACTAAACGATGGGTCTCAGACTTTTCCTACTTGGCGTTACATACAAATGCACAAACTTATTATACCCTGTACCACAGTAGTGGTGAAGGGTATAAATATGGGAAACATTTAAATCTGAAGCAATTTTAAGGAAACTTCGCAAAAGTTTATTTATGATTTATCGCTCGATATATATGTATTAGAAGTTTAGGAAAATTAGTCATTTTTACAACTTTTCGACTAAGAAGTGGCGATTTAACAAGGAAAATGTTGGTATTATGGGAGCTATATCTAAATCTGAACCGATTTCAATCAAATTTAGCACACTTGGCTACTAATTGTACTCCTAGTGCAAAATTTCAACCAAATTCGGCCAAAAATCTGGCTTCTGGGGCCATTTAAGTCCATATCGGGCGAAAGATATATATGGGGGCTATATCTAAATCTGAACAGATTTCAATCAAATTTTGCACACTTGACTATACGACTAAGTATTATCGGTATAAAACTCTGGCTGCTGGGTCCATATTAGTGCATATCGGGCGAAAGATATATATGGGATCTATATCAAAATCTGAACCGATTTCCTCCAAAATCAATAGGGTTCTATTCTGACCCAAATTAGGAACATGTGCCAATTTTGAAAGCGATTGGACTTAAATTGCGACCTAGACTTTGATCACAAAAATGTGTTCACAGACAGACGGACGGACGGACAGACGGACATGGTTATATCGACTCAGGGACCCACCCTGAGCATTATTGCCAAAGACACCATGTGTCTATCTCGTCTCCTTCTGGGTGTTACAAACATATGCACTAACTTATAATACCCTGTTCCACAATGTGGCGCAGGGTATAAAAAGTTGTACTCTTGGATTAAATTCAGAAAGACTAATGAAACCTGAACAAGTTTTGAAGCATGAGTGAGTATATCACAAACTCTTTGGTACGTGCAACGATCACACAACCCACACTATTTTCAATATTTTAAAATAATTCGAATCTAATTTATTAACCTTTTCCATCTCCTCTGGGTATGGCCAACATCAACACCAAGAATAAATGATAACGACAACAACACTACCTCCAGCATCAAACATCATTAACACCCAACCATCCATTTCAAATGATAAAGTAAAGTATGAAGGAATATTTGCTTAGTTGAACGACTCGAGAATAAGACACAGTGAGAGTAGAGATAGAGAGAGAGAGAAAGGGAGATACAAAGCCTTACAGTCAGATAGACTTAAGAAATTGAAGCAAAGTTTTCTCATTAAACTTAATTATTGCCATGCAGTAAAAAGTGCGTCAAAATTTATGCCACCAAAAGAGTTGTTGTTGTCGCTCTCAACATCGTCGTCGCCGTACTCATCTTCGTGGCTGTCATCACATTTGCATTTTAACAAATTTCCTAACAGTCATTCACGCTCAACATCATCAACTGCCTTCATCAAGGATAATAAACTAAGAGTTTGTTGCATGCAATTTCAGTGGCATTTGTACCACCTTCCGTTCGGTTTTGCCCCCATCCATTTCCATTGCATGACCAAACGCCAAATGGATTCTTAAGAAATGTTCAAAGAATAAAAAAATAGAAACGAGCAAGAGCAACATTTATAAGAATATCATTAAAGTTTATTAAATGTCAAACCACCACCAACACCGACAGCATTTAAATGAGGTGAAATCCAGCATTTTGTGGAGTTGCTTTTGCAAATTTGTTGTTTATGTATGAACCATAAAAAATTAGAGAAACAAAAATACTATTAACAGGAAATATTTTAATTTTAATGTGGTCTTCTTTTTTGGTTTGTGGAAAATGTCACTGTGGTTAAGTGGATAATACTTTCACTAAAAGAGGAAAGAGGGAAAGAAGTGTGGATATAGCTCCCCCCGATTTCTTCTAGTTTAGGTCATTCCCTCAATTAAAAAACAAGTAAGTAAAGTAGAAAGTCGGGCGAGGCCGACTATTTCATACCCTAAACCACCCTTACTGAATTAGTAATCATAAGCATTTGTGGGGTAACATTGATATAGGTCTGGGAGATAAACCGCAGGTGCATATTTAAGAAAATTAAGGGGCACATGTTTGTGCTTTGTCTTAATCTGACCCTACAAGAACAAAAAAAAAGTTCCCTACTTTCCCATACACTCTCAAACAATTTTCCCTACAAAATTTTTCGTTAAATTTAAACAAATTTTACAAAGCAAAATGGTTCTAAGTACTTTATCTTAAAACATGAAAATACAACGTATATAAGCTAGAAAATAAATTTGTATTGTTGGTAGAATTCTACCAAAATTAATATTTTCTTTTTTTGTTAAATCTCTATAGAAATAAAATTTTGGAAGAAGTTTCTATAAACAAATTTTTTTGAGAAATTTTTCTATAACATAGAAATAAAATTTTGCTAATAAATTCTATAGAAATAAAATTTTGAGAAAAAATTCCATAGAAATAAAATTTTGAAAAAAATTTCAATAGAAATACAATTTTGACAAAATTTTCTACAGAAATAAAATATTGACAAAATTTTCTACAGGAATAAAGTTTTGACAAAAATGTCTATAGAAATATTTGTTTGGTAGATTCGTGGTAATTTGTGGTAATCTTCAAATTTTGTTAGATTTTTTTTGGCACGAGTCGTAACTGTTGTTACCTCACATTCTTAAAGATCAAGCCTTGTCGGCTCCTAATTTCCTCCTCTAGAGCCACCAAAATGTAAAAATTATTACAAATTGTGTTGAGTGAAAATGTCCCTACGTCCCTACAACACGCTAAATATTAGAAAACACCTACATATAGGGAATTTTTCCTACTTCTAGCAACACTGGCTGTAGTTTATATTGCACCTACGGAGTTAGTATGCCACTAATATTGAGCCCATTATTAAACAATTGAAAATCGCTCAATTAGTGTGTAAAAATCGAGCAATATTCTTACGTAAGAGCTAAAGGGTGATACGGTCAAAATTTGGTCAATATAAACTTGACGTATTTCTTTCAATTTTGCATTTAAAAAACCTGAACACCCCTCATTTTGAAGGTGTGTGTGTGTAGAATGTTGCTCCTATTTTGATTTTGGAATTCACTCTTCAGTTGTCAAAATGCCGTCCACGCAAGAAGAGCAGCGTATCAAAATTTTGCTCGCGCATCGCGAAAATCCGAGCTACTCGCACGCAAAGCTGGCAAAATCGCTAAAAGTTGCCAAATCAACCGTTACAAATGTAATTAAAGTGTTTGGGGAACGTTTGTCGACAGCCAGGAAGTCTGGATCGGGGTGAAATCGAAAACCGGAAGTCGCTGAGACGACAAAGAGAATTGCCGGTAGTTTCAAGCGAAACCCTAACCTCTCTCTCCGAGATGCCGCAAATAAGCTGGGTGTATCGTCTACAACCGTGCATCGAGCCAAAAAACGAGCCGGACTATCGACTTACAAGAAGGTAGTGACTCCAAATCGCGATGATAAACAAAATACGACGGCCAAAGCGCGATCCCGGAGGCTGTACACGACGATGCTGACGAAATTTGACTGCGTGGTAATGGACGACGAAAACTACGTCAAAGCCAACTACAAGCAGCTTCCGGGACAGGAGTTTTATACGGCAAAAGGAAGGGGAAAGGTAGCAGATATTTTCAAGCACATAAAACTGTCAAAGTTCGCAAAGAAATATCTGGTTTGGCAAGCCATCTGTACCTGTGGCTTGAAAAGCACCATTTTCATAGCTTCCGGGACTGTCAACCAAGAAATTTACGTGAAAGAGTGTTTGAATAAACGACTGCTGCCTTTCCCGAAGAAACACGGTTGTTCCGTATTGTTTTGGTCGGCTTTGGCATCTTGCCATTACGGTAAAAAGGCCATGGAGTGGTACGCCGCCAACAACGTGCAGGTGGTTCCCAAGAGCTCCGCCCACTTGAGAAATACTGAGCTATTGTCAAGCGGAACCTAAAGAAGACCAAAACAAGTATATACGGCCGTAAGTTCGGCCAGGCCGAAGCTTATGTCCCCTCCACCATGGATTGCGTAGAAACTTCTACTGAAGAATGTCATCCACAATCGAATTATTTGGGTTGCGGTAACACATCGGCAAGGCAAGGTATCTTAAAGCTTCCTAACACCGTAATATATACCACATAGTAAATACGTGGTATATAATAAACTAAAAAGGCCGATTAAATAAATACATATAAAAATAAGTTTAAAGTTTCTATAGAAATAAAATTTGGACAAAATAAAATTTTGACAACATATTCTATAGAAGTAAAATTTGGAAAAAAATTTTCTATAGAAATAAAATTTGGAAAAAAAATTTCTATAGAAATAACATTTTGACAAAATTTTCTATAGAAATAAAATTTTGACAAAATTTTCTATAGAAAAAAAATTAACAAAATTTTCTATAGAAATAAAATTTTGACAAAATTTTCTACAGAAATAACATTTTGACAATGTTTTCTATAAAAATAAAATTTTGGTAGATTATTTTTGGCTCGAGTGGCAATCATGATTATGAACCTATAAGGACCAATTTTTGTCCATGTTTCAATTTTCAACAGGATCGGATGAATTTTGCTCCTCCAAGAGGCTCCGGAGATCAAATCTGGGGAACGGTTTATATGGGGGCTATATATAACTATAGACCGATATAGACCAATTTTGGCATAGTTGTTAGATGCCATATACTAACACCATGTACCAAATTTCAACCGAATCAGATGAACTTTGCTCCTCCAAGAGGCTCCGGAGTTCAATTCTGGTGATCGGTTTATATGGGCGCTTTATATAATTATGGACCGATATAAAACAATTTTTGCATGGTTGTTAGAGACCATATACTAACACCATGTACCAAATTTCAGCCGGATCGGATGAAATTTGGTTCTCTTAGAGGCTCCGCAAGCCAAATCGGGGGATCGGTTTATACGGGGGCTATATGTAATTATGAACCGATATGGACCAATTTTTGCATGGTTGTTAGAGACCATATACTAACACCATGTACCAAATTTCAGCCGGATCGGACGAAATTTGCTTCTCTTAGAGCAATCGCAAGCCACATTTGGGGGTCCGTTTATATGGGGGCTATACGTAAAAGTGGACCGATATGGACCAATTTTTGCACGATTGTTAAAGACCATATACTAACACCATGTACCAAATTTCAGCCGGATCGGATGAAATTTGCTTCTCTTAGAGCAATCGCAAACCAAATTTGGGTGTCTGCTTATATGGGGACTATACTATAGCTTGTTTTGTTCGGAAGTTAGCGTGATTTCAACAGACAGACGGACGGACGGACATGCTCAGATCGACTCAGAATTTCACCACGACCCAGAATATATATACTTTATGGGGTCTTAGAGTAATATTTCGATGTGTTACAAACGGAATGACAAAGTTAATATACTCCCATCCTATGGTGGAGGGTATAAAAACTGCTAAGGACGAGCAGCAGTTCAAGGTTTTCTGTGGCGAAGAAGGTGGACAAGGTGGCTGTACAAAATCTGATGGCAGGTGTCAAGCGTGAGGCCCGGCAATTCGGATTTGGAAAATCGAAAACCTAACTGAATATTTTTCCTGAATTTTATACTAATTGAACTTAAAAAAGAAATTTAATTTGATTTTTTAAATAAACGATTTCACCGATTTACACGCGTTTTCCCTTGACCAAATTTTTACCGTATCACCCTTTATTTCGGAACATCTGGATAAACTTTTTGGAAAATTAACTGAAATCAATACCTATTCTTTTTTATTTGATTATACGACCGAAAATTCGGACAGGTCGAATCGTATGTACCCTTCGCCATGAAGTACGTAATAAATTCTACCAAAAACTATCATCCGCAATACAATTATTAAGATGTGGGGGCTTTAACTACAAGTGGTCCGATACACTTCCATAGCACCAAGCTTTTCCCAGTTTCAAGCCGACAGTTTGTTGAGCTCAGAAGTGGGCGCAATTTCAACAGACGAACGTAGTGACAGAGATTGACACAATATTTTCATGCGGAATCACAAAGTTACTATACCACCATCCGATGCTGCAGCTTGTAAAAATCGTCTTTACTTCAAAAGAAAAGGTGATGTGGGCCTTTCTATATGGACAGCCCATAAATCATTTCAGATCAGATACATATACGAGAGAATTAGAAAAATCTAAATCGCATTTCAAATACATCGAGATGTAATTTGGTTAGATTTTTACCCTAACGCTTGAATGCGCTCAAGAAGTAAAATCAGGATATTTTACTTTTAGTCTCAAGAAATTTGGATCATATTACGCCTTCGATCTCCCCAAGAAGTTAAATAGGGAGACCAGTTTACCACTATAAATAAAATTTTACATTGGCCTAACATGCTTCTAGACTTTCAATTTAAAGAAAATCGGCTATTGTTTCCACAAGAGTCTATGGACTAATATGAGCCATATTTGGTATGTATTTCTATAAACCTAATAAACCTACAGATTTCCTATATCAGGTAAATTCGATAACAATTTAACTGTCAAGATTTCTATTTGATATTCCGACTATCTCATTAAACCACTGTATATGTCACTTTCCCTCACACCCTCTCAGCACTTTTAATGAGACCAATGAAATGGAATAATAACTTTGGTTTTCCATTCATTATTACTTTTACAAGCAAATTAAAAAGTTTATTTTATTATTATAAGAGACCATATCATAAAATAATGAAATATTCCACTATACAGCGAAGACAATTTGTATGGGTTTTAATAAGTTTTAAAAAGCATTTGAAGTGATTTTGAGGAAAGATATATCTCCAAGAAACAATTTCGAGCAGAAATTCAATTTATGCAGCGCTTGGATGCTGCAAACGATGAATCTCTCCTTCAATGGAGATAGTCAAAAAATCTTATTTTGAATATTTTGAAAAATTTTAGAAAGTAAAATTTTCCATTCGCTTATGCAACTAAAACATTATGGACCTCGCAAACCAAAAACAGTTTGAAGATGCGAATGAGAGGTGTAAAACTAGTAGAGTTTTGAATAAATACAATATAAAGCATTTTTTGCATCTTTTTTATAGGGGAGCATAATTAAATCATATTAAAAAATATTCACAATTTCTTTTAATCAAAATTAGGTTTTCTACATTAGGTTTACGAATTTAGTGACATACGCATTATAACGTTGTACACGTATGTCGCAAAAGTTTGAGACAGGGCAAACCTGACGAACGGACATCGCTAGATCGACTCATATTTTCACCACGACCCAGAAAATATATATTTTATGGTGTTTTAGAGCAGTATTTCGAAGTGTTACAAACGGAATGACAAAGCTAATATACCCCCATACTATGGTGGACGGTATAATGACAAACATATTATGTTATGAACATGTCCATAGCCTTCATCATTGATCTGATATTTCATAAGTTTTTGTAGCACACACGCGGTTGTCACTCGTCATAAAAAAAAATCTACCAAGATTTGAAGAAAATTTCACCAAAAATCTACCAAATTAAAAAAAAAAATATTTTAAAGTTTTTGATCAAAATTTTTTATTTCTATAGAAAATTTTGCCAAAAATTTATTTTAAAGCAAATTTTGTCAAGATATTTTTTAGAGAAAATTTTGTCAAAATTTTATTTTTATAGAAAATTTTGTCAAACTTTTATTTTTATAGAAAATTTTATCAAAATTTTATTTTTATAGAAAATTTTATCAAAATTTTATTTCTATAGAAAATTGTGTCAAAATTTTATTTCTATAGAAAATTTTGTTAAAACTTTATTTCTATAGAAAATTTTGTCAAATTTTTATTTCTATAGAAAATTTTGTCAAATTTTTATTTCTGTAGAAAATTTTGTTAAAATTTTATTTTTATAGAAACTTTTGTCAAAATTTTATTTCTGTAGAAAATTTTGACAAAATTTTATTTCTATAGAAAATTTTGTCAAAATTTTATTTTGTAGCGGATGTATATAGTATAAACTAAACTTTATAATTTAATTGCCTTATTTACATTTACTTGAAATTCATTGCCTAATACGATTATTTAGATTACTTGAAATACATTGCCATACATGAATTATACTGTTTTTCGTTAACCGGTTATATCATATTGTACATCACTATAGAACATTCAAATCAACTCAATTTTGCTTTCGTTACTTTAATCTCTTTTTCTCATATATGTTGTACTCTTTACTCTCATTGCACCATAAAATATGTAAAGCTGTTTTCGTTGAGACGTTGAGTTCCCACCCGACCAAAGTGCCGAGAAATGGCAAACGTTCGCTAAAGCGAACATTTTTCGAAATAAATTAACGCGCACATTATTCGAGAAAAGTTCGATAATAGAAAAATTTCGAACTTTCGTTGTTTCGAAGTAATAACGAATATTTTTCGGCTTATTTGTTGGTATTCCGCCATGTTTGTTTTTGACAAAGACAGAGATTAAAAAGTAATTTCAGTTTAAGAAATTGTTAAGTGCGGGTGAAGTGTCTTAGCGCATCTAAAAGAGCTAAGTAATTTATTTATATATCTTTTAAAAAACTACCAATTTTCTTTCTTGTTTAATTTGCAGATGTATCCAGGAAAATGTTACTCATTGATTATAGTCCTTTTCAATGGCATAGCCACGACCGGGTTAATAAGAAATTCCGCACAAAGAAGTCAATGCAGTGCCTTAAATCACTTCAAATATATATTCCTAAATGTAAATATTTTAAGTATTTTGATCGTAACACTAATATCTATATTATTTTGTATTATAATTATCTATATTGTGTTGTAATAAAATAAAAACAAACATGAAAATTTTCTTTTACTACACAACTTATAATGGGAACAAAATGGGAATAAAACAGTATAGAAAACCTTCGAAAGCGGAATGATATCGAATGCGAAAACGAATTCGAAATAGATTCGTTAACGATCAATTATAGATATCGCGAAACCTTCTTTAATGAATCACTAGCAAGCCTTCGAAAACGAAGAGTTTGCTGCCAGTAACAGCACGACAGATGAACGTTTTTCGAACCATTCTCGATATCGTTTTCGATAGTTTTCTTCGAGAAAAAACCGAGAATATTTATATATCGAATACGATAACGAACGTTGTGGTCAGGTGGGTTGTGCTTTTAACGAAACTCTTTCTGTATTGATCTCAAAAGCTCTCAGTTGGAGAGTATAAAAGGCGTAGCACCGACGCAGGGAAATTACCTATATTTTATTAATAAAATAAGCTATACACAAAAATTCAAGAATCAAAGGAGTTTTCTATTATAAAAGGAAGGCCCACTACAATTTCTATAAAAAATTTTTTCAAAATTGTATTTCTAAAGAAAATCTTGTACAAATTTTATTTATGTAAAAACTTTTGTCAATATTTTTTCTATAGAAAATTTTGTCAAATTTTTTTTCTATTGAAAATTTTGTCAAAATTTTATTTCTATAGAACACTTTGTCCAAATTTTATTTTTATAGAAAATTTTGTCAATTTTTTTTTCTAAAGAAAATGTTGTCAAAATTTAATATTTATAGAAAATTTTGTCAACATTTTATTTCTATAGAAAATTTTGTCAAATTTTTATTTCTATAGTATATGTTGTTAAAATCTTATTTCTACAGAAACTTTTGTCAAAGTTTTATTTCTATAGAAAATCTTGTCAATTTTTTTCTATAGAAAATTTTGTCAATCATTTTTATACCCTCCAACATAGGATGGGGGTATAATAACTTTGTCATTCTGTTTGTAATACATCGAAATATTGCTCTCAGACCCCATAAAGTATATATATTCTGGGTCGTGGTGAAATTCTGAGTCGATCTGAGCATGTCCGTCCGTCCGTCCGTCTGTTGAAATCACGTTAACTTCCGAACGAAACAAGCTATCGACTTGAAACTTGGCACAAGTAGTTGTTATTGATGTAGGTCGGATGGTATTGCAAATGGGCCATATCGGTCCACTTTTACGTATAGCCCCCATATAAACGGACCCCCAAATTTAGCTTGCAGACCCTCTAAGAGAAGCAAATTTCATCCGATCCGGCTGAAATTTGGTACATGGTGTAAGTATATGGTCTCTAACAACCATGGTTAGGTTAGGTTGTAGAGGGTGACATCAATGTTTTATATTGATGCCCACTTAGACCAGTATAGGTCCATTGTGATCCCTCGATGTGATTTTTCAATCTATCTTCTTCCGATGCGGCCGCCTCGTCCCAGAAACTTCCCTCTACTCTGCTCTAACAACCATGCAAACATTGGTCCACATCGGTCCATAATTATATATAGCCCCCATATAAACCCATCCCCCGATTTGGTTTTCGGAGCCTCTAAGAGAAGCAAATTTCATCCGATCCGGCTGAAATTTGGTACATTGTGTTGGTATATGGTCTTTAACAACCATGCAAAAATTGGTCCGCATCGGTCCATAATTATATATAGCCCCCATATAAACCGATCCCCAGATTTGGCTTGCGGAGCCTCTAAGAGAAGCAAATTTCATCCTATCCGGCTGAAATTTGGTACATGGTGTTAATATATGGTCTCTAACGACCATGAAAAAATTGGTCCACATCGGTCCATAATTATATATAGCCCCCATATAAACCGATCACCCGATTTGGATTTGGGAGCCTCTAAAAGAAGCAAATTTCATCGGATCCGGCTGAAATTTGGTACATTGTGTTAGTATATGGTCTTTAACAACCATGCAAAAATTGGTCCATATCGGTCAATAATTATATATAGCCCCCATATAAACCGATCCCCAGATTTGGCTTGCGGAGCCTCTAAGAGAAGCAAATTTCATCCTATCCGCCTGAAACTTGGTACATGGTGTTAGTATATGGTCTCTAATGACCATGCAAAAATTGGTCCACATCGGTGCATAATTATATATCTCCGGAGCCTCTTGGATTCGGTTGAAATTTGGTACGTAATGTTAATATATGGTATCCTACAACCATGCATGAATTGGTTCATATCAGTCCATAATTATATATAGCCCCCATATAAACCCATCCCCAAATTTGACCTCCGGTGCCTTGTGGAGAAGCAAAATTCATCCGATTTGGTTGAAATTTGGTACGTGGTGGTAGTATATGATATTTAACAACCATGCCAAAAGTGGTCCATATCAGTCCATAATCATATATAGCCCCCATATAAACCGGTCCCGAGATTTGGTTTTGGAGCCTCTTGGAGGAGTAAATTTCTTCCGAGTCAGTTGAAATTTGGTACATTGTGCTAGTATATAGCGGTTAACAACCATGCCTAACTAGGTCTAAATCGGTCTATAGTTATATATAGCCCTCAGATAAATCGATCCCCAATCACACAAAAATTGGTCCATATCAAGTTCATAATTGATATAAGCGACCCTCATATAAGCGACCCCCATATTTCAATTCTGGCTCCCTACGTAGCAAAAGTCCATATCGATTCGTAATTATTTGTAGACTTACATACCTTTTTGTCTAATATATACCACGTGTGGACTAACTCACAATTTAGAAAACGATTTAAGATACCACAACCCAAGTAATTCGATTGTGTATAACAGTCTTTCGTAGAAGTTTCTACGCAATCCATGGTGGAGGAACATTTTGTCAAAATTTTATGCTTTTAGAAAATTTTGTCAAAATTTTATTTTTATAGAAAATTTTGTCAAAATTGTATTTCAATAGAAAATGTTGTCAAAATTTTATTTCAATAGAAAATTTTGTCAAAATTTAATATTTATAGAAAATTTTGTCAAAATTTTATGTCTGTAGAAAATTTTGTCAAAATTTTGTTTTTATAAAAAATTTTGTCAAAATTGTATTTCTATAGAAAATTTTGTCAACATTTTATTTTTATAGAAAATTTTGTCAAAATTTTATTTTGATAGAAAATATTGTCAAAATTTTATTTTGATAGAAAATTTTGTCAATTTTTTTTTTTGTAGAAAATTTCGTAAAATTTTATTTTTGTAGAAAATTTTGTCAAAATTTTATTTCTATGGAAAATTTTGTCAAAATTTTATTTCTATAGAAAGTCTTGTCAAAATTTTATTTTTATAGAAAATTTTGTCAACATTTTATTTCTATAGAAAATTTTGTCAATATTTTTTTTCTATTGAAAATTTTGTTAAAATTTTATTTTTATAGAAAATTTTGGCAAAATTTTATTTTTATAGAAGATTTTGTCAAAATTTTATCTACCAAAATATCAAGAATTCTATAAATCTACCAAACAGTACAAAAAATCTACCGTTTTTGGTAGAATTCTACCAACTGTGGCAACCTTGAGCACATAAAAATTTAACCTTATTGTGCGACTGTGGTGTCTTCTTTATCTTCGTGCCCCATTAAAATCATTTGTTTTCCCTAAAACACCTTTCACAATCTCCAAAATGTACAACTATTGCAATTCAAAACTACAACATATAAATGCGTCTAACATTTCAGTATCGTTAATACTGAGTGTCATTTGATATGTCAGTTATGTCACTTGCTCTGTTAATAATCCACCAGCATCATCATGGGTGGCAATATTTACTGTTGCGTTATAACATTGCTCGATTTTTCCCCATTGGAATGACGGGAGATGATACAAACACCCACACAAAGACATTCATTGCCACCGTCAGAGGACAGGAAACAGATCTTCTTTAGAGTTATTTGTACTCGTACCCTCACCATTGGTAATGTAATAACATTGATGTCAGTTGTATTACTAGTCAAAGTAATGGTTGTGGAGGAAATATCATTTTGATATATGTAAATATCTGATGACAGTTATACGATTTCAAGCTCATAAATATATTATGTATTGTTGGAATTTTTTTTAAGTGACAAATTCTCTTTTTTTTTTGCTGCTCATATCGTGGGATTCCATGGCGTTTTTCACAGAGTGTAACATTAAACAAAGTTATGTATCCACAGATACATATTAGTATCCACAGATAAATATTAGGAGTCATCGTGATATAATGTTCAGCAGAACGTCTTGAATACAAAGGGTCTAAGGCCAAAAAGTTTTTCACGTCGTCGTCGGTTTGTATCCTCCCTGTTGTACTGTTGATATTTTTGATTATTCTTAAGTCTGATTGAATAATATAATTGGCGATTGCGAATAACAATTATACCGTGGTGGGTTTATATTAGTAAAGGTAATTTGGTCCTTTAGATATCATCAAAGAAGGGAAGAGCGGCAAATCTTGCTTGCTACGCAATATCAGTAAGGGCTCGAAAAAATCCAGTCGCAATATACAGATTAATTGGAAGAAAAGCAATAAGCCAATTTTAGTGGAATTCATTTTTGGAATTTATTATTCAGAGTTCCTCACCAGTAGCGATCTTAAATGTAAGTGGCTGTTCTGCTCGACATTTCAACTACTTATGTTTCAATTTCAGTTTTATTCAGATTTCTTATTTCTGACATTTCAATTTTTGGTAGATAATAATAATTCAAAATAATTCTACCTGCCAAGATTCATTTTATTCCTACCAATTCAGATATATAATTCACAATTAAATAAGTCGTTGCAAAATTATTTCTTAAATTAAATCTAAAATAAAACTATTTTTAAAATTATATCAAAAATTTACATTCTGGGACACTGTGAAGCTTTTTCGTGCGTGATTGTTCGAGAGTACACGTGGGCTTATGTTTTACGAGAAACATAGCGTGTGAATTAAAATTTTCCGTCGTTTATGCGCGTGAACGTGACTAAAAATATTACTCTACTGCAAAGCCTGCGAAGTTTAAATTTAATTTTTAAAATTCACATTTCAATACAATTATTCTTAACATTCAACATCGTTTAATTATCATATATTCAGTTAGACCATATTCGAAAACATCGATTAATCGCCATTTACAGTTACACCCTATTATCTGCATAAATTCCATAAATGCATTTCGAATATCGACGACCAATGAATTGAACGATGGTTGCATTTTATCATTCTATAATCAAATTATTCGCATATCCTTGTTGGAGGGCCAGAATCGCATAAATGTTTGTATCAAAAGCCCTACTATTAATATTGTATTGACAGTTCATAAGTAATAAATTGTTGATGGTAAATTGTAATGGATGCATACGATAGGCCGATTATGGATATATTTTTGAGTAATTGTTTCATATGACAACAAAAACAAACTATTGGGAAATATTTATATTCGTAGGCTCAACTGTAATATTTGTGATAAAAAGCCCTGTTTCAATAAAAAAAACACCGACCCTTTAAGGCAAGTGGGAATATTCAAAGCAATCCACTGTACTGTGACGGCAATATCGATAATGGGGTAATTGTTCGGTCTCTTTCGCTATTAACCGTGGAACACCGTACGTATGAGTCATGTTATGAAGTATGGCAAACGTATACGTCCCGATGTACTTTTTTGATGTATCATGAGACAATTTTTTATACCCGCCAACATAGTATGATGACGGGGGTATAATAAGTTTGTCATTCCGTTTGTAACACATCGAAATATCGATTTCCGACTATATAAGGTATATATATTCTTGATCAGGGAGATATTCTAAAACGATATAAGCATGTCCGTCTGCCTGTCTGTCTGTCTGTTGTAATCACGCTACAGTCTGCAATAATGAAGCAATCGTGCTGAAATTTTGCACAAACTCGTCTTTTGTCTGCAGGCAGGTCTAGTTCGAAGATGAGCTATATCGGTCCAGGTTTTTATATAGTCCCCATATAAACCGACCTTCCGATTTGGGGTCTTAGGCTTATAGAAATCATAGTTTTTATCCAATTTGCCTGAAATTTGAAATCTAGAGGTATTTTATGACCATAAAGGGGTGTGCCAAAAATGGTGAGTATCGGTCCATGTTTTGGTATAGCCCCCTTATAGACCTATATCCCGATTTTATTTCTTGGGCTTATAGAAAACGCAGTTTTTATTCAATTTAACTGAAATTGGAAATCTAGAGGTATTGTAGGACCAAAAATACGTGTGCCAAAAATTGTGAGTATCGGTCCATATTTTGGTATAGCCCCTATATAGACCGATCTCCCGATTTTACTTCTTGGGCTTATAGAAACCTTAGTTTTTATCCAAATTACCTGAAATTGGAAATAGAGAGGTACTTTAGAACCGTAAAGAGGTGTGCCAAAAATGGTGAGCATCGGTCCATGTTTTGGCATGGTCCCCATATAAACCGACCTCCCGATTTGGGTTCTTGGGCTTATAGAAATCGTAGTTTTTATCCAATTTGCCTGAAATTTGAAATCTAGAGGTAGTCTAGGACCATAAAGACGTGTGTGGAAAATGGTGAGTATCGGTCTATGTTTTCGTATAGCCCCCATATAGACCGATCTCCCGAATTTACATCTTGGGTTTATAGAATCCGTAGTTTATATACAATTTGCCTGAAATTGGAAATTTATAGGTATTTTAGGACCATAAAGAGGTGTGCCACAGATGGTGAGTATCGGTCCATGTTTTGCTATAGCCCCCGATGTAGACCGATATTTTTTACTTCTTAGGCTTCTAGAATCCGAAGTTTTTATCCAATTTACCTGAAATTGGAAATCTAGAAGTATTTTCGGGCCATAAAGAGGTGTGGCGAAAACGGTGAGTATCGGTCCCTATTTTAGTATAGCCCCCATAAGAGCGATTTCCAGATTTAACTCCTTGGGTTTCTAGAAACCGTAGTGTTTATCCGATTTGCCTGAAATTGTAAATTTTCTGGTATTTTAGGCTCACAAAAACGTTTATCGGATTAAGTTTTTATCGGTATATTTGGTAATGCATCCATATAGACCGACTTCACTTCTTGAGGCTAAATATAGAAGGCGTACTGATCATGAAAATTGCTTGAAACTCAATGTAAAATTTCCAGATTTTACTTCTCGGGTGAAAATCTACAGATTTCAAATCAAGACGTTATTTTATAATTTTCTTGCACACTTACAAGAGATGTTAATGGTTCCTCTAAAACTCAAACAAAAATGGTTCTTATAAATCCAGAATCTGATATAGTCCTTATAGGTGAAATCTTTAAATTTATCTTCGGGAAGTGTCCTCAAGCCCTCCTGAAATTTCAAAGGAAACCCTAATATTTGGTTCATGGTGGTGGGTAAGATTCGGGCCGGCCGAACTTACTGCTGTATATACTTGTTTGATGTATTATGAGACATCTTTTTATACCCGCCATAGAATGGCGACGGGGTATAATAAGTTTGTCATTCCGTTTGTAACACATCGAAATATCGATTTCCGACTTTATAAGGTATATATAAAGGGTGATTCTTTTGAGGTTAGGATTTTCATGCATTAGTATTTGACAGATCACGTGGGATTTAAGACATGGTGTCAAAGAGAAAGATGCTCAGTATGCTTTGACATTTCATCATGAATAGACTTACTAACGAGCAACGCTTGCAAATCATTGAATTTTATTACCAAAATCAGTGGCAGAAAATCCGCTTTTTTATCGACAAATTTTGTTCAGCGATGAGGCTCATTTCTGGTTGAATGGCTACGTAAATAAGCAAAATTGCCGCATTTGGAGTGAAGAGCAACCAGAAGCCGTTCAAGAACTGCCCATGCATCCCGAAAAATGCACTGTTTGGTGTGGTTTGTACGCTGGTGGAATCATTGGACCGTATTTTTTCAAAGATGCTGTTGGACGCAACGTTACGGTGAATGGCGATCGCTATCGTTCGATGCTAACAAACTTTTTGTTGCCAAAAATGGAAGAACTGAACTTGGTTGACATGTGGTTTCAACAAGATGGCGCTACATGCCACACAGCTCGCTATTCTATGGCCATTTTGAGGGAAAACTTCGGAGAACAATTCATCTCAAGAAATGGACCGGTAAGTTGGCCACCAAGATCATGCGATTTGACGCCTTTAGACTATTTTTTGTGGGGCTACGTCAAGTCTAAAGTCTACAGAAATAAGCCAGCAACTATTCCAGCTTTGGAAGACAACATTTCCGAAAATTCGGGCTATTCCGGCCGAAATGCTCGAAAAAGTTGCCCAAAATTGGACTTTCCGAATGGACCACCTAAGACGCAGCCGCGGTCAACATTTAAATGAAATTATCTTCAAAAAGTAAATGTCATGGACCAATCTAACGTTTCAAATAAAGAACCGATGAGATTTTGCAAATTTTATGCGTTTTTTTTTTAAAAAAAGTTATCAAGCTCTTAACAAATCACCCTTTATTCTTGATCTGGGAGAAATTCTAAAACGATATAAGCATGTCCGTCTGCCTGTCTGTTGTAATTACGCTACAGCCTTCAATAATGGAGCTATCATCCTGAAATTTGGCACAGATTCGTCTTTTGCTTGCCGGCAGGTCAAGTTCAAAGATGGGCTATATCGGTCTAAGTTTCGATATAGTCCCCATATAAACCGACCTCCCGATTTGGGGTCTTGGGCTTATAAAAACTGTAGGTTTTATCCAATTTGCCTGAAATTGGAAATGTAGAGGTATTTTAGTACCATCAAAAAGTGTACCAAAAATGGTGCCTATCGGTCCATATTTTGATATAACCCCCATATAGACCGATCTCCCGATTTTACTTCTTAGGCTTCTAGAATCCGTAGTTTTTATCCAATTTGCCTGAAATTTGAAATCTAGAGGTATTCTAGGACCTTAACGATATGCGCCGAAAATGGTGAGTATCGGTCCATATATCCAATTTGCCTGAAATTTGAAATCTAGGACCATAAAGACGTGTGTGGAAAATGGTAAGTATCGGTATATATTGATATAGCCATCATATAGACCGATCTTCCGATTTTACTTCTTGGGCTTCTAGAATCCATAGTTTTTAAGAAGGTGTGTCAAAAATGGTGAGTATCGGTCCATGTTCTGATATAGCCCCCATATGTACCGATCTCCCGATTTTACTTCTTGGGCTTCTAGAATCCGTAGTTTTTACCCAATTTGCATGAAATTTTAAACCTAGAGGTATTAAAGGACCTTGATATATGTAAGCTATATCTAAATCTGAACCGATTTCTTCCAAAATCAAGAGGGTTCTATTCTGACCCAAACCAGAAACTTGTGCCAAATTTGAAGTCAATTGGACTAAAATTGCGAACTAGACTTTGATTACAAAAATGAGTTCAGAGGCAGACGGACATGGCTATATCGACTCAGAGACCCATCCTGAGCAATATTGCTAAAGACACCATATGTCTATCTCGTTTCTTTATTGGTGTTGCAAGCATATGCACTAAATTGCGACCTAGACTTTGATCACAAAAATGTGTTCACAGACAGACGGACGGACGGACGGACAGACGGACATGGCTATATCGACTCAGAGACCCATCCTGAGCAATATTGCTAAAGACACCATATGTCTATCTCGTTTCTTTATTGGTGTTGCAAGCATATGCACTAACTTATAATACCCTGTTCCACAGTCTTTGGTGCAGGGTATAAAAATATGCAATTAAAAATTGTATTGATGCCACCAATTTTTATATTACAATAAAGTATTAGCCCAGGTACCAAATTTCATGGGTTAATAATAGTGGCCTGAATACTGCGAATAACAAATACATGGTCAGGAGGACGGACACCAAGGTCTAAACCGACTCAGAAGGTGGTTCTGAGTCGATCTGTAATATTTTATGGAGCTTAAAATCAATATTTCTGGTAGGCACATTTTTTTCGCAAATACCCTGACCACTATGTGGTTTAGGGTGCTGTGCCGATACTTTTGTGTGGCACTGTACAGTGGCATGTTGTTTGTTTTGTTCTTTATCGCGCTTAAAATCACGATGAAAATGTGGAAAGCTAAAAGAGGTTAACAACTTTTCTAGAGTCCAACATAAACTAGTTATGTTAATTAACGTTGATGCGTCTGTGAATTCTGATTTGTTTTTTTTTCACATTTTTTCTAATTTAAATAGCAATTAAAATTAGTCGACTGTTCCTTTTGTGAGACCATTAACATATTCATAGTGGCAAAAACAAAGAAAGAAAAAGAACAAACAAAATGGAACTATGGCAATGTACATTTTCTTTCTGCTTTAGAACCAAGAAAAAATTTGTGTGTGTGCTTTTTTCACTTCTTCTAAACACCAACATGAGTTACAATTTCAACGCTCTTCACCACACTCATTGCTCAAATGTGTTGCAACCGCAACATAAATAAGCTCGGTACCACGAGTATCACCACAATGACAGCAACGAAAGCAGTAGCAATGGCAACAACAACACCAGAAACAGCCACACATTGCTTTGGTTAATTTCTCTCTACTCGTGCTGGTGGTAATGATGAAGCCTTTATTGATGTTGTTGTTGTTATTCCACATTTCAACACTCGTCCAATGCAATGCACAGTACACACATGCATTTTTGCACGTATACTACAGCTAAGCTCTTTGTTTGCCACAGAGTCTTCTTTATTGTTTGTACACTTTTTATTGATATTTTCTTGACGGCGTTCATAATTATGGATATTGCGCCTTCGTTGTTGGAATCTTTCGAACAGATATGTACATTTTTATTATGTACTTAATAAATATTTTTTGATTTTGGTAATTATTTTTATAGTATTTTAACGCTAAAATTCTCTTATGGAAGTTAAGTTTATTTTATGCTTACTATTGGATTTGAAGCCATGTTCGAAATAACTTAAAAACCGCTTATAGAAAAACTTTGTATGAGAAAATTAGGTTTAACATTTAATTTAACATTTTTTTTTAAATGGGAGTTAGAGTTCAAAGTTCTTCAGCTAGATTATACACAGAAAAAAAATTCCGTAGTTAAACTAATGCCAAATTTAACTTATTTTTATTGCAAAAAAAATATTTGTTTGTAGTTCAATTTTATTATTTTTTGCGAAACTTTCCACAGTCCAATGAAATTTTCGTTTTTTTTAAGTATGTCTCAAACATTTTATGAACTAAACGCGAGAATAAAGTTCAATGACCATACACATAAGTTCATTTTTAACTAAAACAAATGAAAATTTTCGTACGATTCCCAAAAATGTAAGAATGAACTACTGTATGGTTAAAATGGTCATGATTTGGCGCCAATGATTTTCTTATTTTTTTAAATTTTTCTTCAATGAGAGGGAGTAATTTCGAGAACAACAGTTAAAAAGTACAACATGGTACTACATTTTCTTGGTTTTAACAACACTTCGTGGAAATCTCAAAACATGGAGTACAAAATTGTTCAATTTTCGCGCGAGGTAGTTCATTCTTCCTATAAAACAGTTTACTTTTTTTCGGTGTATTAGGTGAGGTTTAAAGCGGCTCACAGTTTCCATTGGCATAACCCAGAAATCTCATCGTTGAAATTTGCATCCCTCCGTTATTGAAACTAAGACCAAGTTTTTTAATATAAAACAAGTATATTCGGCCGTAAGTTCGGTCAGGCCGAAGCTTATGTACCCTCCATCATGGATTGCGTAGAAACTTCTTCTAAACACTGCCATCCACAATCGAATTACTTAAGTTGCGGTAACGCTTGCCGATGGCAAGGTATCTTAAAACCTCCTAACACCAACTTCCAAATTGTATGTAAGTCCATACGTGGTATATATTAAATCAAAAAAGATCGACCCAATACGTATATAATTCAGTTTGACAAAGTAGACATAAAATTTTGACAAAATTTTCTACAGAAACAAAATTTTAACAAAATTTTCTATAGAAATAAAATTTTCACAAAATTTTCTATAGAAATAAAAATTTTGACAAAATATTTTATAGAAAGAAAATTTTGACAAAAATTTCTACAGAAATAAAATTTTAACAAAATTTTCTATAGAAATAAACTTTTGACAAAATTTTCTATAGAAATAAAATCTTGGTAGATTATTTGTGGCTCGAGTGGTAACCATGATTATGAACCGAATAAAATTTTAACAAAATTTTCTCTAGAAATAAAATTTTGACAAAATTTTCTATAGAAATAAAATTTTGGTAGACTATTTTTGGCTCTAGTGGCAACCATGATTATGAACCGATATGGACCAATTTTTGTGTGATTGGACCAATTTTGGTATGGTTGTTAGCGACCATATACTAACACCACGTTCCTAATTTGAACCGGATCGGATGAATTTTGCTCCTCCAAGAGGCTCCGGAGGTCAAATCTGGAGAACGTTTTATATGGGGGCTATATATAATTATGGACCGATATGGACCAATTCTGGCACGCTTGTTAAAGATCATATACTAACACCATGTTCCAAATTACAACCGGATTAGATGAAATTTGCTTCTCTTGGAGACTTCGCAAGCCAAATCTGGGGATCGGTTTATATGGGCGCTTTATATAATTACGGGCCGATGTGGACCAATTTTTGCACGGTTGTTAGAGACCATATACCTACACCATGTACCAAATTTCAGCCGGATCGGATGCAATTTGCTTCTCTTTGAGGCTGCGCAAGCCAAATCTGGAGATCGGTTTATATGGGGTCCATATATAATTATGGACCGATGTGGACCAATTTTTGCATGGTTGTTAGAGACCATATACCAACATCATGTACCGAATTTCAGCCGGATCGGATCAAATTTGCTTCTCTTTGAGGCTCCGCAAGCCAAATCTGGGGATCGGTTTATATGGGGGCTATATATAATTATGGACCGATGTGGACCAATTTTTGCATAATTGTTAGAGACCATATACCAACCCCATGCACCAAATTTCAGCCGGATCGGATGAAATATGCTTCTCTTAGAGGCTACGTAAGCAAAATCGGGGGATCGGTTTATATGGGAGCTATATATAATTAACGACTGATATGGACCAATTTTTGCATGGTTGTTAGAGACCATATACCAACCCCATGCACCAAATTTCAGCCGGATCGGATGAAATATGCTTCTCTTAGAGGCTCCGTAAGCAAAATCGGGGGATCGGTTTATATGGGAGCTATATATAATTAACGACTGATATGGACCAATTTTTGCATGGTTGTTAGAGGCCATATACCAACACCATATACCAAATTTCAGCCGAATCGGATGAAATGTGCTTCTGTTAGAGGCTCCACAAGCCAAATCTGAGGGTCCCTTTATATGGGGGCTATACGTAAAAGCGGACCGATATGGCCCATTTTCAATACCATCCGACCTACATTGATAGCAACTACTTGTGCCAAGTTTCAAGTCGATAGCTTGTTTCGTTCGGAAATTAGCGTGATTTCAACAGACGGACGGACGGACGGACGGACCTGCTTAGATCGACTCAGAATTTCACCACGACCCAGAATATATATACTTTATGGGGTCTTAGAGCAATATTTCGATGTGTTACAAACGGAATGACAAAGTTAATATACCCCCATCCTATGATGGAGGGTATAAAATTTGTTTTAAATAAATAATCTCTAACTTAATTGAGATATCAAATTTTTGGATTAAGGACAAAAAAACTTCAAATATACGCTATGACATATTTTAAGAGTTTTGCAATATTTGGATTCTTAAACTCAAATTTATTTATTCGTAATTATCGACGAAATGTATCGCACAAAAAAGATGGAAAATTCGATAAACGAGATCGGTATCTTAAATTTAATTTCACAGAAACTAGATCCAATGCTGGGCTTATTTCCAAAAAAAATGTATTCATTTACAAGAAGCCCTATCTTATCCTTAAAAATCAAAATCTTTCAACCCAAGAAAACTTTTCTTAATGGTATTTATGCTCAAATATTCTTGGGAGTCTAACATTTTCCTGGAGAGGGCTTAGCCCCCACGGAAGGACACCCACCTACGCCAATGCCTATTTCTCATTTCGGCTGACAAACAACGAAGTAAGAATTTAGCTTTTTCGTACTTTTCTCTTATTACTTCCAGTTCCCGTTTCCAAAATTGGCCGAGTGCTAAGTCATTTCACTGACAAATGTACTACATCAAAGTCTCAATTCTCAATTACACTAGAACGTACAATTTTCGCCGCCCAGTAAAAAAAGCGTCGCCAAAAAAGTAGTGAAAATGTTCTTTTTGGATCCGGAAGTAGTGCGAAATTGGCGCAGAAGCGTTGAATTTAACACGGGCCTGTCGTAGGGCGGATGTCCACCATTTCAACTGCCGTTGCACTAAGTCATTTTACTGACAAATGTACTACATCAAAGTCTCAATTCTTATTACACTAGAACGTGCATTTTTCGCCGCCCAGTAAAAACAGCGTCGCCAAAAAAGTAGTGAAAATGTTCTTTTTGTATCCGGAAGTAGTGTAAAATTGGCGCAGAAACGATGAATTTAACACGGCCTTGTCATAAGACGGATGTCCACCATTTAAACTGCCGTTGTACTGAATTTGTATCACTTCTTACTCTGTGATTCAAATTCAGTGTTTTGGATGCGAATTAAAAAATGTTGTGTTATTTTGACAGATAAATACTTTTTATAATTTTTTATGATTTCGAATGCATTCTAACGCTTGTCCGAAACGTTTGAATTCAAATATTTTGAAAAATTCGCAATATTTCTTGAATGGATTTTTATTTTTTTCGAAAAAATTTCAATAAATTGTACAATTTTATTAAAGCTTACAATGTTTTTAATCTTTTTGAAACAACAAAATTAAATTAACCCATTAAAAATAAGAAAGAAAGCGAGTTATAAATAATTGAATTAAAAGAACTTCCTGTGTAGTTGAAATAAAGAACATCTTTAGGAGTACATCTTTTGGAAGTGCTTTTAAAGTTGTGCCTTTGGAAGAACTTCCAAATTTTTTTTTCTGGGCGGTGATATTTGAAACAGAGTGTCCCCAACAGTAAATCTCAGTTGCCTAGTCATCATTTCAGCCTTTTTACTTTCATTCTACTATCCCTCAGTAGGATGAACAAAGGAGAGCTTTATTTTTACACCCTCCGCCATAGGATGGGGGTATATTAACTTCGTCATTCCGTTTCTAACACATCGAAATATTGTTCTAAGACCCCATTAAGTATACATATTCTGGGTCGTAGTGAAATTCTGAGTCGATCTAAGCATGTCCGTCCGTCCGTCTGTTGAAAACACACACGAAACAAGCTATCGACTTGAAACTTGACATAATTAGTTGTTATTGATGTAGGTCGGATGGTATTGCAAATGGGCCATATTGGACCACTTTTACATATAGCCCCCATATAAACCGACCCCCATACTTAGCTTGCGGAGCCTCTTAGAAAATAAAATTTCATCCGATCCAGTTGAAATTTTGTACGTGGTGTTAGTATATGGTCTTTAACAACCATGCAAAAATTGTTCCATATCGGTCCATAATTATATATAGCCCCCATATAAACCTATCACCAGATTTGAATTCCGGAGCCTCTTGGAGGAGCAAAATTCATCCGATTCGGTTGAAATTTGGTACATTGCCACAGTATATGGCATCTAACAACTATGCCAAAATTGGTCCATATCTGTCTATAGTTATATATAGCCGATCCCAAATCACACAAAAATTGGCCCATATATTCTAGCAAAATTTTATTTCTATAGAAAATTTTGTCAAAATTTTCTTTCTGTAGAAAATTTTGTCAAAATTTTATTTCTATAGAAAATTTTGTCAAAATTTTATTTCTATAGAAAATTTTGTCAAAATTTTATTTCTATAGAAAAGTTTGTCAACATTTTAAATCTATAGAAAATTTTGTCAAAATTTTATTTCTATTGATTTTTTTTAAATTTTTTATTTCTATAGAAAATGTTTTATTGTATAGAAAATTTTGTCAAACTGAATTATATACGTATTTATTCGGCTTTTTTTTTTTTTGTAATATATACCCCGTATGGACTAACTTACAATTTAGATGACGTTTTTTTAAGAAGTTTTAAGATACCTTGTCGTCGGCAAGTGTTACCGCTACCCAAGTAATTCGATTGTGGATAACAGTCTTTAGTAGAAATTTCTTTGCAATCTATGCAATGATGGATGGTACATAAGATTCCGCCTGGCCGAACTTACGGCCGTATATACTTGTTTTCATTCTTTTTATACCCTCCACCATAGGATGGGGGGTATATTAACTTTGTCATTCCGTTTGTAACACATCGAAATATATATTCTGGGTCGTGGTGAAAATCTGAGTCGATCTGAGCATGTCCGTCCGTCCGTCCGTCTGTTGAAATTACGCTAACTTCCGAACGAAACAAGCTATCGACTTGAAACTTGGCACAAGTAGTTGCTATTGATGTAGGTCCGATGGTATTGCAAATGGGCCATATCGGTCCACTTCTACGTATAGCCCCCATATAAACCGATGCCCCGATTTGGCTTGCGGAGCCTCTAAGAGAAGCAAATTTTATCCGATCCTGCTTAAATTTGGTACATGGTGTTAGTATATGGTCTCTATTAACCATGCAAAAATTGGTTCACATCGGTCCATAATTATATATAGCCCCCATATAAACCGTTCCCCCGATTTGCTTGCGAAGCCTCTAAGAGAAGCAAATTTCATCCGATTCGGCTGAAATTTGGTACATGGTGTAAGTATATGGTCTCTAATAACCATGCAAAAATTGGTACATATCGGTCCATAATTATATATAGCCCCCATATAAACCGATCACCAGATTTGACCTTCGGAGCCTCTTGGAAGACCAAACTTTATCTGATTCAGTTGAAATGTGGTACGTGATGTTAATATATGGCCTCCCCAGATTTGACCTCCGGTGCCTTTTGGAGAAGCAAAATTCATCCCATCTGGTTGAAATTTGGTACGTGGTGGTAGTATATGATATTTAACAACCATGTGAGATGAAATTTGTGGATGACAGTCTTTCGTAGAAGTTTCTACGCAATCCATGGGGAGGGTACATAAGATTCGGCCTGGCCGAACTTACGGCCGTATATACTTTTTGTATTTTGATTGTTCAAAAGCAAAAATATGGACCATAACGTTAAGTTTTAGAATCAAAAAAACTTTTAATTGGCTATCTTTCAAACGAATTATGGCCATCAAAAGGCCAAAAAAGTTCAACAAATTATAAAAATTGTATTTCTATAGAAAAATTTTTCAAAATTTTATTTCTATAGAAAATTTCGTCAACATTTCATTTCATCAAATTTAAACCAATCTACCAAACATTACCATTTTTGATAGAATTCTACCAACTGTGGCAACCGTAGTTGTTACCGCTTTGTTTGCGTCCATTCTTGGATACAATCTAAAAAGCAATCGTGAGAGAAACTATTGTTTCCAGTATTGAGGGTTTTATCCCTAATTTCGAATATTTTTTCGAGGATGGGAACAATTTTTTTGTAGTTGAAGACTTGAGGAGTTTGTGGGGAATTTCCAAAAATGTTGGGAGTTTTGTGGGGATTTTTTCGAAATTGATTCCGTATAATACATAAATCAGATTTACAATAATTTCTACATTATTAAAAATGGAGCGAATCTTCCAAACTTAAAGAAAAAAACGTGGGTTTATTTGGACTAAATATAGACAAAAGGTTTTACTTTAGCGGAAATTTTTCCACAGTTGTGAAATCGTTTCTTGAGAACTGGAGCCTTATACCCTACCAACCACCCAATTTTATTACTTGAGTATTTAGAAGTTAGAAGTTACCGAACTCCCTTTTTCATTTCTCGATCATGATGATTTTTTGGTATTTTTCGCAGGATGGTATGGTATGTTATGTTTTTTTTATAATTTTTTAAAATTTTACTCACTTTCTGTAGCAAAGCCTATGTCTTTGTTTTTTACAGAATCTTGTCAAACTTTTGTTAGAGATTTTTGTAAGGAATTTTAATATATATTGGAGATTTTTGGGGACGAAATTATCCTAAATTGGGGAATACTACGGGCAATACTGAGAACAACAAATGATTTTTATACAATTAAATTTTGGATAGAATCTAATTAAATTCAATTCTGACTCAAATCCATAGAAAAAGATTTTAAAGAGTTATTCAAAATTTAAAAAGAAAATGAAACTTTAATGTGATGAAGAAATTAACCAATTTATTAATCAATTATATGTTGTTTTTTTTCTAATAAATAATGAAAAATTTCGAATTATTAATTAACATTTGCCAGCCCTTAATGAAAAATGTTCGTTCCGTCAATGAAAAAATTCCGTTGCATATATTTTAATGTCAGATTGCCACAATTCAATATAGACTACTGAAATAAACTTTGCCAAAAAACAATTTTCGTTGGAGCTATAGTTTATTTAAAGATTCCCCATTCATAATATAATCCTGAATAGAGTTATTTTGGTTTTGAACTCTTCCCACCTACGGTCTATCCACACATGTCAATTATTTAATATGCTTTATCGGTGATTTATTATAAAAAAAATATTAATAAAGTACTATTTATCTTATTTATTGTCATTTTTCTCCAGCCTTTTACAGTCAACACGATTTGTCTCGAAGTTTTAAAGCTTCTGTATTCCCCCCTCAAACAACCAACCCTTGTCTGTCACACACATGCCGTATGAAAATAATAGTAATATTTCAATTTGTGAGAAAAAAAAGTATGGGTTTTTACATATTGTTTATAAATTTGGTATTTCTTTTTGAGGAGAATACAAAGGCCAACGACGGATTGAGAAAAATTTCACAAAAATTTTAAGGGAAATTTATGAGTGTTTGGTTTAAAAAAACAAACGCACACATCTTGGAGTTGTGTTAAAGTTTTTTGTGTTTTTTTTTTTTATATATCTATGTGACACATTTAAAATGGCAATTTATAAATGACTATGGATGACTATATATGATTGTGTATAGGTATATGGCTGTGCGATTGCTTTAAACTTTTCTTGAGTATTTTGTTTGTGTGTGACATTGTCAATTATTGATGGTTCTTTCAAAACAAAGTTATTATTAATGTTCGTATTTTCCCCCTATATTTATGTCTATAATAATTTTAAATTTCAACTGAATACAAACATACAATGTTCGACTAACTATACGATAATGCACAAAAATAAATATATTGATTATCCATTTCTACATAATAGTTCATACGAAAAAGTTGAAAGCAGTTTAAATATTTATGAATCATGCCTGTGCAACAAATGAGATAAATAAACAATTTCATATACAAGAGGATATTTAAACCTTATTGTGGAAATTATTTATATATATATGACATTATTTTTATTTTTTATTTTATAATAACGAACAATAATAATTATTTTTATTGAAAATGATTTTCTCTAAAGACAACATTTCTATGAAATTTTATCTTAATTTCTACGAAATTTCCTCTAAAAGCTAAATTTTAATGACATTTGCTATAAAATCAAAATTTCTATGAAATTTTCTCTAAAGACAAAATTTTTATGAAATTTTCTCTAAAGACAAAATTTCTATAAAATTTTCTCTAAAGACAAAATTTCTCTGAAATTTCCTCTAAACCCAACATTTGTATGAAATTTCCTCTAAAGACAAAATTTCTCTGAAATTTCCTCTAAACACAAAATTTCTATGAAATTTTCTCTAAAGACAAAATTTCTCTGCAATTTTCTCTAAACCAAACATTTGTATGGAATTTCCTCGAAAGACAAAATTTGTCTGAAATTTCCTCTAAACACAAAATTTCTATGAAATTTTCTCTAAATCCAAATTTCTATAAAATTTTCTCTAAAGACAAAATTTCTATTAAATTTTCTCTAAGGACAAAATTTGTATGAAATTTTCTCTAAAGACAAAATTTCTATGAAATTTTCTCTAAAGACAAAATTTCTATGAAATTTTCTCTAAAGACAAAATTTCTTTGAAATTTCCTCTAAACACAAAATTTCTATGAAATTTTCTCTAAAGCCAAATTTCTATGAAATTTTCTCTAAAGGAAAAAATTCTATAAAATTTTCTCCAAAAAAAAAATTTTTATAAAATTTTCTCTGAAGACAAAATTTCTATGCAATTTTCTCTAAAGATAAATTTCTATGAAATTTTCTCTAAAGAAAAAATTTCTATAAAATTTTCTCTAAAGCCAACATTTGTATGAAATTTTCTCTAAAGCCAACATTTGTATGAAATTTTCTCTAAAGCCAACATTTGTATGAAATTTCCTCTAAGGACAAAATTTCTCTGTAATTTCCTCAAAAGACAAAATTTCTTTGAAATTTTCTCTAAAGACAAAATTTGTTTGAAATTTCCACTAAGGACACAATTTCCTCAAAAGACAATTTTTTTTCTCTAAGGACAAAATTTCTATGAAATTTTCTCTAAAGACAAAATTTGTATGAAATTTTATCTAAAGACAAAATTTCTATGAAATTTTCTACAAAGACAAAAATTTCTCTGAAATTTTCTCTAAACCCAACATTTGTATGAAATTTCCTCTAAAGACAAAGTTTCTCTGAAATTTCCTCTAAACAAAAAATTTCCATGAAATTTTCTCTAAATAAAAAAATTCTGCAAAATTCTCCCTCAAGACAGAATTTCTATAAAATTTTCTCTAAAGACAAAATTTCTATGAATTTTCTCTAAAGACAAAATTTCTATGAAATTTCGTCTAAGGACAAAATTTCTATGAAATTTCCTCTAAACACAAAATTTCTATGAAATTTTCTCTAAAGCCAAATTTCTATGAAATTTTTTCTAAAGAAAAAAATTCTATAAAATTTTCTCTCAAAACAGAATTTTTATAAAATTTTCTCTAAAAACAAAATTTCTATGAAATTTTCTCTGAAGACAAAATTTCTATGAAATTTTCTTTAAAGATAAAATTTCTATACAATTTTCTCTCAAGACAAAATTTCTATAAAACTTTCTCTCAAGACAAAATTTCTATAAAATTTTCTCCAAAGACAAAATTTCTATGAAATTTCCTCTAAAAAAAATCTACAAAAATTTCTCTCAAGACAAAATTTCTATATAATTGTCTCTAAAGACAAAATTTCTATGAAATTATTTCTAAATACAAAATTTCTATGAAATTTTCTCTAAAGACAAAATTTCTATGAAATTTTTTCTACAGGCAAAATTTTAATGACATTTTCTATAAAGCCAAAATTTTTATGAAATTTCCTCTAAGGAAAAAATTTCTCTGAAATTTCCTCAAACGACAAAATTTCTCTGAAATTTCCTCAAAAGACAAAATTTCTCTGAAATTTCCTCAAAAGACAAAATTTCTATGAAATTTTCTCTAAAGCCAAATTTCTATGAAATTTTCTCTAAAGAAAAAAATTCTATAAAATTTTCTCTCAAAACAGAATTTCTATAAAATTTTCTCCAAAAACAAAATGTCTATGAAATTTTCTCTCAAGACAAAATTTCTCTGCAATTTTCTCTAAAAATAAATTTCTATTAAATTTTCTCTAAAGCCAAAATTTGTATGAAATTTTTTCTAAAGACAAAATTTGTATGAAATTTTCTCTAAAGACAAAATTTCTATGAATTTTCCTCTAAAGACAAAATTTGTATGAAATTTTCTCTAAAGACAAAATTTGTATGAAATTTTCTCTAAAGACAAAATTTCTATGAAATTTTCTCTAAAGCCAAATTTATATGAAATTTTCTCTAAAGAAAAGAATTCAATAAAATTTTCTCTCAGAACAGAATTTCTATAAAATTTTCTCCAAAAACAAAATTTCTATGAAATTTTCTCTCAAGACAAAATTTCTATGCAATTTTCTGTAAAGATAAATTTCTATGAAATTTTCTCTAAAGAAAATAATTCTAAAAAATTTTCACTCAAAACAGAATTTCTATAAAATTTTCTCTAAAAACAAAATTTCTATGAAATTTTCCCTGAAGACAATATTTCTATGAAATTTTCTCTAGAGATAACATTTCTATAAAATTTTCTCTCAAGACAAAATTTCTATACAATTTTCTCTAAAAAATTTCTATGAAATTTCCTCCAAAGACAAAATTTCTATGAAATTTTCTCTAACGAAAAAATTTCTACAAAATTTTCTCTCAAGACAAAATTTCTATATAATTTTCTCTAAAGACAAAATTTCTAGGAAATTGTCGCTAAAGATAAAATTTCTGTGAATTTTTCTCTAAAGACCAAACCTTTATGAACTTTTTTCTAAAAGCAAAATTTTAATGACATTTTCTGTAAAGCCAAAATTTCTATGAAATTTTCTCTAAAGCCAACATTTTTATGAAATTTCCTCTAAGAACAAAATTTCTCCGAAATTTCCTCAAAAGACAAAATTTCTCTGAAATTTCCTCAAAAGACAAAATTTCTATGAAATTTTCTCTAAAGACAAACTTTCTATGAAATTTTCTCTAAAGAAAAAATTCTATAAAATTTTCTCTCAAAACAAAATTTCTATAAAATTTTCTCTCAAGACAAAATTTCTATAAAATTTTCTCAAAAGACAAAATTTCTATCAAATTTTCTCTAAAGACAAAATTTCTATGAAATTCCCTCTAAAAATAAAATTTCTATGAAATTTTCTCCAAATACAAAATTTCTATATAATTTTCTGTAAAGACAAAATTTCTATGAAATTGTCTCTAAAGACAAAATTTCTATGAAATTTTTTTTAAAGGCAAAATTTTAATGACATTTTCTATAAATCCAAAATTTCTATGAAATTTTCTCTAAAGCCAACATTTGTATGAAATTTTCTCTAAAGCCAACATTTGTATGAAATTTCCTCTAATGACAAGATTTCTCTGAAATTTCCTCAAAAGACAAAATTTCTCTAAAATTTCCTTAAAAAACAAAATTTTTATGAAATTTTCTCTAAAGACAAAATTTCTTTGAAATTTCCTCTAAGGACAAGATTTCTCTGAAATCTCCTCAAAGACAAAATTACTCTGAAATTTCCTTAAAAGACAAAATTTTTATGAAATTTTCTCTAAAGACAAAATTTCTATGAAATTTCCTCTAAGGACAAGATTTCTCTGAAATCTCCTCAAAAAACAAAATTACTCTGAAATTTCCTCAAACGACAAAATTTCTATGAAATTTTCTCTAAAGACAAAATTTCTATGAAATTTTCTCTAAAGGAAAAAATTCTATAAAATTTTCTCTCAAGATAAAATTTCTATAAAATTTTCTCCAAAAACAAAATTTCTATGAAATTTTCTCTAAAGACAAAATTTCTTTGAAATTTTCTCTGAAGGGACAAAATGAATTAAGTTTTGCTATGTTCCCACTGACTCGTTTTCCTCATTCGTTTTTCCGAAACATTTAACCGTTCACACCGAGTTGAGATGTTTTAGTTTGATGGGTGCCATGGAAATTTAATCTACATTCAAATAGACGCATCGTTTGTTCAAATAAATACCGCGATCGCAAAGGATGAACATTTTTTTTAAGTTATGTTCACATCCCAAAGCCTTTCTTTATTCGTTTTTTCCATGAAATTTTATTTCAATAATTTTACATATATTTTGAAAGAGTATGTTAAGTCAGAGCATATTCCTAATTAGGGGCGTTTGCATTATAAAATTGACATGTTTTTGAGGAAAATTTGTATTTTGTACTTGATTTCCCAGGAAAAACGACTCGTTTGGAATGATCATAAAGGAAAAACATTTCCAACCCTAAAAAATGCTTGGTGAGAACATCGTATTAATCGATGCTTTTTTGTTGATTTAATAAACATCGAAAGTTGGAAAAGGTATTCGCACGGAACGTTTCATGATTCAATTCCATTTTTTTATTTTTTCGACGAGATGAAACTTTAAAATTGCTGTTAAAAACAAAATGCGCTCATATGTCATAAAGTTCAGAATATTTATAACCTCAAAAGATAGACCTGTCTGTCGCCAGATTGTCCAATCCCGAATTACAAAAAGAAACAATCCTTGTACACTGACAAACATCTGGTAGATATTACATATTGAATTGAGTAATACTTCGTGTCAACTACTCTCTGTTATCAATAACATAACATAACTTCAAAGAGTTAAATATTAAAATTTCTCACTACCTTAAAACTGATGCCAACCTGATGAACTTTAAAATTGGTTCACAAAGTCAACATCAATTTGCAAGCACATGCATAAATTATGTGAACCCATATTCAGTGTTCATATAACTTTCCTTATAAAATTATGAACCTATTTTCAATTCTGCCCTATCATAGATCATATATAATAAATTTGTTTTTCACTTGTGTTTCTCCTTCCATCATCTGAGTTTCCAAACAATATACTCCTTTCATTTCAGGAAAGTTAAAGTGCCCTTAAGCTGGCAATTTGTTTTTCATCATCTTTTCGTCCCCTTAGCTCATTTCTAAACTTCTCCGATTAAAAAAAAAATTGAAAAAATACACAAAAAATATATATGAACTTTTATTTAATTTTGAACAACTTTTTGGGTAAACATTATTATGAGAACACAAGAAAGGCAGTAAAAAAATACAAACACCATATTCGAGGAACAAAAGCTGAGCAATAAAAAAACGACCGTGCACAACTCATCTCAACTTAACTCTTTTCCAATTCAAGCCAATTTACTCTGCAAGTAGCTACTTTTTTGCCAATCTTTCCTCCGTCAATCTAGGTACACATTTACAGAAAGTTAGAAACAGCCGTTAGCCAAGATAATGTCATCGCAAAGACACAAAATTTCTTTTAAATGTTCTCTAAAGAAAAAATGTCTGTGAAATTTTCTGTGAAGACAAAATTTCTTTGAATTTTTTTTTAAAGACAAAAAGTATGAAATTTTCTCTAACAACAAAAATTTCCATGAAATTTTTTTTTTCAGCTAGAATTTCTACGCAATTTGCTGTAATGACTAAATTTCAATGAAATTTCCTCTAAAGACAAAATTTCTCTAAAGACAAAATTCTATGAAAGAGATTTTCTCTAAGAACAACATTTCTATTAAACTTTCCCTAAGAGCGAAATTATTTTAAAATTTTCTGTGAAATTTGCTCAAAGAACAAAATTTCTATGAAATTTTGTCTAAAGAAAAAGTTTTAAAGAGATTTTTTACATAGACAACATTTCTATGAACTTTTATCTAATGAAGAAATTTCTGTGAAATTTTCTCTGAGAACAAAATTTTTGTGGAATTTTCACCACAGACAAATTTCTATAATGACAATTTTTTTTTGTTAATTTTCTCTAAATACAATATTTCTATAAAATTTTCTCTAACCACCAAATTTCTATGGAATTTTCTCTAACGGCAAAATTTCTGTGAAATTTTCTTTAAGAACAAAATTTCTATGGAATTTTCTCCACAGACAAACTTTTTACGAAATTTTCTCTAAACACAAAATTTCCATGAAATTTTCTCTAAAAACAAAATTCCTATGAAATTTTCTCTAAAGACAAATTTTTCTTTGAAATTTTCTCTAAAGACAATTTTTTTTAATTTTCTCTAAAGACTAAATTCCTATGAAATTTTCTCTAACGAACAAAATTTCTCTAACGACACAATTTCTATGAAAATTCCTCTAAAAACAAATTTTCTATGAAATTCCTTTAAAATGTTCTATAAGAACAAAATTTCTATGAATTATTTCTAAAGAAAAAATTTTTATGGTTTTTGTCTAGAGACAAAATTTCTATAAAATTTGCTCTAAAGACAAATTTTCTATGAAATTTTCTCTGGAGAAAATTTTTCTAAAGACGAAATTAGTATGAAATTTTCTCTAAGACAAAATTTGTATGAAATTTCTCTAAAGAAGAACTTTATGTGAAATTTTCCATAGAGACAAAATTGATATGAAATTTTCTCTAAGAAGAAAATTTCGCCTTTTTCCTAAAGACGAAATTGGTTTGAAAATTTCTATGAAATTTTCTCTAAGAACGAAATTCTTATGAAATTTCCTATAAAAACATACTTTCTCTAAACACAAAATTTCTGTCAAACTTTCTCTGAAGAAAAAAATTCTTTGAAATGTTCACTAATGACAAAATTTCTACGAAGTTTTCTCCAACGAAAAACTTCTCTAAAGACAAAGTTCCTATCATGTTTTCTCTAAAGAAAACATTTCTTCAAAACTTTCTCTAAAGACAAAAGTTTTATGATATTTCTGTGAAATTTGCTCTAAAGAAAAAAATTTCTACAAATTTTTTTCCAAAGACAAATATGAAGACAAGTATGAAATTATTCTAAAGAGGAATTTTTTATGAAATTTTCCATAGGGGCAAAATTGCTATGAAATTTTCTCTGAGAAGAAAATTTGTTAAAAAAATTGTACGCAATTTTCTATAAGACAAAATTTTCTTCAAAGGCCAAATTTCTATGAAATTGTCTATAAGGCAAAATTTTTATTTAATTTTCTCTAACGACAAAATTTCTAAAAACAACATTTCTATGAAATTTCCCCTAAGGACGAAAGTATTGTAAAATTTTCTGTGAAATTTGTTCTAAGAACAAAATTTCTATGAAATTTTGTCTAAAGAAAAAGTTTTAAAGAGATTTTCTATATAGACAACATTTCTAAGAACTTTTATCTAATGAAGAAATTGTGAAATTTTCTCTGAGAAGAACATTTTTATGGAATTTTCACCACAGACAAATTTCTATAAGGACAAGTTTTTTTTTTTTGAAATGTTCTCTAACGACCAATTTCTATGGAATTTTCTCTAACGACCAAATGTCTGTGAAATTTTCTCTAAGAACAAAATTTCTATGGAATTTTCTCCACAGACAAACTTTTTACGAAATTTTCTCTAAACACAAAATTTCTATGAAATTTTCTCTAAAGACAAAATTCCTATTAAATTTTCTCTATTTTTATACCCTCCACCATAGGATGGGGGTATATTAACTTTGTCATTCCGTTTTTAACACATCCAAATATTGCTCTAAGACCCCATAAAGTATCCATATTCTGGGCCGTGGTGAAACTCTGAGTCGATCTGAGCATGTCCGTACGTCCGTCTGTTGAAATCACGCTAACTTCCGAACGAAACAAGCTATCGACTTGAAACTTGGCACAAGTAGTTGCAATTGATGTAGGTCGGAAGGTATTGCAAATGGGCCATATCGGACGACTTTTACGTATAGCCCCCATATAAACCGACCCCCAGATTTTATTTGCGGAGCCTCTTGGAGGAGCGAAATTCATTCGATCCCGTTGAAATTTGGTTCTAGGTGTAAGTATATGGTATCTAACAGCCATGCAAAAATTGGTCCATATCGGTCCATAATTATATATAGCCCCCATATAAACCGTATCTCCGGAGCCTCTTGGAGAAGTAAAATTCATCCGATCCGATTGAAATTTGGAACGTGGTGTAAGTATATGGCCGCTAATAACCATGCCAAATTTGGTCCATATCTGTCTATAGTTATATATAGCCGATCCCCAATCACGCAAAAATTAGTCCATATCGGGTTTTAATCATGATTGCCACTCGAGCCAAAAATAATCTACCAAAATCTTATTTCTATAGAAAATTTTGTCAAAATTTTTGTTCTATAGAAAATTTTATCAAAATTTTATTTCTATAAAAAATGTTGTCAAAATTTTATTTCTGTAGAAAATTTTGTCAAAATTTTATTTCTATAGAAAATTTTGTCAAAATTTTATTACTATAGAAAATCTCGTCAAAATTTTATTTCTATAGAAACTTTTGTCAAAATTTTATTTCTATAGAAAATCTCGTCATAATTTGAATTTGTCACAATTTTATTTATATAGAAACTTTTGTCAAAATTTTATTTCTATAAAAAATTTTGTCAAACTTAATTTTATACGATTGTGGATGACAGTTTTCAGTAGAGGTTTATACGCAATCCATGGTGGAGGGTACATAAGCTTCGACCTGGCCGAACTTACGGCCGCATATACTTGCTTTTTTTAATTTCCTCTAACGACAATTTTTTTTTTTAATTTTCCCTTAAGACAAAATTTCTATAAAATTTTCTCTAATGATCACATTGATATGATATTTTCTCTAACTACAAAATTTCTATGAACGCTTCTCTAAAGACAAAAAAATTCCTTTAAAATGTCTATGAATTTTTCTAATTAAAAAAACGTTTATGATTTTTGTCTAGATTTTTTCTCTGGAGAAAAAATTTCTATAAAAACTAAAAACTAAAATTTCTATAAAATTTTTTCTAAAGACGACATTGGTATGAAAGTTTCTATGAAATTTTCTCTAAGAACGAAATTCATTTCAAATTTCCTATAAAAACATATTTTCTCTAAACACAAAATTTCTGTGAAACTTTCTCTAAAGAAAAAAATTCTATGAATGTTTCACTAAAGACAAAATTTCTACGAAGTTTTCTCCAAAGACAAATTTCTCTAAAGACAAATATTCTACCAAGTTTTCTCTAACGACAACATTTCTGCAAAATTTTCTCTAAAGACAAAATTTTTATGAAATTTCTGTGAAATTTTCCCCAAAGAAAAAAATTTCTAAGAAATTTTTTCTAAAAACTAAATTGGTATGCAATATTCTCTAAGACAACATTTGTATGAAATTTATCTAAAGAAGAATTTTTTATGAAATTTTCCATAGGGACAAAATTGCTACGAAATTTTCTCTGAGAAGAAAATTTCTTTAAAAATTGTACACAATTCTGTAAGACAAAATTTTCTTCAAAGACCACATTTCTATGAAATTCTCTATAAGACAAAATTTCTATGAAATTCTCTATAAGACAAAATGTCTATATAATTTTCTGTAAAGACAAAATTTCTAAGCAATTTTCTATAAGACCGATTTTATATGAATTTTTTTCTGAAGAACAAATTTCTATATAATTTTCTGTAAAAACAAAATGTCTTTGAAATTTTTCTAAGGACTGAATTTCTATAAAATTTTCTCTAAGGAAAAAAATTTCTATGAAATTTTCTCTAAAAAAAAATCTATTAAATTTTCACTTAGAAGAAAATTTCTATGAAATTTTCTCTACAATCAAATTTGATATTAAATTTTCCCCTAAATTAATTTTTAATTTAAATTCACTTTAAAAAATTTTATTATTGTTAAATTCGACAGGACCCTTATCGTCATAATACCATGTCCTCTTGATATTTCATGCGGTAATTTTGGTATAAAAAACATTTTGATTGTTAGCTGTAGTCATAATAAACTTTTACTAAAAGGGGTTGAAAAAGAATCAAAAGCCAAATGTTGCTTTAGTCATTTTTTGGTAGCAGCACAGAGAAACAAGTTACCTTTGTCGTATGATTTAAAGCAAGCCAGCAGATGTAGGTGTATCCAGCATACTTGTCGTAAAGAAATCGTTTCACATCCCACAACATGAATGTTGGTGGCATGTGTATGACATACAATATGTATCTTTGAAGGAAGTTTTCGCATTTTCCCTTCAAAAGGAAAATCATGTTTTATTTAATTTATTTAATTCTCAACAAATATAAGGTGGCTATCGTGAATTATTCACAAGACTCGTTTTTCATGAAAATAACCACTTTCGTTTGTATGTATTTATGTTCGACAGGTATACGGTATACTCAAGGAAGGATTCGTTTAATTCAATTCAAATGTAACAGAGTTTTGGTAGATGCTGTTTTATTCAGTGGTATAGCATAATGTGTAGCTACTGCAATGAATTTTCAATTTCAATCTGTCTATACTTGTACTTTTTGGCTTGTGCAAAAATGATATACAGGCTAAAGACAGTAACTATTGTCTAGCTCCTATAAGAAAATTGTTGAGTTTGAGTTTTACACCTGAATCACAGCGTAACCCTCTCTATCGTTTTTTCAGAAAAACTGGACAAACAACTGCATTTGTGTGCACTTAAACATCGATTTGATGGTTCATCCTCCGTATAGTTCTGACTTGTCACTGAATGACTTATTTTTATTTTCGTACGAAAAAAAAATGAAATGAAAAGTCAAAGTTATTCGACACCTGAAGTAGTTGATACGATCCAAATGCGTGGTTTGGATATACCGTAATCAGAGTGGCAGGTTATGTTGGGTGTCAGCCCGATATTTCAGTGGTGAACTTCCACAACTATACCCTGCGCCTCACTGTGCAAAAGAGCATTATAAGTTGGAGCATATGTTTGCAACGTGCAGAAAAAGACGGGATAGACACATGGCGTCTTTGGAAATAATGCTCAGAGTACGTCTCTGAGTCGATCTAGCCATAACGATATGTCCGTCTGTCTGTGAATTCCTTTTTTTTTAATCAAAGTCTAGGTTGCAGTTCAATCAACTTAAAATTTAGCACTTAGGGTCCGAATAGAATCCTATTGATTTAATAAGAAATCGGTTCCGATTTAGCTCCCATATATATGTTTTGCCCGATTTACACTCATATAGACCAAAGGTTTTACTCCGATTTACGTAAAATTTTGCACGGGAAGTAGAATAGTAGGAATATTCACGCTAAATTTGGCGTAAATCGGTTCAAATTTAGATATAGCTACCATTAATATCATTCGCCCGATTTACACTCATATGACCACAGAGGTCATAGCTTCACTCCGATTTACGTGAAATTTTGCACAGGAACAACGAACGAAACAATCTATTGACTTGAAACTTGGCACAAGTGGTTGTTATTGATGTAGGTCGGATGGTATTGCAAATGGGCCATATGGGATCACTTTTACGTATAGCCCCCAAATAAACGGACTCCCAGATTTGGCTTGCGGAGCCTATAAAGAAGCATATTTCATCCGATCTGCCTGAAATTTGGTAAATGGTGTAAGTATATGGTCTCTAGCAGCCATGCAAAAATTGGTCCATATCGATCCATAATTATATATAGCCCCCATATAAACCGATCCTCAAAGAGAAGCAAATTTTATCCGATTCGGCTGATATTCGGTACATGGTGTTGGTATATTGTGTCTAATAATCAAGCAAAAATTGGTCCATATCGGTCCATAATTATATATATCCCCCCCTATAAACCGATTCCCAGATTTGGCTTGCGGAACCTCAAAGAGAAGCAAATTTCATCCGATCCGGCTGAAATTTGGTACATGGTGCTGGTATATGTTCCTTAATAACCACGCAAAAATTGGTCTACATCGGTCCATAATTATATATAGCCCTTATTTAAACTGATCCCCAGATTTGACTTCCGGAGCCTCATGGAGGAGCAAAATTCATCCGATCCGGTTGAAACTTAGTACGTGGTGTTAGTATATGGTCTCTAACAACCATGTCAAAATTGGTCCGTATCGATCTCTATTATATATATCCCCCATATAAACCGATCCCCAATCACAGAAAAATCACAATTGCCACACGAGCCAAAACTAATCTACCAAAATTTTATTGCCAAAGAAAATTTTGTCAAAATTTTATATTTCTATAGAAAATTTTTTCAAAATTTTATTTCTACAGCAAATTTTGTCAACATTTTATGTCTTAAGGAAATTTTGTCAAAATATAATTTCTATACAAAATTTTGTCTAAAATTTATTTCTATAGAAAATTTTGTCAGAATGTTATTTCTGTAGAAACTTTTATCAAAATGTTATTTCTATAGAAAATTTATGAACCATTTCATAGTTGAAGAGGAATATTTTGCAAAATCTTCCGAACATCAAGAATTCTACCAATCTACCAAACAGTAAAAAATCTGCCATTTTTGGTAGACTCGTTTTCATAATTGTACATAGCCCCATATAAAGCGACCCCCATATTTCAATACTGGCTATATAATTACCGCACTAAAGTTCATATCGGTTCATACGTATTTAATCGACCTTTCTTTTGTCTACTATATATCCCGCATGGACTAACCTACAATTTAGAAAATGATGTTAAGAAGTCTTAAGATGCCTTGCCTTGGTTAGCTCAATGGGAAGGAACCTCTATTTTAGAGCCGAATCAAAACGGCGTTTCATATTACGATGCCACCACTTAGAGAAACTTTTGTGTTCTCCAAACCCAAAATATAAAAGGCAACCCTCGTACATTGAAATATAGCATTCATATAAATGTATCGCCAGACATGCCTAATATATGGTCATACAGCCACCTTATTTTAACAGGAGCCACCGTGGTGCAATGGTTAGCATGCCCGCCTTGCATACACAAGTTCGTGGGTTCGATTCCTGTTTCGACCGAACACCAACAAGTTTTTCAGCGGTGGATTATCCCACCTCAGTAAAGGGTGATACGGTCAAAATTTGGCCAAGGGAAAACGCGTGTAAATCGGTGAAATCGTTTATTTAAAAAATCAAATTAAATTTCTTTTTCAAGTTCAATTAATATAAAATTAAGGAAAAATATTCAGTTAGGCTTTCGCTTTTCCAAATCCGAATTTTGGTCTTCTTTAGGTTCCGCTTGACAATAGTCCAGTATTTCTCAATTGGGCGGAGCTCTGGCGTGTTGGGAGGGTTCTTGTCATTGGGAACCACCTGCACGTTGTTGGCGGCGTACCACTCCATGGCCTTTTTACCGTAATGGCAAGATGCCAAATCCAGCCAAAACAGTACGGAACAACCGTGTTTCTTCAGGAAAGGCAGCAGACGTTTATTCAAACACTTTTTCACGTAAATTTCTTGGTTGACAGTCCCGGAAGCTATGAAAATGCTGTTTTTCAAGCCACAGGTACAGATGGCTTGCCAAACCAGATATTTCTTTGCGAACTTTGACAGTTTTATGTGCTTGAAAATATCTGCTACCTTTCCCCTTCCTTTTCCCGTATAAAACTCCTGTCCCGGAAGCTGCTTGTAGTCGGCTTTGACGTAGGTTTCGTCGTCCATTACCACGCAGTCAAACTTCGTCAGCATCGTCGTGTACAGCCTCCGGGATCGCGCTTTGGCCGTCGTATTTTGTTTATCATCGCGATTTGAAGTCACTACCTTCTTGTAAGTCAATAGTCCGGCTCGTTTTTTGGCTCGATGCACGGTTGTAGACGATACACCCAGCTTATTTGCGGCATCTCGGAGAGAGAGGTTAGGGTTTCGCTTGAAACTACCGGCAACTTTCTTTGTCGTCTCAGCGGCTTCCGGTTTTCGATTTCCCCCCGATCCAGACTTCCTGGCTGTCGACAAACGTTCCCCAAACACTTTAATTACATTTGTAACGGTTGATTTGGCAACTTTTAGCGATGTTTCCAGCTTTGCGTGCGAGTAGCTCGGATTTTCGCGATGCGCGAGCAAAATTTTGATACGCTGCTTTTCTTGCTTGGACGGCATTTTGACAACTGAAGAGTGAATTCCAAAATCAAAATAGGAGCAACATTCTACACACACACACCTTCAAAATGAGGGGTGTTCAGGTTTTTTAAACGCAAATTTGAAAGAAATACATCAAGTTTATATTGACCAAATTTTGACCGTATCACCCTTTAATGCTGGTGACATTTCTGAGGGTTTCAAATCTTCTCTAAGTGGTTTCACTGCAATGTGGAATGCCGTTCGGACTCGGCTATAAAAAGGAGGTCCCTTGTCATTGGGCTTAACATTGAATCGGGCATCACTCAGTGATAAGAGAGAAGTTCACCAATGTGGTATCACAATGGACTGAATAGTCTAAGTGAGCCTGATACATCGGGCTGCCACCTATCCTAACCTAACAGTTCTTTTTCACATTAAAGAAATCCTAAAATACTACAGAAATCGATATTCAGAAATATGACCCAATTTCCCTTTGACAAAAGACAATCCTATATGTACATTATTAGATTTTCATATAGAAATTTAATAAATGTAGCCAATTTCTCTAATTAGCTCTGTAAATTCTCATTGTGATGTTTTGGTTCATTTGTAATTGTGGTTGTTGCTATTGCAACATTTGCGTTCTTAAGAAATCCCCGCTATGTCTCACTCCCATGCACACACACATATACACACCTAAGCACAAACTATATGAAAAGCCTAGACAAAGACACTAATACATAATCATACCTATATACAACATCAAACACTATTGGACCACAGAGAGAACACTAATGAAGTTGTTCAACAATGCTCTCTCAACAGCACTATGGATAACACACATGCACATACACTCATCATATCAACGGCACTCACGTCTACAGTGAACAATAACATTATGTTATTTGGGTATAAATCGCAGCCAATATAGTATCAGTAGATATGTGAGATTGTATGGGTCATGAGGCATTTAAAAGACTTCTTGTATACACACTTGCGTAGATTTGTATAAACGAATTTGATTGTGAGGTGCTACATGTGTTTGTGTTTAAGCAAACGTGGTAATTGTTAGCGGTAATAGTAGTTGTGCTTTGGTTTTTATGGCTTTTTGGGTTTTCACATCATCACTTAACGTGAATTCCATTGAATATTAAGCCACAGTGTTTTAGAAGAGGTAACGTAACTTACCAAGGCACTATGGCCGAAATCGGAAAAAGTCCGTTTTTTTACCCTCCACCATAGGATGGGGTAGTGATGTGATCATATGAGCGTAAAGCGGCCAAAATATATATATGGGAGCTATATCTAAATCTAAACCGATTTCAAACGAATTTGACATGCATAGTTATATATGATCATATGAGTATAAATCGGTCGAAAGATATACATATATGAGAGCTATATCTATCAACCAAATTTGCCATGCATATTCAGAATGTTAGTTCTACTTGCTGTGCAAAATTTCAGATACATCGGTGTAAACCACTGGCTTCTAGGGCCATATAAGAACATATCGTGTGAAAGATATATATGGAAGCTATATATAAATCTTAACCGATTTCTTCCAAAATCAATAGGGGTTTATTCTGAACCAAAATACATACTTTTAGCAAGTTTGAAGTCGATTGGACTAAAAGTGCCACCAAACTTTGATTACAAAAATGTGTTACGGACGGACGAACAGGAACCAATATTATAAGAAAGATCGAGTATGATCTTGGCATGTATCTCAGAAAAATAGGATAGCTCTTATGTATTTAAATTTTTATCTGCAAGCACGTATATATAACTAAAACAAGTAAGGAAAGTCTAAAGTCGGACGGGGCCGACTATATTATACCCTGCACCACTTTGTAGATATAAATTTTCGATACCATATCACATCCGTCAAATGTGTTGGGTGCTATATATAAAGGTTTGTCCCAAATACATACATTTAAATATCACTCGATATGGACAGAAATTGATAGACTTTTACAAAATCTATAGACTCAAAATTTAAGTTGGCTAATGCACTACACTCATAGAAAAAATCATGCACGGCGTGCTCATTTCAAAACGATTCGTTCATGAAAGTGAATCAACACACATGTGGTGTCAAACTGAGAACAGGCGGTGTCAATCTGACAACGATAAAATGACACCATGCGTTGTCAAAACAACAACCAGCGTTCATGATCTGACAACGCTATGGTTACGACTTTATAAACAAAATTAAAAAAAAGATTTCTGCTGGCGTGACTCGAACCTGTGTTGTCTGCACCATGCGTTAACAGTCGCCTTAGCACATTGTACCACCGAGGGAGTTACCATAATAACATCTAACGATTATTTTAAGACTTGTCATGGCCAAAGAAAAACGAATGCCGTTCATGAAATCGTGAACGCCCGTGGACGAAATAGTGAACATTCCGTTTTGATTTTTTTGTGAACGTTTCCGTTTCATTTTGTCACCGTCCGTTCACGACTACGGAACGTAATTTTTTCTATTAGTGTAGGGTGGAACACAATTTTAGTAAAAAAAATATGGGAAACATTTAAATCTGAAGCAATTTTATGGAAACTTCTTATTTATGATTTATCGCTCGATATATATGTGTTAGAAGTTTAGGAAAATTAGAGTCATTTTTACAACCTTTCGACTAAGCAGTGGCGATTTAACAAGGAAAATGTTGGTATTTTGACAATTTTTGTCGAAATCAGAAAAACATATATATGGAAACTATATCTAAATCTGAACCGATTTTAATCAAATTTGGCACACATGACTATATTACTACTTGTACTCCTAGTGCAAAATTTCAACCAAATTGGGCCAAAACTCTGGTTTCTGGGGCCATATAAGTCCATATTGGGCGAAAAATATATATGGAAGCTATATCTAAATCTGAACCGATTTCACTCAAATTTCGCACATATGACTATACTACCAATTGTACTCCTAGTGCAAAATTTCAACCAAATTCGGCCAAAAATCTGTCTGCTGGGTCCATATTAGTGCATATCGGGCGAAAGATATATATGGGAGCTATATCTAAATGTGAACCGATTTCTTCCAAAATCAATAGGGTTATATTCTGATCCAACTTAGGAACATTTGCCAAATTTGAAGGCGATTGTACTTAAATTGCGACCTAGGTTTTGATCACAAAAATGTGTTCACAGACAGACGGACGGACGGACATGGTTATATCGACTCAGGAGCCCACCCTGAGCATTTTTGCCAAAGACACCATCTATCTCGTCTCCTTCTGGGTGTTGCAAACATATGCACTAACTTATAATACCCTGTTCCACGGTGTGGAGCAGGGTATAAAAAATCAATTTCTTCGAGATGTTATTCGACTTTTTCTCTGGAATCATTAATACCTTTAACATCTAAAGAAGCCTTCAGCTCCAGATATAATTCAGAATCTGATTCTAGCTTAGTTAGACCCGTTATATAATTATAAATAAATTGGAATTAGAAGCGAATGGTCACGATTAGAAACGAAGAAATATACTATGATTAATTAAAAGCCCTATATATTTTATTTACAAGAACAACTTCCTTAAATTAGTTAACTTACAATAAATAAATTGCTTAGTCGAACGCAATATTGTTTAATAGTGGTTGTGAAGTTGGTTGCAATACATACCTTGTAGATACTTATGAATCGATAAAGAATACTTACAAAATTTATTAGATTTATAAAATTAATTGGAGGATGTATAATTACAATTTATGGCGAATTTAAACCGGATCAGACGGAAAATGCTGCCTACAGAAGAACAATGCAGCCCATAGCACAATGGTTCCAAACCGCTTTTTATTGGAAATAATTCTGCAACTTTTGAAGGGATAAAGATATCAACATAATTTTTTCTTTTGTGTGAAAGCTGAGGTGTTTCTCTCTAAGTTTTGACAGCTAAAACAAAATTTGATACCGCCGAGTTGGCCAACTTTCAACGCCTACAGGTCAGCCCATGTACCCACTAGGGACTCACAAACTTGCAAACTTAGAAAAAAGCACCTCAGCTTTAACACAAAGAAAAATTATGTTCATATTTTTATACCCTCCACCATAGGATGGGGGTATACTAACTTTGTCATTCCGTTTGTAACACATCGAAATATTGCTCTAAGACCTCATAAAGTATATATATTCTGGGTCGTGGTGAAATTCTGAGTCGCTCTGAGCATGTCCGTCCGTCTGTTGAAATCTCGCTAACTTCCGCACGAAAGAAGCTATCGACTTGAAACTTGGCACAAGTAGTTGTTATTGATGTAGGTCGGATGGCATTGCAAATGGGCCATATCGGTCCACTTTTACGTATAGCCCCCATATAAACGGACCCGAAATTTGGCTTGCGAATCCTCTACGAGAAGCAAATTTCATCCGATCCGGCTGAAATTTGTTACATGGTGTTAGCATATGGTCTCTAACAATCATGCAAAAATTGGTCCATATCGGTCCATAATTATATATAGCCCCCATATAAACCGATACCCAGATTTGGCTTGCGGAGCCTCTAAGAGAAGCAAATTTCATCCGATCCGGCTGAAATTTAGTACATGGTGTTAGCATATGTTCTCTAACAACCATGCAAAAATTGGTGAACAGCGGTACATAATTATATATAGCCCCCATATAAACTAATCCCCCGATTTGGCTTGCGGAGCCTCTAAGAGAAGCAAATTTCATCCGATCTGGCTGAAATTTTGTACATGGTGTTAGTATATGGTCTCTACTAACTATGCAAAAACTGGTCCACATCGGTCCATAATTATATATAGCCGTATAGCCCTCATATAAACTGATCCCCAGATTTGGCTTGCGCAGCCTCAACGAGAAGCAAATTTCATCCGAACCGGCTGAAATTTGGTACATGGTGTTAGCATATGATCTCTAACAACCATGCAAAAATTGGTCTTCATCGGTCCATAGTTATATATAGCCCCCATATAAACCGATCCCCAGACTTGGCTTGCGGAACCTAAAAAAGAAGCAAATTTCATACGATCCGGCTGAAAGTTGGCATATGATCTCTAACAACCATGCACAAATTGGTCCTCATCGGTCCATAGTTATATACAGCCCCCATATAAACCAATCCCCAAAGAGAAGCAAATTTCATCCGATCCGGCTGAAATTTGGTATATGGTCTCTAATAACCTTGCAAAAATTGGTCAACATCGGTCCATAATTGTATATAGCCCCCATATAAACCAATCCCCAGATTTGGCTTGCGGAACCTAAAAAAGAAGCAAATTTTATCCGATCCGGCTGAAATTTGGTATATGGTCTCTAATGACCATGCAAAAATTGGTCAACATCGGTCCATAATTGTATATAGCCGCCATATAAACCTATCACCAGATTTGACCTCCGGAGCCTCTTGGAAGATCAAAATTTATCTGATTCATTTCAAATTTGGTACGTGGTGTTAATATATGACCTCAAGCACCCATGAAAAAATTGGTTGAAATCGGTCCATAATTATATACAGTCCCCATATAAACCGATCCCCAGATTTGATCTCCGGTGCCTTTTGGAGAAGCAAAATTCATCCGATCTGGTGGAAATTTGAGTGGTGGTAGTATATGATGTATAACAAACATGCCAAAATTGGCCCATATCAGTCCATAATCATATATAGCCCCCATATAAACCGTTCCTCTTTTTTTTTTTGGAGCCTCTTGGAGGAGCAAATTTCATCCGAGTCAGTTGGAATTTGGTACATTGTGCTAGTATATGGCCGTTAACAACCATGCCTAACTAGGTCCATAACGGTCTATAGTTATATATAGCCCTCATATTGGTCCATATCAAGTTTATAATTGTATATAGACCCCACATAAGCGACCCCCATATTTCAATTTTGGCTCTCTACGTATCGTGCAAAAAGTCCATATTGATGATAATTATTTGTAGACTTACCTATACATAACTTTTTTGTCTAATATATACCACGTATGGACTAACTCACAATTTAGAAAACGATGTTCAGAAGTTTTAAGATACCACAACCCAAGTAATTCGATTATGGATGATATTCTTTCGTAGAAGTTTCTACGCAATCCATGGTGGAGGGCACGCAATCGGCCTGGCCGAACTTACGGCCGTTATTCAAATCTGTTCAAATGTTGCAGAATTATTTCCAAAAAAAAGCGATTTAGAATCACTGTGCATCGTCGAACTTGACCTGTGTTCAGACAAAAAACGGGCCTGTGCAAAATTTCAGCACGATATCTTCATTATTGAAGACATTAGCGTAAATAAAACAGATAGACCAATGGACGGACATCTGTAGGTAGTCGTAGCATTTTTCACTGATATGGTCGGAAAAAGGTATTTCAATGTGCTACGGACGAGATGTCAAACATATTAAACACCGATCTCAAGGCTTTGAACATAAAACTATGTCCATGTTTCATTTCTAGTCAGTGTGCACAATCCAACTTGGAGACACCTGGAATCGCACATAACAACGTCTGGTTTATACAAGACCTACTTATGAGCTTCTGTTCCTAGTAATAAGACCTAGTCTGGAAGATGTTATTACTATAGTTACCAATACACATAAGACAGTACCTATGTTTTCTCATGCCGTTTTTGTTTTTGCATCATTTTACATACACTAACATTTGCATATACATGTCAGTATGTGTGTTAGTATACAATTGATTACACTTGGTTTTACCAATTAAATAACGCTCAAATTTGTAACCTAATTAAGGCAAATTTAGGGATATTGGCGTTTGGCATCGTTACGCACACTAAATGTCCAAAACATTCCATTAAGGTTTCAACGGAAACACAGAAACACTCCCTCAACTGCTGCTAAGCTACTAACCAATACCACCAACCATCAAACATGGTATGGTCACAGACTGCTAAATCTACACAAAACCATGGTCTTGTATTCACCTCCACTCCTCCCTATTCCATGAAGCAAATTGTAGACATTAATGTCCCTTTAACCATTCATTTGCTCCTTGGCAACATTAAAAGAATGGGCTGGTTTTATTTTTGGTATGACCATTAAGTCGCCTTGTTGCAGCTCATCTCAATGGTTAGGCCAGTTCTCTTGGATGCTGTGATGGCCGTGGGTGTTTCTTATAACTTTGTTAATTTCCTATACCTTCTCATATATTTTAAGAAAAACGTTTGGGGGTCGTTTCAATGGAACACAGAAAAGAGAAGACGACGGAATCTAAGAGTTCCATGTTTGGTCCACCATGAATGAAGATAAACTGGGTAATTAGCATGGCCCATTGGATTGTACGTTAAAATAATTATGTTAATATTTATTTGCCAAAGCATTCTATGGTTCTTTTTCCCCAAAATCCAGACTCATAGTAAACTACGATGAATAACCAAAAATTAGGCAAATAAAATCATAATTTATTACTGGGATTTCTTGATATAAATTTTATTCAAATAAAATTTATTGATATTTCCTATTACACTCACCATTAGTCCAAGGGATTGCAAAATAATTTGATTGAGGGGTGATGTTAATTACCAGCACCACCACCTCCCCCATACCTATTATGAATGTATTGCAGTTCCTTTAGTCCTTGGTTTTCTAAGAAAAAGTAAATCTTTCGAATTGAGTTATAACTCACTGTACACGTTAGGCTGTGTTAGTTTCGAAAGAGATTTATTTTGGTATATAATAGACCAAATCTATTTTTATACAACGTATGGGAAAAAAGTTTTACTATACGATAGGTTACACCAGTTATAGTGACATCCCTTTATTTCAGATTAGCTTCGACTATTCAGGCCATTGTGACACCACAAATGGAGAAATCTTGTTCATTAGTGCAACCCGTGTTTGTGTTTACACAGCAGCAAAAAACAAATTCGTACTTGTTCCACAGACATTTACTTAAAAGCACTTCCCGGGATCCTCCATCCATTTTCGCACTTCCGATACAGTTCTTTTGAACAAACCTTAGAAAGTACCATATTGTACCATTTTAAATGAAATTTTGTGTTTTGAACAATTAAACATCACAAAAAAACAACAGAAATAGAAAATCAAAAAAAAAAAAGTAAAAACGAAACAATGAAAATAAATTTTACAAATATTTCTCTTTATTTATTTTTATACACATAGCTGATGGCCTTAGCAGCCAATGCTACTTTCCCTTTTCTTTTTTATCATACATTTACTGTATGATTAAAATAAACAATAAATAAATAAATAAATAAAATATTTTTATACAAAATATTTATCTAATTTTGGATCGATTTATATGGGGGCTATTATAATTATGGACCGATATGGGCCAATTCTTGCGTGTTTGTTAGAGACCACATACTAACACCACGTTCCAAATTTCAACCGGATCGGAAGAATTTTGCTCCTGCAAAAGGCTTCGGAGGTCAAATCTTGGTATCGGGTTATATGGGGGCTATATATATTTAATTATAGACCGATATGGACCACTTTTTGCATAGTTCTTAGATACCATATACTTACACAGTGTACCAAATTTCAACCGGATCGGATGAATTTTGCTCCCCTAAGAGGCTCAAAATTTTATTTCTATATAGAATATTTAGCCAAAATTTTATTTCTATTTTGTCAAAACTTCCAAAATCAAATTGTCAAAATTTTATTTTAATATAGAAAATTTTTTCAAAATTGTATTTCTATATAGAACATTTTTTTTTTGTTTTATATAGAAAATTTTCTCAAAAAAATTTTTTCTACATGGAACTTAAAATGGAACTGGAACATGGAACCATTTTCATATCTCCAGCATTTGGAAGTCTCTTGATATTGTGGTTCGAAATCTTGATCTTATCGCAGCTTGCTGGTTTTCTACAGCATAGCCTTTTGATTTTTTTTTTCAAAAAAATTGTCAAAAATGTATTGGGGATTTATGTTAGGAATTTAAATTTAAATTGGGGATTTTTGGGGACGAAAACATCATAATTTGGCGACATCAGCCAGAAAAATACCGGCAACACTGAACACAACCATTTAATGGTGATGGGGGTATAATAAGTTTGTCATTCCGTTTGTAACACATCGAAATACCGATTTCCGACCATAGTATATATATTCCTCATTTGTGAGCAAGTCTGTCTGTCCGTTGTAATCACACTGCAGCCTTCAATAATGGTGTTATCGACCTGAGATTTGACACAGATTTATTTATTTTTTTATACCCTGCGCCACACTGTGGAACAGGGTATTATAAGTTAGTGCATATGTTTACAACACCCAGAAGGAGACGAGATAGACACATGGTGTCTTTGACAAAAATGCTTAGGGTGGGCTCCTGAGTCGATATAGCCATGTCCGTCTGTCCGTGAACACATTTTTGTAACCAAGGGATTAGGTAGTAATTCAAGCCCAATCGACTTCAAATTTGGCACAAGTATGTGTTTTGGATCCAAATAGAACCCTATTGATTTTGGAAGATATCGGTTCAGATTTAGATATAGCTCCCATATATATCTTTCGCCCGATATGCACTTATACGGCCCTAGAAGCCTGAGTATTACCCAAATTTGGTTGAAATTTTGCACTAGGAGTTCAATTAGTAGTGTAGTCTAGTGTGCCAAATTTTATTGAAATCGGTTCAGATTTAGATATAGCTCCCATATATATCGTTCGCCCGATTTACACTCATATGACCACAGAGGCCAATTTTTTGCTCCGATTTAGTTGAAATTTTGCACAGGGATTAGAATTAGCATTGTAGCTATGCGTGCCACATTTGGTTGAAATCGGTTCAGATTTAAATATAGCTCCCATATATAGCTTTCGTCCGATTTACACTCATATGACCACAGAGGCCAATTTTTTGCTCCGATTTAGTTGAAATTTTGCACAGGGAGTAGAATTAGCATTGTAGCTATGCGTGCCAAATTTGGTTGAGATCGGTTCAGATTTAGATATATCTCCCATATATATGTTTTTCTGATTTCGACAAAAATGGTCAAAATACCAACATTTTCCTTGTAAAATCGCCACTGCTTAGTCCAAAAGTTGTAAAAATGACTCTAATTTTCCTAAACTTCTAATACATATATATCGAGCGATAAATCATAAATAAAATTTTGCGAAGTTTCCTTAAAATTGCTTCAGATTTAAATGTTTCCCATATTTTTTTACTAACATTGTGTTCCACCCTAGTGCATTAGCCGACTTAAATTTTGAGTCTATAGATTTTGTAGAAGTCTATCAAATTCTGTCCAGATCGAGTGATATTTAAATTTATGTATTTGGGCAAACCTTTATATATAGCCCACAACACATTTGACCAATGTGATATGGTAACGAAAATTTAGATCTACAAAGTGATACAGGGTATAATATAGTCGGCCTCGCCCGACTTTAGACTTTCCTTACTTGTTTAATATTTGGTCGGGGAAAAATAAAAGGGCACAGGGAGACATCATTTCTCCTCAAGTACACACCGTTACTATAATGGATATCTGATTTTATTCGGATATTCGGAAGAGAAGAGGGGACTCTTCTAGCCCTGCTGTTTAAAAATTGGGCTTATAATTTGCTTGAGATTTTCTGGGACGTCTACACAATATACGCTCTATCATTTTTATACCCTCCACCATAGGATGGAGCGTATATTAATTTTGTCATTCCGTTTGTAACACATCGAAATATTGCTCTAAGATCCCATAAAGTATATATATTCTGGGTCGTGGTGAAATTCTGAGTCGATTTGAGCATGTCCGTCCGTCCGTCCGTCCGTCTGTTGAAATCACGCTAACTTCCGAACGAAACAAGCTATCGACTTGAAACTTGGCACAAGTAGTTGTTATTGACGTAGGTCGGATGGTATTGCAAATGGGCCATATCGGTTCACTTTTACGTATAGCCCCCATATAAACGGACCCCCAAATTTGGCTTGCGAGGCCTCTAAGAGAAGCAAATTTCATCCGATCCGGCTGAAATTTGGTACATGGTGTTGGTATATGGTCTCTAACAACCATGCAAAAATTGGTTCACATCGGTCCATAATTACATATAGCCTCCATATAAACCGATCCCCCGATTTGGCTTGCGAGGCCTCTAAGAGAAGCAAATTTCATACGATGCGGCTGAAATTTGGTACATGGTGTTAGTATATGGTCTCTAACAACCATGCAAAAATTGGTCCATATCGGTCCATAATTATATATAGCCCCCATATAAACCGATCCACCGATTTGGCTTGCGAGGCCTCTAAGAGAAGCAAATTTCATCCGATCCGGCTGAAATTTGGTACATTGTGTTAGTATATGGTCTCTAACAACCATGCAAAAATTGGTTCACATCGGTCGATAATTATATATAGCCCCTATATAAAACGATCACCAGATTTGACCTCCGGAGCCTCTTGGAAGACCAAAATTCATCTGATTCAGTTGAAATGTGGTACGTGGTGTTAATATATGGCCTCAAACCCCCATGCAAAAATTGGTCGTTATCGGTCCATTATTATATATAGGTCCCATATAAACCGATCCCCAGATTTGACCTGCAGAGCCCCTTGGAAGAGCAAAATTCTTCCCATTCGGTTGAAATTTGGTACGTGATGTTAGTATATGGTCTCCAACAATCATGCAGGAATTGGTTCCTATCAGCCCATAATTATATATAGCTCCCATATAAACCGATCCCAGATTTGACCTCCGGTGCCTTTTGGAGAAGCAAAATTCATCCGATCTGCTTGAAATTTGGTACGTGGTGATCGTATATGATATTCAACAACCATGCCAAAAGTGGTCCATATCAGTCCATAATCATATATAGCCCCATATAAACCGATCCCTAGATTTTTTTTTGGAGCCTCTTGGAGGAGCAAGTTTCATCCGAGTGAGTTGAAATTTGGTACATTGTGCTAGTATATGGTCGTTAACAACCATGCCTAACTAGGTCCATATCGGTCTACAGTTATATATATCCCTCAGATAAATCGATTTCCAATCCTACGTACTAACTCACAATTTAGAAAACGATGTTAAGAAGTTTTAAGATACCACAACCCAAGTAATTCAATTGTGGATGACACTCTTTCGTAGAAGTTTCTACGCAATCCATGGTGGAGGGTACATAAGATTCGGCCTGGCCGAACTTACGGCCGTATATACTTGTTCGATATTGAGACGGGGAGGGAGACCTCCTCTAATACTGAAAACAAACTAGAATGCTCAAGTTTACTTGAAATTTACAAAGGTTATGAAATCAATATGGTATACTTGATTTTTGGGTATTTGGACGGGAACCTTCTCGTTGTCCCACACTATGAAACTTGAAGGAAAGTTTAAAAATTTTCTTGTATTTTGCTGAGAAAGTGACGTCCCTTTCCAAAAAATAGAGCAATATCTAAACTTTCTACGATTTACTTGAAATTGGGAGAAGATGAATAAATTTATACAGGGTACATGATTTTTCGATGTCTGGTTGGGGAAGGGGAATAGTGAAGTTGGGTAGTTGGTGAATGAATAGAGGGTACGTGAATTTACGATATCGTGGAGGAACGAAGGAGGGTGTTCCCTTTGGCCAAATTTTTTGAAAATCGAAAGTAGAGGGTTGTCGATAAATGGGAACTCGGTATATAATTTTATGATTTTTCCACAGGCTTCTGCCAGACTAAGTAAACGAAAATATGCTTCGGGAGGCTCAGCAAAGCGGACCGGGTTACGCTAGTTATTTTTAATAATTTTTATACTTCACCACTACTGTGGTACAGGGTATAATAAGTTTGTGCATTTGTATGTAACGCCAATAGTGGTCATAGACCCATCTTTTAGTATACCGATCGGCTTAGAATTAAATTCTGAGTAGATTTAGCGATGTCCGTCTGTCTGTCTGTCTGTCCGTCTGTCCGTCTGTCTGTATATGTAATTTTGTGCACAAAGTACAGCTCGCAATTTAAGTCCGATCGTCCTCAAATTTGGCATAGGGCCGTTTCTTGGGACAGAGACAATCGCTATTTGTTTTGGAAAAAATCGGTTCAGATTTAGATATATCTGCCATATATATTTATCCCCGATATGGTCATAGTTAGCGTGTTTATCAACCGATTTTCTTGAAATACCGTACATCCAAATATTTTATGAATCTCGAAAATCTTGCAAAATATCAGCCAAGTCGGTTCAGATTTAGATATAGCTCCCATATATATCTTTCGTCCGATTTAGACTCATATGACCACAGAGGCCAAAGTTTACTACCGATCTTCGTGAAATTTTGCACAGAGGGTAGAATTGACATTCTACAATTGCTTGGTAAATTTGATTGAAATCGGTTCAAATTTAGATATAGCTCCCATATATATCTTTCGTCCGATTTGAACTTATATGGCCACAAAAGCCAGAGTTTTGCCGTGATTTGTTTCAAATTTTGTACAAGGGGTACGTTTAGTAGTATCGTTAAGTGTGTCAAATTTTGTTAAAATCGATTCAGATTTAGATATAGCTCACATATATATCTTTCGCCCGATTTGGACTTATATCGTCTCAAAAGCCAGAGTTTTGCCCTGACTTACTTCAAATTTTGCACAAGCGGTACTTTTAATGATACTATTGTATGTGCCAAATGTGGTCAAATCGATTCAGATTTAGATATAGCTCCCATATATATATTTCGTCCGATTTGAACTTATATGGCCCCAAATTCCAGGATTTTGCCGTGATTTGCTACAAATTTCGCACAAGGAGTACATTTAGTTGTATCGGTAATTGTGCCAAATTTGGTTGAAATCGGTTCAGATTTAGATATGGCTCCCATATATATCTTCCGTCCGATTTGCACTCATATGACCAGGGGGGCCAAAGTTATACTCCCATTTACGTGAAATTCCGCATAGATAGCAGAATTATTATTCTAACTATACATGCCAAATTTAATCAAAATCGGTTCAGATTATATATAGCTCCCATATATACGTACACCAGAGTTGGGGAAAAAAATGTACTGTTATACATTTTAGACCCATTTTCAATGGAAGTGTCCTCCAATTAACTGGATAGGGTTAGCCGATTTAAATTTTAATTCTAGAGATTTTGTAGAAGTAAAAAATTGTCTCCTTTATATAGCTTCCAGCAAATGTGAAGTAGTTGAGATGGTAACACAAATTTTGGCCTACATAGGGGTATAAAATAGTCAGCCCCGCCCGACTTTAGACTTTACTTACTTGTTTCAGTTTGTATCATGTTGCAAGAAGTGAAATATTTAAGTTAAAATTTCCTAAAATAAATCTACATTTTCATTAACGGTAGGTTCACTTGTTTTGGATGTATTATCACAATAGTACTGATAAATATCCGCTTCAACTTGTATATAACATTTTTATCTTACACCATAACACCATAAAACATGACAATGAAATTACAAAAATTGTCCAATTTATTTCGGTTTTATTTAAAATCAATCAAACTGCCCAAAAAACTTAACCAAAAGGATAGCTATAAGATACCAGATTTAAGTTTTCATGACAAACATACATTTAGTTTCTAAGAGATAAATTTAGACGTCATGCTTCATCTCATTTGACCAGATTGAACCATATTAAAATGAATATTTAATAATGTTTAATTTTTGCTTTGGCTAGAGTAGCTACTGGCTACTCTTGCTTGTATTCTGCCAGTTTCCAAGTAATAGATTTCAGGCGCGTCGATAATGACACAATAAATAATTTAGATATACTAAATGTCTTCTCACACCTACAAAATGACCCAGAGCCATTAACAAAATATGTCGCTAGTGTGCTACGTAGTCGTATATGCAACAAGCCAAGAATTACAAATCAACACTAATGGACACAAACACACAACACCATCCTAAAACACACATATACACTGACCCGCTCATACGACACTCCCACACACACATACATATATATTTCTAATGGCCTTACAATAGTGCCAAAGAGACATAGCTCTAAGCATATAACAACACTTATCGGCCATAATTAACATGCAACACAATTCTATGTGTGAATAAAAATCGGTAGGATCGACAGAAGTAAGGATTTGAAATGAAACGTACTTGTTCTACCCTCCACCATAGGATGGCGGGTATATTTACTTTGTCATTCCGTTTGTAACACACCGAAATATTGCTCTAAGACCCCATAAAGTATATATATTCTGGGTGGTGGTGAAATTCTGAGTCAATCTAAGCATGTCCGTCCGTCCGTCCGTCTGTTGAAATCACGCTAACTGCCCAACGAAGCAAGCTATCTACTTGAAACTTGGCACATGTAGTTGTTATTGATGTAGGTCGGGCGGTATTGCAAATGGGCTATATCGGACCACGTTCACGTATAGCCCCCATATAAACCGACGCTCAGATTTTACTTGCGGAGCCTCTAAGAGAAGCAAATTTCATCTGATCCGGCTGAAATTTGGTATATGGTGTAAGTATATCGTCTTTAACAACTCTGCAAAAATTGGTCCACATCGATCCATAATTATATATAGCCCCCAAATAAACCGAATCTCAGATTTGGCTTGCGGAGCCTCTAAGAGAAGCAAATATCATCCGATCAGACTGAAATTTGATACATGGTGTAAGTATATGGTCTCTAACAACCATGCAAAAATTTGTCCACATCGGTCCATAATTATATATAGCCCCCATATAAACCGATCCCCCGATTTGGCTAGCGGAGCCTCGTGGATGAGCAAAATTCATCCGATCGGTCCATAGGTTAGGTTAGGTTAGGTTAGGTTATGTGGCAGCCCGATGTATCAGGTTCCTTAGACTATTCAGTCCATTGTGATACCACAGTGTTGAACTTCTCTCTTATCACTGAGTGCTGTCCGATTCCATGTTAAGCTCAGTGACAAGGGACCTCCTTTTTGTAGCCGAGTCCGAACGGCGTTCCACATTCCAGTGAAACCACTTAGAGAAGCTTTGAAACCCTCAGAAATGTCACCAGCATTACTGAGGTGGGATAATCCACCGCTGAAAAACTTTTTGGTGTTCGGTCGTAGCAGGAATCGAACCCACGACCTTGTGTATGCAAGGCGGGCATGCTAACCATTGCACCACGGTGGTCCATAATTCTATATAGCCCCCATATAAACCGATCCCCTGATTTAGCTTGCGGAGCCTCTAAGAGAAGCAAATTCCATCCGATTCGGCTGAAATTTGGTACATTGTGTAAGTATGTGTTCTCTAACAACCACGAAAAAATTGGTCCACATCCGTCCATAATTATTATAGCTCCCATATAAAACGATCCCCAGATTTGACATAGGGAGCCTCATGGATGAGCAAAATTCAACCGATCCGGTATAAATTCGTTACGTGGAGTTAGTATATGGTCTCTAATAACCATGGAAAAATTGGTCCATACCGATTTCAATTAAATAACCCCCATTTAAACCGATC